>NC_085972.1:5333869-5937738 GCF_910591565.1 Cydia splendana | reverse complement strand
ACGCCACTGTACTTAGTTAGCAAGTTCCATAGAATTACACTTTATGATTCTAATGTCATGGTTCCAAAAACAGTGAACTAAAGGTGACATTCACATTGAGATTGCCTTACCATTATTGCTCAGTATTGCAACGTGACATTGCTAATGCTGCTAACTGCATTGCTGCAGCAAATACTCAAAATCAATGCAAAAGTCGGCACAGCAGAATGTAATAAAGCTGCAATAGTGCTGGGTCTGAATCCGAATGATACCTTAAGCGCCACTTTCACCATTCCACTAACCCGGGGTTAACCGGTTAAAGCGTTAACCCAGTGTCAAATTGTAATGGTAACCATGGTAACCGGGTTAGTGGGATCCCAAGTAGCATGGAAGTGTCGGCAACATCAATATAGCAGCCAATTAAGAACTTAGAGTGATTTAAGGGACGTATAAGAGTGTCAGAAAAGATTTAAGCTGTATAAAAGGTACTTTACAGACATTATACAGCTCAAGCTGTATAAAATCATTATAAAGGATTCTGCGGAAGCATGGGTTGCTTTATCAGAATATAAAAAATCTACTATAAAACTAAAAGTGTTGTGAGAGACTACAAGCTAATTCTATCGTAAAAGCTGTATACAGGCTGTATTGTAGTAACACTTGGCACTTTTAGCTGTACAAAAGTATCTGTCAACTCCGTTTGAAAACATTAAGTGTTGTGAAACACTACAAGCTAATATTATCGTAAAAGCTGTATACAGGCTGTATTGTAGTATCACTTGGCACTTGTAGCTGTACAAATGTATCTGTCAACCCCGTTTTAAAGCTATTTCTTATGGCGTAATCTTACTCTCCTATAAGAATAGTAGTTGTATAACTTCTGTCTGTAAGAGTATTATAAAACCAAATGAATAAATGGCAGCTATAGTACAGCTTTTTTCTGTATTACTGATAGAGTCGCTTATAACAATCTTTTGGCGTAATTTTACACTCGTATAAGTATAGTAGTGTAATGATTTCTGAAAATAAGTGTATTATAAAACTAAAGGAATATATGACATTTACAGTCTTCTTCTTCCTCGCGTTATCCCGGCATTTCGCCACGGCTCATGAGAGCCTGGGGTCCGCTTGACAACTAATCCCATGATTTGACGTAGGCACTAGTTTTAGTTTTTTAGTTTTTACGAATGTTTTTAATGAATGACATTTACAGTACAGGTTTTTTATTTGTTATACGGATCTCTAAAGAGAATTATAACTTATGTACGGAGAACCGAAATACAGCCAAACGAATACAAATATTCTATTATAAAGCTGTTTTAATTACAAAAGCTGTAAAAGACACTCCATTTATTACACAGCACAGCTACTAAGATTATAATGCTCTCCAACTATCCTGTAGGCTGTTTAAAAATTGTCGCCATTTTACAATAAAAAAAGAACGTATTTGTAAATATAATTAAAGAAATACTTGCAAATATTTAGCAGACTAACGCCGTGTTATGATTACCAGCTAAAATAAATTGTTTAGCCTTAGAATTAATATTTATAAATATTTTTGATACTCTAACCTTAAAAACAAACAGTAACTTTACCGATTTTTGATATTTTCCTTTTGGTTTCTCTTTGTTATTTTGCAGGCGCGTAAATATTTTGCCAGAAAAGATACACAGGTTCACAATAAATAATAATCCGCACTTACTAATAATGTAAAATTCCATTCAAGTCCTGTATAATATTTACTTTTACTTTTACCATCCACTATAACACTTTATTGTCGCCATTACTATATTACGAATGAACAAGATTAAGACATTTTAGTTTCTGAAATGATTATTATTCTCTTGTAATTCTTTCTTATAAATCATTTAAAACTTATATTCTTATATCGTACTTATAAGAGATTATCTGTAGTGTTAAGGTTTCCTGTTACACCGAAATATACCTGTAATGCAGCTATTATGCAGCTTATGTATTGCTTATACAGCTACTCTACAGCTCTAATAACGCCAAAGGCTGTATAATTTGGGCCCTTTTTTTACTTATAAGGGCTGTATAAGCGCTTATACAGCCTTTGTACAGCCTAACTGTACAGCTTATAGTATACAAATAAACTTTAATACAGCTTATATACAGCTTGCAATGCTACTTGGGATGGTACAAGTGCTTAGGGTCACTTATTGTACCATGTTTGACAATTAGATACGATTTACTGACCTGTTCTCTTTTGTTTCAGGGGTTTCGGCAAACAAGGCTTCCAATGTCAAGGTGAGAGCTAAATATAGAAATTCTTATATATAGATATCCACCTATAAGCTCTATTGTAAATCTAGCACAGAATTGGAAAACTGATAGGTTGATTACCGATGGTTTGATTTCATTTGTTACAATTTTTATTGGTTATTAACATAACCTGGATTTTTGGGTGCGTACCGTATTCGTGTGTGTATAACTTTTGTAAAATAGTTACCAAACTATAAATAAAAATAGGCAGTAGCTCCAAACGGGCTTAGAAATGTTCAAATAGATTCTTTTTTTACAGGTTTTACCTATTTTTTAGTGTAAAACATTCCTGCACCCAAAAATCCGTGGTATGGTTATTACTTATAGGGGCCACTTGCACCATTCACTAACCCGGGGTTAACAGGTTAAACCTGTAGTTACCACGGTTACCAGTACAATTTGACGTTAGTGGGATGGTGCAAGTTGCGCTTAGATATTGACATGTTAATTGTTGTCCTCAGTATGCAGTTTCGTGGTCCACAAGAGATGCCACGAGTACGTCACGTTCACGTGCCCCGGCGCCGACAAGGGAGCGGATTCCGACGTAAGTTCCCATTTACAATGCATACCTACATTGCTTATACAGGGTCGAATATTATACGGGATCAGTGGGATTATATCATCTGTTATCGTGTTTGTCACTTTCTAAGACGTATGTGTGACACGATAGACGATAATAGTACCTATAACCATCATATCCGTACAGAATGACATGATAGAGTCATGATAGATGATTTCTGTTTTTTTTTTTTTTTTTTTTACTAGCCTATTTGAGTGTCCCACTGCTGGGCAAAGGCCTCTCCCCTTAATTTCCACGACTCCCGATTTGGTGCTTCCTCCGGCCAGTTGTTCAGGAAGCTGTCCAGGTCATCTCGCCATCTCCGTTTGGGCCTACCGCGGCCACGTCCCTCTACCGGCATCCACTTGGTGGCTAAGCTAGCCCACCTCTCCGGATGCATGCGGTAGACGTGACCGGCCCAGTCCCATTTAAGCCTAGCGGTTTTTTCGCCTACGTCAGCAATGCGGGTTTTAGAGCGCAGCGTGGTGTTTCTTATGCGATCAGTTACTTTGACACCTAGAATACTGCGCTCCATGGCGCGTTGGCAAACCTTCAGTTTGGACTTCTGAATCTCTGTGAGTGACCAAGTTTGAGCGCCGTAGGTTAGAACAGGCAGAATACACATGTCAACGAGTTTGCGCTTTAGTGACAATGGAAGGTCGCCCTTCATTAGCTCCTTCATGGACCAGTAGCTCTTCCAGGCATTTTGAACACGGCGCTCAACTTCCTTATCTTGCCTGTTGCTGAAAGAGACTAGCTGGCCCAAGTAGATGTACTCGTCAACATAGTGTATGATCTGCCCGTCCACCTCGACACTATTACGTTCCTTGCTATTGGTCATCACTTGATTTCTGATTATGTTTACAATTTCATGCTGTTTATAATTTGTATCTAATTAGTTCAATTGACCAGGATCTCTAGAAGAGTGTCGTATCCATAATTGTTAGAACGCAGTTTGACTTCTGAAAGTTCTGAACCATTAGAACTTTGAAAACTATGAACATTTTATCGGGGATAGGATATTCAGGCGGGTGGTGGGGCGAACGGCACGACTTTTCAGCCCGGCAACATCGGGTTTCTTGGAGCCTGGGAGACCTACTACAAGGATCAAAAGTAAAAGTGCGGTCTAACAATTATGCATACGACAATCTTCTAGAAATCCTGGTCTATGAAGCGAAATAAATGTATCGTCTGAACCAGGATTGGCCGAACGTTAATTGCAATTGACTATTAACCATTACAAATTGAACCGTAAACGGTAACGGACGGTTAAAGTTGACGGTTCAACTTGGACTGGTTAATGGTTAAGAATTTTCAATTGCATTAACGTTTCGGCCAACACTGGTCTGCACAATATTTTATTGATATTGACAAACTGCTAGAAATTAAGTAATTAATGGTCTATGGTATTGATATGACTTAAAATCGGACCAATTTAACTCTGCATGACATTAGCAATGAGGTGTGGAAATATTGTCATAAATATCATCACTAATTTCTATGAAAAAATTACGGTTAAAGTATGTGCACAGCTAGCTTAGACAGACTTTGAATAGATTTATTTTATTACTGTCATTCAATAGATAAATTGGAGTAGGAAAACGTTAAACAGTCTTCGACATTCGAATCACCAAATTCGTCCTTCTGTTTTTCAATAATGTGTAATTCTATAATGCAGATAACGACTTAGTGGCTTGAGCAGCCGACGATGAAATGTTATTATGCTTAGGTACCGTACATTTCTGGCTGTGTAATTCCTGTTACTTCAGCGAGCGTGGGCGATTTGAATTTTAGGGCGCCAGTCCGCAAGAGCACGGTCTCAAGATCTATAACAGCTGTGTATTAAAAAGAATTTAAAAATAAATCATCTCGGATCTCGCGGAGTAAGCTCTTGTTTGGGGGTTTCTTACTCTGAATCGTTATTTACGATGTGGAGCAGCGGTCGGCAACCTTTTAGCAGCCAAGGGCCACATAGTAGTTAACAAAGTTGACGCGGGCCGCACTGGTAATATTTGTGAGTTTTGTGACTTTAGCAGACATGTCGTTAGTCAATATTAGGTACATACAAAATAGCCAGGGAGGCTCGCGGGCCGTAACTGCCGCAAGCGAGAGGTCCGCCTGTTGCCAGTGTTGCCGACCGCTGATGTAGACAATTAATTCAAATATGCCTTTTCGTGTTTTCAGAGTTTTTCCATTTTAGTTTGAACTTCTTATATTGCGTGTGGTTACCTAGATTAATAAAGCAACGGTATGTAACTTCACTTACATACGCTTTGCGACGTATTGGCACTCTTGTGCTTGGCAGTGACATTGTATGCCGCGCCATATTTGACGTAAAACTTGACATGCGACTTGGCGTAGTTAGACATAGGTACCTACTCTACAGAAAAGACAAAAGACTGTTTTGTACTAAATATAATTAAAATCACTCGCTTTTTGAGCACTTTTACTGGTTCACCTAAATATTTGAATCGTCCGTGCTTGTTTGGATTAGGAATTACATCCTTGACGTTACACAAAATTTGATATAATAAGGTAGGTAACCGCCGTCGGCGTAACAAGTTACCCGGGAAAAGGTCGGGATATTCAAAAACATAATACAGGTTTAATGAAAAACTTCTAGCACAGGTTACAGGAAAATAATGTAATGTTTGTAGCATTAAGTTTTTTCTTTCAGGTATTCAATTTATCTGTACTGTTGTTTTTTGTTTGCGGCTAGTTTGGTTCTTTATAAAAATTGTAAATGTATCATGATCACGGAATAGATTTATATTTATAAGTTACTGTCTAATTATTTCTGGGAAAACATGTTATTACTTGCATGAGTGTAAAAAGAAAACCTTCTTTATTATGAAAATCTCTTCTTATTGTTTTCAGTTTCTTATACATAGTTCTTATAGTTAATGTAATTGGTCCACCTTTTTCCAGATACTTTGACAGTTTTAAAGCAAAATACATTTATAATTCAAATATTATAAAACTTTAGATTAGATATTCATAAGAAAATATATCAGCTTTGATTGACCTTAGAAACAATTGTGCCAACCGGCATCGCCTGAGACAAAAGTGTATACTCACTGCACTTACTTAGCCTACGAATACAAGTTCGAAAAAATTATACATTTTGAAAGGCTTTATCTCGGAAAGTATTAGATGTACAGAGACAATTCTAGTGTCTTATTATAGCAAATTTAGTCTACTTTAAAAACGCCCTGGGAAGTTACTATCAAAATCTAGTCCTTTAGGGTTATAATCGCCCAAATCTAAAAAAAATGCGGTTTATTCGATTTTTGACAAAGTTGCGTTCGGCGCTCGAGGTCACAAACTTAGATTATTCATTGGGCCAACATCATAAACAAGTCTGCAAAAAATCAGAACTACCGGATTTAACGCAAACGCAAAATGTATAATTTTACTGTATTAATCCAGTGAAATTGTAGAATTTTGTAACGTGGCTCTTCTGCGTCAAATCCGGTAGTTCTGATTTTTTGCAGACTTATTTATGATGTTGGCCCAATTAATAATCCAAGTTTGTGACCTTGAGCGCCGAACGCAACTTTGTCAAAAATCGAAAAACCTGCGAAAATATCGGTTTTTGTTTAGTTTTGGGCGATTCTAACCCTAAAGGACTAGTTTTTGATAGTACATTCCTTAGACGTTTTTAAAGAACACTAAATTTGCTACAATACGAGATTAGAACTGTCTTTGTAGATTGAATAGTTTCCGAGATAAAGGCTTTCAAAATTTAGATTTTTTTGAAATGTAAATACTTAATTGACGTGTAAAATGTAACATTTTATCAATAAAGAAATGAATGAATGAATGAATGAATGAAATGTATTAGGACTCAGTTGTATTTTTAGGTAACCACGTCTTGCCCAATTAGAAAAGAAATAATTAAAAAAGAACGAAAAAATACCGTTTTCGTTCCCATATAAAAAATCATAATCCTATCATCATAAAACCTATCTGGACGTATGGTATACAACTCTGGGGATCAGCTAGCAACTCTAACCTTGAGATCCTTCAAAGATTCCAGAATATTGTCCTCAGAACAATATCCTGTGCACCCTGGTTTGCCCGAAATAAGGAAACACATGACTACCTACATATACCAACCATCAAAGAGGAAATAAATAGCTACTCAAAGAAATATAAAGAAAGGTTAACAAACCATGAGAACGAACTTGCCAGAGACCTATTAAGCGACAACAATAACATCACAAGACTCAAAAGGTGGCAGATCTTGGAACTAGACCAGAGAGAATAATCCACCCTCTCTCTTCACATAAAAGGAATGGTGGTTGATGGACCACCACCTTGAAAAAGAAATGTATAGATACATACAATCTGATTATGGCTAAGAAAGCCGATGGCAGATAAAAGTAAAAAAAAAAAAAAAAAAAAAAAAACCGGTATCCGATCCCTGCCCGACAAAATCATGTTCCTGCCCGAAGCCTTTTTCATGAAAGCTGGTAGAGTACAAAAGGAAAATTATTTTTATTTAAAATCTTTTTTTGACTGCCTGTATTTCAATTCAAACGGAATTCTAAAGGTCCTCCGTATCTTTAGGTACCTACTTAAATAAAAGTAAACAAATAATTTGAAAATTTTCGGGTTGTTATTAACATTTATTGATTAACCAACCAAATACAAAACCACCTGGATCTGTCACTGAACGACCTGACTTTCACCTACATTATTTGATCATGTAATGTTTTCATCTACCCTCAACTAGCCATTCGAGGGTAGATTTTGTTTACCCTTTTTATAAATACCTAAATACCTAAAGATACAGATTATAGCCACGGAATAATAGTCCATAATTATAGAAAATATCAATTGAAACTTACATAATGTATGGAAATGGTAACGTGACATTTCGTCGTATCTATCCCTATACGTTGATCTATAAACTATTTTCATCTTGGCTACCGCCCCTGGTCTCCTTCAGGGTCCAACTAAAATAAGCCTATTTCATATGACAGTGATGGGTCTCTATTGTTTTAAGTCATAATGTACTGTTTGTCCACATTTTCGTTAGTCATAATTTGGTTTTTCTCAGAAACGCGTAACTTTTCAGGATTGCCATAAAACAAACCTAACCTAACCTATCTAAAGGATAACCTCACGAAAATCCTGAAAAGTTAACGGTTTCAAAATTATGACTAATGATAATCTGACAATCATTACATTATGACTTTCAATAATTATGTCAAACAAAAGGACCCCGACAGTGATAGGTCACAAAACTAAATAGCTAGTGTGGAATGACCTCGCCTGCGGTATTACCGGACAGATTCGACTTTCAATCCTTCAACAAAAGAGCGTACTCCCATCTCAAAGCCAGCAACGCACTTGCAACCCCGTCGTGTAGCAGGTGTCCATGGGGGACAGTAGTTGCTTACCATCAGGTGATTCGTCTGCTCCTTTGCCGATTCGTTTATAAGACGCTTGAAAACTGTCGCGATACAAGCTGTACTTAAAACAACTTGGAAGCCTCTGAAGATGTCTAAAGTCGTATCTTTTATACCATTGTATGGATTGTATTGTAACATGTCATCAACAAAGCGACAATTCACCGAAAATCTTCGAGCAACACCGGCTTCCGACATGTCGGAAGGGAGGAGCCCAAGCGATATCTTACCAAACAAATCATTCTGCCATTTTTTGCGGGAGGAAACGTGCAAAGACAAATCTTGCAAACCTCGATCTCTTTTTGTGTACGGATGAGTCACTACACGCATCGCCATAGGCCCCGTGCATGAACTATAGGGGGCAGCATAGGAGCCGTCAGATTTTTGGCGCGAGGCGTAAATATGTCGTTTATTTTTATTTTATTCCGATGTAGCCCACAAGATGGCAGAACCTACTATGCACAATAAAACGTACCGACGAGAACGGTAGATGGTAGCACTTGCTTTGGCATTGTACATGTGCACATATGTTAGGTCACAAGATGGCAGACCGTCCAACTAGGGTTGCCAGATGGTCGGGATTTGGCGGGATTCTCCCGATTTAAAGCATGTGTTCCCGATTCCCGACAAAGTGAAAGCTGTCCCGAAAAACGGCTTCACGTTATAAAACAATAATTTCAAGTTATACGATACGATAAAAACGTCTATGGGCAGAGCAGCTGACGTAGTACCAATAATGTAAATTATCGTTATTTTTAATACAATTACTTTAATTTGAATGTTTTTTTTTCCCGACTTAAGTCCCAAAATCCCAAAATTGATATTTTTTCCCGATAATAGCCTTTCGATCTGGCAACCCTACCTCCAACGCGCACGGTCCCTATAGGTACAGTTGTACCTATGCTTCGGCAGAGGGGAAATAGTACGAATGCGTCTTTCCCGATGTTGCTCGAAGCCGAAAATCCGATTGAACAAAAACAAGTCGCAATTTGTCGCCGCAGGCTTAGTTCTTTGATGACTGTTTGGACAATAATCCCTACAGTAGATCTGGCTCTCTTCTTTTTCTTAACCCGGTAAGGCCCAATGTGCATTACAATGGACAGTCGACGTCAAAAATATGTTTACATTTTTCGCCTTATGACAAAGGAATAAGATGCAAAAGTGTAAACATATTTTTGACGTCGACTGTACACTCTTTTTCAATCTAATTGAAACCTCTCAAAAACTACATAAGGTAGCATTTATTTTGTTTCATTGTGTTCTAAAACAAACGAATGTCACCCTAATCTACTGTACAAGGTTCAAATTAAAAATAGGGAAACTTTGTATGGTGGCCCTTACGAGGTTAAGAGTTTTAAAACAACATTCTGAAATAACATGGACATGAACATTCATGTTACACTATGTCTTTTACCAGTTTTTGTAGCTAAAAATTGTTATAAGGTCAATGTGGCTAATTCCGTCATAGGGACTATTCCGCCCACGAGCGTACATATTTCTTTGATTTTCAATCGTAAGAAAAAAAGCCATTTGCGTTTGATTGCTGAAACTAAAAGCAATCGCTGCTTTGTCGATTAAATTATCGATTTGTTAGTTTTTCGAGAAAAACACTAGTGGACGGAATAGTCCCTGTGACGGAATTGGCCATATTGACCTTACAAAGAAAATAGAGCGAGTTGAGGTTTTGTGTGTAAAACTTCATCAAGCTGAAACGGAGACTCTTCGCGCTCGTTAGATTATAAAATAATGTTTATTATTGAGACCAATTAGATTTTACGTTAACCAATAGGTATAAAAACAACATACCTTCTGTCCCTGTATGTAGTGTACAGACTGAGCACAATAAAAGAAACAATGCGTAACTTTGGAAACCAATAAAAAGTTGGTAACGCTCATATGCTCCCTAATTACTCTCGCTTGCTTTGACCATTGTCTGGTTATTTGATATTGCATGGAAATAATTTGGGATTTTTGTTGGATTTGATATGTACTATATACCTACATGCTTGATACATTATAGGACGCTCAACCCTAAGATACGTGAAAGAAAAGATTTGACGCTTTTGTCTTGGTCTTAAATGAACAATGAACAAATTGTCGCAATTGTCCAGAACAATCCGTGTAATGGGAAAGACATAAATAATAAATAATATAAATAATATGATTAGTAGTTAATCGTAGTAGAGAAAATTGATAGGAAATTGAAATAAAATTATAAAGGTATACATTGAAATTATTTTAGTGATCGGATACAAAATAAAAGATTGTACTTTATCTAAATTATTAGAAAAACTGTCAAGGTTTCTGCAAAATTACCTATGTAATGTGTGTAAATAATCGTGATGTTTACTATTTTGACAAGCAAATAAGTAAATGTTCGCTATTTGGATCCTGATCCCTGGTCTGATTAAAACGTTGAGTTTTGCCACATATATTTTGATTGTAAATGTCCCCTGTTCTTTTTTTCTCCATTTTTTCCAGGGAAATAGATTCGTTCTGCGACCATTGTCGGTCGCTCCTCTACGGACTGATCTATCCAGAAGGACCAACATATAAAACATGTTTCCCTTCCTTTTCCATCTCCTTATATTTAAAGGTATCTACAAATGCCACCATTGACCAACAGGTCACACGCGGCACAACTTCCGCGTCCACACGTACGTGTCGCCGACGATCTGCGACCACATGTACGCATCACCGACGTTCTGCGACCATTGTGAATCACTTCTCTTCGTGCTGATCCATTAAATCGAACTCCAGGATGACCTATAAGAAATGTTATGTTTTCCCTCCCCTTCCTTCTCTATATATCGAAAGATACCTACCTACAATGCCACCATTGACCAACAGAACACGCGCACGCGACACAACTTCCGCGTCCACACGTACACGTCGCCGACGTTCTGCGACCATTGTGAATCCCTCCTCTTCGGGCTGATCCACCAAATCAACTACAGGATGACCTATAGAAATGTTATGTTTTCCCTCCCCTTCCTTCTCTTTATAACGAAAGGTACATGCAATGCCACCATTGACCAACAGGACACCCGCACGCGGCACAACTTCCGCGCCCACACGTACGCGTCGCCGGCGTTCTGCGACCATTGTGGATCGCTTCTCTACGGACTCATCCACCAGGGGCTCAAGTGCCAAGGTACCCGCGGCGCTTCGCTTGGACTAACGCTTTGTGTGCTCGCTCTTTTCAGATCTGCTTGGTGGTGGTGCTTTGCTAATGCTTTTCTCTTTCTTTTAGGAGTTGTGGATGGATTTAAGACGATGCTTTAAAAAATCTGGCATGGGCCTTCCTGACCTGAGGTTCGAGATTACAAGTTACAATTATTGTACATTGACAACATACCAAAATACGGGACGACTGTTGCCCAATGTTGTCCTTTTAGACCTGAAGAAAATTGTTGCTTCAAGAATCGTGAAACGGTTCAAGCTTTTTTTAAACAATTTTAACATTAAATGTTTTACCAGATTACTTTAGCAGTAAACAGTCGTCTTAAATCCAATCACAGCTATATTTCACCCATTTTCTGCTAACTTTACTCACCTATTTTTACGTTGTCAAGGCCGCCTACGCCCCCCACAAATGGAATACGTCGACATTCATTGCCCCGACGTTTTGTGACCATTGTGGTACCCTCCTCCATGGTCTGGCCACGCAGGGACTCAAGTGTGCAGGTACTGCGCCATACTGACAACCCTGTAGGAGAATGGAGGTCCTGGATGTCAGATAAAATGCAACGGTAAATGCGTCAACTTCTGAATTAATTTCGTATAATAGTGCATCTTCGCCGGAGGTATTCATATCAAATTCTTTCACGAACATGCTTAATTGCTAACATATAATCGCGAACGATTGGCTTCAAAAGAATGCTTCCTGTGGAAAGCGCCTTTATTGACGTTTTAGAGTATTTGGCCGCGAGCAATAAGCTATGTTCATCGTTAAATACCTTTTACAAGAAGAATTTTCAGATGTTGACGACTGACAAGCTTTTATCACAAATAATGATTTAAATATAAATTACATTATTGATTCAAAAGATTACTCCCAGATGACTGTCGAAGGGGAAAAGTAAAGCGACATAAAAGCTTGTATAATGTAATTGGATGAACACATACTAGATGCGTGGCCCCTTAGCAATGAATGAACACAATAACATGCCATACTTATACATTGAAAATATATGTAATACACGTACTATATACCTAAATGGAATTGAAAATATATAATACCCCACGAATTAAGGAGATTAGGTAAAAGCAATAAAAAAATCTGTTTTTTTTTTCTGTTGACGTATTTGACACGTATGTTATCAAAATTTGTATTTAGAAGTTTATAAACATGTCCTTATTGGTTCAATGACGAATACAGGCTAGAATATAAACCCAATGTCGGAAAGCCTAACTTTTTCATAAGTTTCTTACTCCCCAGTTGTACTAATAAAGTAAATCGTCATTTCGGAGACCACAACGGCACTGGAACTTGAGGGAATTCGCGATTCATCTTCATAATTGTCTCTTTATTTAGGAATGAGAAATTCTCTATTACCCCTGCACAGTGCGATGATGAAAGACATCCCAAGAGACTCCTTCATTTTGATTGTAAATATACCTTGCCTTGGAAGACATTGAAGAATATTTGGTCAAATTACGATCTTTATGAATGCATGTACGATCGCATATAAATGAATCTACATAACGAATCGTAAAACAGGACAACTTTAAATGTAGGTACTTACTTAAGAGAATGTAAGTCAACAAGGAATGTTTTTGACCTAATAAATACCAGGTTTTTATAATCAATAACTACATATAGTATCATTGGTCATAGCTATGGTTTAAAGCTGTCAAGTTATAAGTAAAGTTTTGCTTCACTTTTGTAGCAGATTTTTCTTTATCTAAAGAAAAGGAACGACAGTCTAGCATTTTACTTAAACGCGAAAGAAGATATATTACATTACTTGTAATAGTCTATGACGTACCTATAGGCGAATAGAACCAAAAACGAAATATAAACCACATTATTTAATTTCTTCTATTTTATTTCGTGCTCAGCGCTAAATTTATTTGCTTATCACAATTGGCTTTGATGATTTATCTTTCATCTGTCTCTATAAAAACACTAGCATGTTTTAATATAAGCATGTACTCTAATTAATTAATTGTATTGTAATTAATATTCTTTAAGAGTGACGGTCCCTTACTTTCTTGTAAGTAACTAAGTACATAATTATGATGTTATTTTTCGCAGACTTTGGTTTTCCGAAGCAAAGGCTTGGACAACCAATATATTTATAAATAAGTTGATGTCAAATAACTGGACTTTAAATATATAATTTTAATAACGTTTGTTAATTGAGGATTTCATTAGCTTACTGCTGAGAAAGTAAGAATTTGGCCTGTTTGTTCTTATTTTACTCAATAATTAGGCTACTTTTTTTATCTACATATATGCACGTTATAATTATAAGAATTGTGCTTATGTGGTGCTTGTGTGATGTTTGTACAAAGCATGTTTGTGTTTGTTTCAATAAAAAGCTTAGATCATATGTGACGTTATCTATGAAAAGGGACCTTATCGTCGATGGCGCTTACGCCATTATTAACGATGCTCCGATATAAATACAATGCCGCGCGACGCTGTGCGGCGTAAGCGCCATCGACAATAAGGTCCCTTTTCATAGATATGCCTCATATGTGTGTTTACTCTTCTGAACTTAGAATGCTTTAAGCTATTACTTACGACCTTACTACTTGTTTGTAAATTCTTGTACTTAAATTGTAACTACTTAGGAAAGAGTATCGTCATTATATAAATTACCTTCATCTTAAGGTTTTGACCCGAATTCATTAAGTTCCTTTTCTAAATTATTAGAAATGACCGAGGTAAGAAATACAGTTTTTATTTATTTATCTCTGCCTACAGCTCAGCTTACTGTAATCGGATTATTTAAAGCCCCCAAGTTGCTAATGTAATTTTAATGTTAAAACAAAACGAATCAGTTAATTTAAAGCGATCCTCGCCGGGCTATCTCTCAGGGAATTCGAAATATGTACAATATTGTTGTAGGCGAGTCACAAGTACATAAAAGGTTGAGTATGTTAGAACTTAGAACTTTGACATTTCAAAATGAACAAAGTAATGAAATAAAATTGTACCTAATAAAAGCCTACTAAAAGTGGACCTAATATCGGTCCAATTGTGGCACCCAACTACACTTACAATAATAGGTACATTTAATGCATCGGTTCATTCGGTATTTCATTACACGAGCTAACACTGCAATATGATGAAATTCACGTAATAGCCATGTACTTACAGAAATATTTAAAGCAAGCCATCCTCTATATTCTCATTTAAATACTTGAAAAACTTAAATAAATACATCAAATACTTCTTGATGTAGCCTTTACTTAAACATTTTTAATTTAATTTAAAATTTAAATCAGCTTTTAATTTAGTTAGTCTGACAATGACATAGCAATTAAACATTTGTTTGCTACGTAACTTTTATATTAATCTTCTGTACTAACGTAGGTACCTATGTTAACAATGATATTATGTACCATCAAAATTCGGGTAAAATGTTTGCAATGATTACGATATATGTGTTGTTGTGTTTTGATAACTTGGTAGGTTAAATTAAATAAAGTCAATATTGTACCCAATATGTTCATGTTAGCGATGACAGAATATTTATTGTATATCGCGCGACAAAAATCATTATTATCATCAAGAAGGGACTAAATTGAAGTATTTCCTAATTTAAACTGTAAAGTCATTTGTTTTACTTACCTAAATAAAACATCAGCCTTCTCGAAAGTACTAATTGGTCACAATTTAATTTACGAGTAATAAAGTTGTGACAGAATGAAGCCTTGATTTGATTAAATTATAATAAAGGCCAATCTGAGAATAATTTTAAATAACAAAATACAGGCAAGATTAATCTCTTAAACAATCTTTCTTAAACAATACTATTGTATTGTTTAAGAAATCATGGTTGGTCAAATTAAACCATGATTCACACATCACTAATATCCGAATGTAATTAATAAAAAAACTTTGTACTTAATTTTAATAAAAGTTTTAATTTTAGTAGGTAGGATTTACAAAGTTCCACAAAATGATTGTTAGCTTGCAGGAAATTAATTTTTACCATGGGTCATGGTAATGACGCGACTGATACGCTGGAATAATGAGCGTAAATTTGGATCATGAAGTAATTTATAGTCTTAAAACCCAATTTGTTAGTAGAAAATTTGTAAATTTTCCTTTTTCTACTGAAAAAGTTGGCTTGCCAGACTATATTATTATATGAGTAGGTATAGGTAATAAGTACGTGGACGCAACTGAAATTTTGTCGCGCTCCCGTGCTAAATTAGTCCTGGATCCTGTCTCACCTCGCTGACCACTGTCACCTGCTATTGACAATTCACCGTACATTTGTCTAACAAGCAAATTAATTATCGACCGTAAATTGTATAGGAAATTGTTAATGTCTGGTGTCAATTGTCAAGTTGGTGAAATAGGTTCCTGGAGCGGGTACGTCACCATGAGTGTCTGGGGGTGACTAAGTTATCTTATATGCTTATATGCTCTGTAGGTATCTTGTAGTTGAGTTGATCTGTGGGAACATTCCTTTTCGTTCATTAATATCCGATATTTCTGTTTATAGTTACATCGACAATAGGTTGTATAATATTTCCGTATATCTAATTTTGCATGGATAAAACAATTTGATCCGCAAGTATACACATGGTATACTTGCGGATCAAATTGTTTTATTCGCTTTGAGAAGCTAGCTAGATATGATTTTCTTTTTTAATTTATTCATCAATTCATCTGTACTTAACTCAGAACGTATTATTATTATACATATTATTCCATTTTTCTTTAACATTTATATCACAAAAAGCATGCTTGAGTTATGCACCACTTTGTATAATCTAAATCACTGTTTTAACTTAGATATAATTAAGTTGGCAACTTTTACTAACGTACTTAAGAGTTCAAGTAAGTATTTTATTTAAAAGTTTTTTCTCGGAAAAAGTTTTGTTAATTGAATAAACATTTTAAGACTTAAGTAAGGCTTCGGATACAGTTCGTTTAAAGAGTTTGGGGCTGAAAAATAAGAAAACAAAAAGTCTTAAATATTTAATATTATATTACAGAAAGTCTGGTTAATTAAAAGGGCATTTAGTAGATATTTTTGTTCCACTCGCAGGTGACTTTATGTGCTTAAATATAGTAAAAGTATTTTGTGATTCACTCACATCCTTAAAGGCCTTTTAGAAAGACTAAATCGGCTTAGAGAAGAAACTTAAAGATGCATTAAATTTTAAAAACAATCAGAGAATTTTGTTAACACATAAAAATAAGGTAAGAGAGAAAATTCAACTAGAGATTCTTTCTGACAAAGCTATGTCAGCAGCGCCATACAGCAATCTGATACAACTAATGTTACGCATTTCCACGAAAATGTAAAAAGAGACTATAAATGCCTCAAAAAGAAAGATACAAAAGATTCAAGGGAGATATTTATTGGTACATGTGGATTATATACCTAATGGGTTCAGGGGCCCACACCAGTTCGCCGGACGTTATCAGCCTGTCAGAAGTTCGGAACTGTCATTTTTTGCGTTTAACTGACAGGCCGATATCGTCCGGCGGACTGATAGTTCCAAACAAATACTGTCGCAAATAATGATGCTGAAAGAAGTAAATGAAATTTTGAATAATACAACTGCAGTATTGTATTGCAGTATTAGCTTTGTCAGAATTTTCAACATCTAAATAAAATAATAAACTACTATAAATTGTCATTACTTAACTAATTAATGATTTTGTGTAGCATGCGACATGAACGTGCACAAGCGGTGCGAGGAGTCGGTGCCCAACCTGTGCGGCTGCGACCACACCGAGCGGCGCGGACGCATACAGCTAACTGTCACCTGCACCGGAAACAAGCTCACTGTCGAAGGTAAAGTATCATGTAGCATGCGGCATGACCCAGGCCGCGTAGCCAACATGCCTATCGCTTACGCTCCGTAGCGATCGAAACGCAACTTTCACTATTCTGAAAGTTAATTAAAATATACTCTCCGTTGTGTTGTATTATACCTATTAGCACCAATACGCCGTGTACTTAAGGGGCCCACAGATTATCAGTTCGCCGGACGATATCATCCTGTCAGTCGTTCGGAACTGTCTCATTTTGCGTTTAACTGACAGGCTGATATCGTCCGGCGAACTGGTAATCTGTGGGCCCCTTAAGTAACTGATTTTCTCAATTATAGCTGGAATATCTAGAAGAGAAGCAGTTTTTATACTACATTAAATTACTAACAGAGTACATATTTCACAGTAAAGCAAGGCCGCAACCTGATCCCGATGGACCCGAACGGTCTCTCCGACCCCTACGTCAAGATGAAGCTGATCCCCGACTCTGACAACGTCAAGAAAAAAACCAAAACCATCCGCAGCACCCTCAACCCCGTCTGGAACGAGACGCTCACCTTCGATCTGAAGCCGGAGGATAAGGACCGTAGGCTGCTTATTGAGGTACGGTTAAGAAGAATTTGTAGCTAATATGTTTGGATTTCTTGCTAGCAGGATAGGCACTTGGGTCCTATTTCACCACGAAAATTGAAACCTGACACAGATGATTTCCTGTCAATTTATGAGTCAATAAGAAACGACATAGATATTGGTTCCATAAATATTGGTTGGGGCAAGGAGGGAACAGTGGTAGAAAACGGCCGGGTAGAGTGGCTCACTCAACCTAATTTAAACACGAGAGAGGCGATATTTGGACGACTGAGCCACTGTTCGAGCTGAGCCACTGTTTCCGCCTTGACCTACTGAACTGTCTTCCACAAATAAATTTGTTAAAACATTGGTTTTATCAACGTATAGACGTAGAAGCAGATCTATTCGAAATTCAGGTGTATTTTTTACCGTACGAAGTAAAATGACAATTTTATTCCAATCCAGCAGGCCTATTATGGACGCGCTTTTTTCGTGGTAGTATTCTAAAAATTATGTAAATGGAGCATTTCATGAAATTGTCTACCGTTTGTCCCGTGCAAACGCGAATTTTCTGAAGATTTGCAGCTATAAGAGTTTCCTTTTCTATGACAAATGGTCAAAAATATGCACAGGACAATAATCGCCTGCTTTAAATGCCGAAAAAAAGTCGCAACACAGGAAATAAAATGCTTTTGTACGGGACAGCCCGTGGAATGCTCCAAATGCGAGAGAGACGAAGAAAGCACAGCGAGTGTCATATCCCTACATGGCTATTTTAATTTCTAAACATATTTTTTGAATTACAGGCCTGGGACTGGGATCGCACATCCCGCAATGACTTCATGGGCTCCCTTTCCTTCGGAATCTCAGAACTGATGAAGGCCCCCGCCGACGGCTGGTTCAAGTTCCTCACCCAAGAAGAAGGCGAGTTCTACAACGTGCCAGTACCCGAGGAAGGTGCTGACTTGGCCCAGCTGAAGACCCAGATGAGAGCGACCACTGTTGGGTCACGACGGGCCCCGCCACCGCCAGACAGGGAGGTTCCACATAACATGGCGGCCTCTGATGTTATCCGAGCATCCGATTTCAACTTTATAATGGTTCTTGGCAAAGGATCGTTCGGAAAGGTAAATTACTTTATGTCACATATAAAGTTCATTAATGTTCGTTGTTGTAATCAAAATGTCTACGTGTTTTGGCTTAGTGTTAAACTTTTCCAATCTATTTCGTGACGAAATGAAGAAGTTAATTCTACTCAGAATAAAGGTTTTATTAATAGCATACATAGTTGTACATCGAGGGTGGACTAAAAATCAGCGCTGTAACAGAGACGCGCAATTGTTTTTGATATTAATTTGTTTCCTATAGGTAATGTTAGCCGAACGCCGCGGAACAGACGAGCTGTATGCCATCAAGATCCTAAAGAAAGACATTATAATCCAAGACGACGATGTGGAGTGCACGATGGTGGAAAAGAGGGTGTTGGCGCTTAGCAGCAAGCCGCCGTTCTTGGTGCAACTTCATTCCTGCTTCCAAACTATGGTGAGTCCGGTTCTAGTCAATAATATGGTCTGTAGTAACGCATGCTGTCAGAATCACCAATTTCACTGTGTACAGTCTACATTATATCGAAGTCGTCAACATGTTGATAAATATCGAAATATGCCTCTGTTTTCAAGGCTTTAAAGTGCGTGTTGGAGATTTTAGATCAACTTGTCCGTTCCGATGTAAATCTGTTGGAGACTGTTAGCCTCTAAAGTGCTAACAAATCCCTGAACACGCCTCTATTATCAAGGCGTTAAAGTGCATGTACGCCTATCATTAAGCTTCTCGGCCGCTCCGATATATGGCTATATTGGCTATTCTACAGTGACAATAAATACACAAGACAATCTGTTATATACCTAACTAACAAGCCTTTGCCACACAGTGTTCAGAAATTGCCGTGAACATACAATATGAACTGTACTACAGTTGAATCTAACTTTTATTTCCCATAGTTTAAATAAATAATATTCGATCGCAAGAGTGACAATTGACAACAGAGTCGTTTCTTATACCAGTCCGTTAGGTATTCTCATTGAAAAGAATGACAGTCAAAGTACGAATTGATTATTCCAAGTCGTCTCAGTTGAGCGATCGTTTGTACTAATTCAATTTAACTGTCAACTCCTCATGAGATCCTTCACAAAGGATCTGAAGGCTGTTCTTATTCAAGGCATGAATGCTAAGTCCTTTTAGGCAGTTACTTGTCCGAGTCGGGGGCAAGAAGCTGATTCTATTTTACAAATTGGATATGGTTTTTGTCTTATTAGGGTTCCGTACCTCAAAAGGAAAATTACTTCTAAAATACACTGGGTCTAAAATACACAAAATAGTTCTTTACCTAGATGACAGGAAAATCTATTAGAAATGTGCAGTCAAGCGTGAGTAGGACTTAATTACTTAGTTTTTAATCCGACCCCTGCGGGTTTTTTTAAAGACGTTTCATTCACGTTCCACATAAAAAAAACATTGTTAATAATTGAGTAATGTGCCCTTGGAACGCGGTTTTTTTGATACGAGCTTGGTGAGCGTCAGCCTTAACGGCTCACTCTGATTGGTGGTCTCGAAATCCAATCACGAGTCGTCTGTTTAGGCAACTCGCTCGCACTTATTGGTAGGCATGCGATGCCTGATGACACGACTCGAGGTCGTATCAAAATGAGTATAAACCGTATCGAATTGTTTAAACGGAATCGTCCTCCAAGTTTCAGCGCTTTTGGGCTGAACATATTTTTTGCGGGACATAATTTATGGATAAACTTTGGTAATTAGGCCGGCAACTTAGTTACAACTAATTACTTGTGGAGTCTTTATTTTGACGCTGTATTTTAAAGAAATGTAGTGTATATTTTGTTAAAATGTTTAAAGGCATTTTGTATATAGGTATACTTACATTTATGCGAAAGTTTGTAGGTACTGAAAGAAAAATTGCGTAGGTAGGTATACGTAACGTAGTTCGTATTAAAAAAAAATATCTTTGAATAAAAATTCGTTTTAAGGCAACTACTGATGTTTTAAGTGAGGTTCATTACATATTATGTCCACGCGAAATAAGAACTATAAATTAATTTTAACATCGCTTTTCAAACAACGTATTTACTTAAATGGTTTTTTTTTATATAAAAAGACGAATTAAATAAAACTTTAAACTTCTAAAACCTATCGTTATAATTATGTTACACAAAAACTTACTTAATTAGAATAATTAGAGTTCGTATCTCATTTGCTTTTGAGTTAACAACGTCAAGCTAATACTTACATTTTACATAACGAATATTAACTTAGTTTAATTAATAAAGTTCAGTAAATAGGAGCGTAAACTAAAAGTAATTATGCCCACTAACATTTCTCAGAATGCCTACAGAGTGATCATAGGAAGAACTTTCACACATAAGTAGGTACCTAAATACTTATAATGGCTCCTCTTCACGTTGGGCCAACGCCAACGCCAACGAGGGACGCAGCCATGCGGTAGAATGAGATAGCAATATCACTTGCTCCCTCTAACGCATAAATGCGTCCCTCGTTGGCGTTGGCGTTGGCCCAACGTGAAGAGGAGCCATAACCGACGTATCTACAGTATACAGGGCGTCCCACGGCTATGCCACATGGAGGAGAAGTACTTTGAATATTGTAGATAGAACATTTTACTGAAAGAAGACATTATTTTAATTTAAAAAACAATAACTGCATTCATAGATTTTTAAATAATTACATGGTTGAACAGGGAATCGATCCCGCTACACGAGAAAAAAAATTACCCTGTAGCTTTATCATACCGATCGAAAGGCTTCATCATAAGGATTATTTTTTGCTAAATAACATAGTGTCAGAAATAAAAGGAAGACCATGAATTTTAACATTTGATGTGAAATTTAGCGAAATAATCAAAAGAGTGCGACTTTGTATTCAACAGAATGGTACTCATTTTGAGCATTTGATAAATTAAATTGATTAATTTTGAATTAAAAATGTTAAAATTCATGGTCTTCTTTTTATTTCTGACACTATACCTACACTACACATAACAGCATAACACATAAGAGTAAAATGAAAGTAGATCTATAAAAATATTTTGGGATTTAGATCATAGAGTTGACAGATAGACAAAGATATGAATGAGATCGATTCCAATAACTGTATTGATTGTTATAAATTTTTTTTTGTTTAGTTAAGAGCCCATTAACTTGCACACTAGCGCCACTGCTAATTAATCGTGATTATTTAAATTTAACGAAAGATATTTAGAAAAGGGGGCAGCTACGTACTGTATTTTATTTATATTTAAGTACCTTTTGAATACATCAAACTAGTTTTGTATGTTGCTGGATTCGTCGATCTATGAACTCAAAACAAAAACGGCCGTTTAAATTTGGACGCATTGGCGCTAGTGTGCACGTTGATGGGCTCTTAAGTATATTTGCATACAATAATTTGCATTTAATATATTTTAAGTTGAATTAGAATAGTTATAAAGTACGCTTATATTTACTTGGTATATTATATTTCAGGATCGCTTGTACTTCGTGATGGAGTACGTGAACGGAGGGGATCTGATGTTCCAGATACAACAGTGTGGGAAATTCAAGGAACCCGTTGCTGTGTAAGTATTGTACTATAGGTATATAACTAGTGACATAAGATGACACTAGAAGATACTTGAAACGAGCAAAAGTAAAGGAACACTCATTTCACTCATTTGATTCAATATCGATTTAAAATCATAAATTCCTTCATCAGAGCAACATCGACAGAGAATTTCCATCAAGTAGAAACGTCACTTTTGACACTGACAGATCAAATCCAGATCAAATTCATAACCTATAATTGCAATCAGAACACCTCCTTGGCTTCAACAACGGGTATCTCTAGTATCTCTACCCAACTAAGCGCCACTTGTACCAACCCACTAACACGGGCTTAAGCGGTTAAACCGTCAACACAGTGTCAAATTGTATTGGTAACCATGGTAACTCCAGGTTTAACCGGTTAATCCCGGTTTAGTGGAATGGTGCAAGTGACCCTAAGAATCCCGTTAACCAATGTGGACCTATTTACTTTGTCTTTTATTTTCAGCTTAAGCTAGTTTTTTTTTAATATTGAATTCGCATCATTAACTTAAGAGTTATTCTCTTGTCGGTGGAGTATCTTCCAGCTTTCCCTATCTTGCGCCAGCTCTTTGACTTTTTGATACGACACGACCCCTACTTTTTCTTTTACTTGTTCTAAAAACCTGCGTCTGGTTTTTCCTCTAACCCGCTTGCGTCCTATCTGTTTGATTAAAAAACATGCCATTCTTTTATATTATATTTAATGAACATGTTCTACTTGAACAGGTGAGTCAAAAAAGTTTAATTCAAATTGGCAAATTCCAATTTCTTCGCCAACAAGGCAGCAGTTATGAGAAAATGTATCTAAATTTCCTTTTTTCAAATTAATCAAATTCCCCTTTCATCAAATCCTACACCCGCTTGAAAGTGGAATAAAAACAAAATGACTCCCTTGGCATTTCCTTCATTACTGAGTGACATCAATCACGGGTTTGACACAATATCTCTGCCTAGAGCGACATTCGAACTTTTTAAATTCGATCTTGATTTGTTCTCCGCAAAGTTACAATATGACAAACCATTTTAGGGTTCCGTACTGTCTGTCTGTCTGTCTGACAGATGATGTAATACTAAAAACAGAATAAAATAAATATTTAAGTGGGGCTCCCTTACACAAACGTGTTTTTTTGCCGTTTTTTGCGTAATGGTTCGGAACCCTTCGTGCGCGAGTCCGACTCGCACTTGGCCGGTTTTTTTAGTAGAAATTGCGCGAAATTCAATTTTTTTATAGGAGCCTTTGCGGTTACTTATTTCAAATTTGCATAAGTATTTTCTTCTGGCATATTTCTTGTGTTTACAGCATTTCCCTTTTTGGAAACTTTTAGTTATACATTGTTGTGAACTGTACTGCGAGTAGAGTTAAGGTGACAGTCCATTTCCAACGACAGCAGCACTACCATTCATTTTACTATGGAAATTGACAATAACACCGACGCGTTCGTACTAGTAGTGCAGCTGCGGTCGTAAATGGAATGTTACCCTTAGACCAAGAAAAGCGATTTTGATAGCATACGCAGTGCAAGTGATATTTATACGTCATAATTTCATAGATGTTTGACGTTTAAAATAACACTTGCACTGCGTGTGCTATCAAAATCGTTGCAGACTTTTCTTGGTCGGTCTAACTCTAATGTAAAATCACTATCAAATCAAAATACGATTTATAAAGTTCGAATACACCTCGAGGCAAGATCTTAATGAGATCTGTCCTATGCGGAAAAGTGGGTGCCACGGCAATCATTATCTACCTGTATACCGATTTAATATCATGTACGGTGAAGCGCGCATCTACCTACCTACCTGCCTGCCTACCTACCTGCCTACCTACCTACCTACCTCCCTACCTATCTGCCTACGCACGATGTTATTAGCAGAGTCGAATGAAAGATCCAATATTTCTCTGTTTTTGTATAAGGCACAAACGAAGACACATGTAGAAGTGAGAATATTTTGTTAAAAGATTTATGAATGGTTACTTGACTGTGTCGTTAATATTATGTTAGAGTCAGACCAAGAATTAGGGTTGCCAGATGGTCGGGATTTGGCGGGATTCTCCCGATTTTTAGCATGTGTTCCCGATTCCCGACAAAGTGAAAACTGTCCCGAAAAACAGCTTCACGTTATAAAACAATTATTTCATGTTCCGAACTGTCGTCGAGCGAGCGAGCGACCCGCGTTGATAATTAGGTTTTTATTTTTGTTCAAGATCTCAAAGAATGTATACTATTTTTATATAAAAACTTCTATTTTATATAAAACTTCTATATATCTACAGAGCAGCAGTCGTAGTGCCAATAATGTAAAATATCGTTGTTTTAATACAATTACATACTTTAATTTGAATGTTTTTTTTTCCAAAATCCCGAAAAATTGATATTTTTTCCCGATAATAGCGCCTTTCGATATGGCAACCCTACCAAGAATAGTCTCCAGCGGATTTGATAGCCCACGCAGTGCAAGTGTCATTGTAAACGTCAAACTACTATGAAATTATGACGTATAAATAACACTTGCACTGCGTGGGCTATCAAATCCGCTGCAGACTTTTTTGGTCCGACTCTAGCAGGATAGCAGGCAGGCACTTACACTTAGCGCCACTTGCACCATCCCACTAACCCAGCGTTAACCGCTTAAACCTGGAGTTACCATGGTTAACCCCGGGTTAGTGGAATGCTGCAAGTGGGCCTTACAGAGTGATTTTCTTCAACGGAACTTTTGTTTACAATTTTAGATAGCATCAAAGAACACAAAAAAATGACTTTTAACTCCTTGTCTGTGTATGATAGGATCCTGACCGAATCCACAGAATAACTAATAGTACTACCGTACAGAAAATTCACTCCTTCACAAAAGTCAGATTTAGGTATAAAATTATACCTATACTCGCCGCCTGCAACAAAATTTAAACTTATAACAGCGCACGAACGGTGAATCTTCTTTGCGCGAGCGCCACGTGACACGACTATCGTGCGGTCGAGCGGCAGCCCACTGCCATACGCCTGCCGCACCGAGCGGCGCGCCGGCCAAATGTACCTAAACTGCGTAGTGACACCCCCCTGCCGAATCTTTAGCCATCTTATTGTATTTTTTTTTTCGAGAATGATTTTTTTCCGATCTACACAGAACAACCAAGGTTATTAAACCCACAATGTATTGTCTCCATACACGACTCTTTTCTTTCCGCACAGGCTCTACACTGTGATCAAATAATTTGCAAGACCGAAGTGATCCCATAAGTGTTCCGTGAACAAAGTTTTGTACGAAACACTAAAAAGGAGGGTATATAATTACTTCGCTATATCAGACTTGCAGAAATAAATATTACTTATTAAATTATCAATACACATCGGTAACTCGTGGCATTTAGGTAGCACTTAAAAGATTAGTTTAATTAATTTCCTTTTTTTAGTATGTAGTTTCTTTTTCTCGACTCGTATAGGAAGAACATTGTCACATCACTAGTCTGTGCCTGCTACCTAAATGCCACGAGTTACCGATGTGTGCTCATCACAAATCTTTTAAGTGCTACCTAAATGCCACGAGTTACCGATGTGTAATTATCAACATATAGAACACGCTTCTCATATAAGTATCTCTTCTATTTGATAAATCGCACACGAAACTTGGGACGAGTTGGGACCCGTAATGAAGCAACCCTGAGAGCGAGCTGTGCATAACTTGTACACAACTTTAATAGACAATTTACATCTGATACTTCAACAGCATCTGGACTTAATGAAACCTGGTTTAGGTGTACGGTATACTCTGATATTTCATCAATATACCTAGTATTCAAGTAGTTTATTTGCTTTCATGTTGTAGGTAAGTATATAAGATCTTATGAAATAAAAGTTTCAAACATGAGGCCCGTAAGGGCACGGCAATTCTTATAAGTAACTTAAGCTAACTTAAACTAATGTTTTTTAAGGTAAAAAACAGGCGGTCTTTTCGCTAAAAAGCAATCTCTTCCAGACAACCTTTGGGTAGCGCAAATATAATGAATGACCTACCTACCTACGACCAAGGCTCGGAAAACCGGTTTATTTTTAAATCCCAAAATAGCCCAATATTTTTAATTATTTTTTGGTCTTTACGTGGGACTGAATCATGTATTTAGGTAACAAGTTCGTATTATTAGATTGCCCATTAAAAATTTAATAATAAACCAAAGAACGAAAAAGAACGTAATAATACCGGTATTTTTTGTATGAAGAAAAAACCGGTTCCGAGCCTTGCCTACGACCTATAATCCAGGTACATAATCTTCATTTCCATCAAGCTGAAGGCCGCAATACATGGAGAAGCCTATATATTGCAACGTTTCCGTCGAAGCCACGATCCTCAGCAGTGAGGGAACGACTTAAGGAGGAGGAATCTTCTTCATTCCAGGTTCTACGCAGCGGAGATAGCAATCGGTCTGTTCTTCCTGCATTCCCGCGGGATCGTGTACCGCGACCTGAAGCTGGATAACGTGCTGCTGGATCAGGATGGCCACATTAAGATCGCAGACTTCGGCATGTGCAAGGAAGGTGAGTAGAAGCCATCAATACGTGCTGTAAGTATTATTGAACGAGAGTATTATTAAAAAAAATTGATATAGTTGGTCAAACTAATTTGTCAGACAGTAAGAACCAGGAAAACTATACTCATCCTTTTCTTTTGGGTGCTAGTACTAGTGTAAGACAAAGATAGTATGATTCTCTCTGTCTATGATTGAAATGAGACAGTCCTTTAACAAACTTTATGTAGCTATGGATTTTCTTGTAACTCAATGTACAGTCACCAGTGTCACCACACGAGATTGTTATGCCATTTAAGGTTCTTGCTAAATTGGAAATTCTATAGCGTAAGTATTTAACAACCAATTTAGCTAGAACCCTAATGTACAGTGAGCAAAGCTATTAGCTTGGCACCACTGTATACATTTTTGTAGCTAATCGTTTTTCTGACTGTACCTATGGTTAAAATCTAAGGGGTTTTTACCCTTAAGTACTCTAAATAGGAGTGATTGACATTAAAAATATATATGTTTGAAAAATGAGTAAAAATGCCTAAGAAGTAACTACATTTTAAAATTATCATTAAACAGCTACCTTACTTATTTATGTTAGTTTCCCTCCCCCCGTAATCCGCTTAAATATATAAATGGTCTAATATATTTAAAACTTGCTACAAACTTAGGTCGCTGTTATAGAGAAACGAAATTAACCGCGTAGCCAAATTTCTACCGGCTTTCTTGACAAGTCGAATCTGTTTTTCCATGCCTGGTACTCTTGGCGCTACAACACTATTATTTAATGATTTCTAATCAGACGTCACCAAGTCTATTTACAAATCAAGAAATTACTTATTCCAGGCATCAACGGCGACAAGACCACTAAGACCTTCTGCGGAACCCCCGACTACATCGCACCAGAGATCATCCTCTACCAACCGTACGGGAAGTCCGTGGACTGGTGGGCGTACGGCGTGCTGCTGTACGAGATGTTGGTGGGACAGCCGCCATTTGATGGCGAAGATGAGGAGGAATTGTTCGCTGCTATCACTGATAATAGCGTGTCGTACCCCAAAACACTTAGCAAGGTAAGATACATATGGCCTTGAAGGTTAACTCAGGGTTAACACGAGTTCCCATTAGGGATCAGAACCAGAGATGCACCGGATATTCGGTTACTATCCGATATCCGGCCTTTATTTTAATAATCGGCCGGATACCGGATAGTGACCTACTATCCGGCCGGATAACGGATAGTACCTAAATTTGCTTGATTTCGGAGTAAAAAAATTGGATTTAAGAAACAGTCACGGTCATAACATCAGGTATTCGGCCAAACAACTTACTGTTGCATCTCTAATCAGAAAATTCGTTGATATCGATTAACCGTTCGAAAATCCTCCTTCCTTCGAAAGCACAATCATAATGATAACTCGTATTATTTCCCCAAAGTTAACCCATATACCTGTTATTATGCTGTGGGTTTGAGAAATAATTTAAAATAATATTTTTCAACCTTTTTGGGTAAAATTTGCACTAGCCTACTTAAGTGCGCCTACTACCTATTATGTTGTGTTTTGTTTAGTTGAGATACAAACTACAAAGGCAAGCATCAACATTTTCTAGACCTGCAGAAACTCTTAACAATAAATTTACTTACTTAATGGCGCAGCGACCCAAAATGAGCCTTGGCCTCCGACACGAGTATACGCCAGTTGTCTCGAGCCTGTGCCATCTCCCGGCCGCTGGGCCTCAAGGCGTGGAGGAATGTCCCGCGGTTGGTGGACGGGGGAATAGTCGGTAGCACAGCCTAGCTACGCTATCCGGCCAAATCCGATAGACTCGCTGACCAACGTAGGATGTGGTCCTCCAGCATAATGGGGGTTATGCGGCGTGTTAAATGGAAAAAAAAACTTTACTTTATACAAATTCTTATCGTGTGCTATCCCTACAGGAAGCCAAGGACGCGTGCAAGACGTTCCTAATGAAGAACCCTCAGAAGCGGCTCGGCTGTGGCCTCAAGGGCGAGGAAGACGTGCGCACGCACCCGTTCTTCCGCCGCATCGACTGGGCGCGCATCGAGGCGCGCGACGTGCAGCCACCCTTCAAGCCTAAGATCGTGAGTAGCTTTACAACCGACCCTATACACAGACTACGCGCTAGTCTTTGCTCACGACTTTAAATATTAATGCTTCTTCCTCTTCCTCCTTGCGTCGTATTCCTCAATATTGAGGGTCGTGACCTCCCTTTTGTATCACTTTCTCTCTTACGATATTTTTCCATCTGTTTCTGTCTTTGGGGATGTGGAGAGCCATGTGAACTGTCCAGTCAAGAGCGGTGCGGATCTGGTCAGACCAACTGCGTCCACGTCCAGGTCTCCAGGTCTTTTCCCATCCACTTTCCTTGCAATATGACCGAAGTATTCGAGGACTCTGCGAGTCTGCATAGACATTCGGATGGCAGCCGCGACGAGATTTTGAATAATGATTAGCTGGTCACAAAAACATTAAAAATAAATGGAGATTTTACTTGTTATTCCAGAAACATCGCAAAGACGTGTCCAACTTCGACAAGCAGTTCACCACGGAGAAGACCGAGCTGACGCCCACCGACAAACTCTTCATGATGAATCTCGACCAGACGGAGTTCATGGGATTCTCTTTCCTCAACCCCGAATATGTGCAGCACGTCTGAACGTTCAGGTAGGTAATACAAGTTTTATAGTCTGTCAAACAACTTTGTCAGTGGAAAAAGGCACGAAGTTCGAATTTTGTATGGGAGGTCTCAAATTTGCCACCTTTCAATTTGTGATCTAAAAAACTTAGTATATGTTTACTTTGTGAATAATCTACAAACGGCACATGTCTAAACCCTAATGGCTTCTCTACACCATCGGCAATGATGGTCCATTACAAAATGGGCGACGATTCCATCGTGTGGGCATGCGCACAATCATGGCCGCCACTTCCTTTGATGTTTGCCCGAAAACCGACATAATGGCGAGTACGCTCCATCATCATTTAAACTTAAGTTTTGCTTTTTTGTCTCATATTATCCAATTTTTTTGCAGGGTTGATCTTCTCTCCAATATCGACGCTGGCGCGAAATCGGCATCGGTTTCTGAACGTGAGCTCTCTCTATCTCTGTCGCTCTCACGGCGCCTGCCGTTCATTATCTCACTTCGACTATGAACTGTTCCGTTCGAAAACTATGATCTGTAATTTGTATTCGTTAATATGTTGACGGAATCGTAACTTGGAATTTTTAGAAACACCATTTTTTCGTAGGTGTAAGTATAAGATGTAATTTAATCGTTTGCTCATTTTATACCTAAAATGTTTATTTACCCATCCATTAAGACATGACAAAAGTATATTAATCTATTTATTTTGTTTACTGGTTTTTCAGTACAATAAATTCGTTATCTCAACGAATTTCAATCAAAGCAATACTAATCGGAATTAACTTTTAGGTATTACTAAGATAATACATATAGGTACTTTATTGTTACTGTCTTACCTTTGACATTTTTTTGACAGACAAAATGACAGTAAGTACTACTTTTATTTCTGTAAATTTTTGACTTTTATAACACCAAATCATGTTTATTTTTATTTTTACTCTGAATATCGTATCTTGGGGCCACTTGGTATTAATAAATGTTAGTGACACGTTTGATGCCATTTGTCAATGGATTATCGATCTAATCTTAAGTTAATAGGGATTATATTAGTTTGGCAATGTTGACAGATGGTGTCTTCAGAGGGCCTGCCGCTAACATCGAAGTTCGCAAATTGCGGGTATCTGTCTCTTTTACTCCAATTAAGGCGTAGTTAGAGTGACAGAGCAAGATGCCCGCAATTTACGAATTTCGAGGTTAGGGATAGGCCCTCAACTCCAACGCATCTCACATTGTCATAACATATCAGTGTTAATTGTAAAAATATGAATAATTCAGTGTCGTGTCTAGTGGGTGGTATTATATTTGATAAGTCTTTGAAAATATTTTTCCTTTTATTTAATAATTGTTTATATTATTGAAGCTCACTGTATTCGAATCTCAGGAGTTCTAAGACCACTTTTTTAATCAATTTTGTTTCAATTTAAGATCAATTGTTTATACGAGTTTAATTCTAAGGCCATTTTCGTATGTAGATTTTATCTATAGTTACCGTTTTGGCCATGAAATCATTTTGAATCGGCTGTATTAAGTTTACATTGTCTATGGTTTGTTGAATTGTTTTACGAATCATTTTTACAATCATAAATTTACTGTGCTGGCCATATTTTACATATCGGCGTATACTCATGAAAAAAAAAACAAAATAAGAGCGTTAACACACGTTCGAACACGACCAGACAACCACGACCTTGGTGCGATCCGTACCTACCGTGTTCGATCCTGGAAAAAGCAGTTCGCCGTACTGATGAATATTACTCTCACTATCTCTCTCGTTCTAACACATAGATAGAGATATAAAATTCCGATATGAAGCAAACATGTGCATTAGCGAAACTTAAGTTCAGCTTCAAATACAATTTTAACGGCCAGTACAGGTAATTTATGGTACTTTTTACCGTGATTACATTTTGTGATCTTTGATTTAATCATGTTTGGCGTGAATGTGTATGTATGTGTGTAATGTGTACTTCGTTTTTCTATATGGGTTTGTGGTGTGATAAGATCAGTTAGATGGATATTATACATGGTATGTAGAATTATGTAGAATGAGGAAGCGATCTATATATCTTTTTATTAGAGTCGCTGATGTGTTTGAACTATCTCATCGCACCACCATCCAGATTACATTTGCCAAAATCACACGACGTGTTTCTGTATCACTAGAAGGGGTTGTACTGTCTGCCCTTTAGTATAGTCGGTGCATGATGAAGTATAACATTAATCTTTACATATGACAATTATTTTAAACGGGTTACTCACTCATTATTAAGACGACTCGACATGTTTCGACTGGAGCACTGACTGCAGCGTTCGTCTAATCGAGCGCGTGACGTGTACTCTTGTACACTGTACTTGACGTGTACTCTTGTACACTGTAGGTACTTGACGTGTACTTCTTGTACACTGTACTTGACGTGTAGGTATTTATCTCTAATCACATTCGTGCCAGTGACACATGGACTGTGTCTTGCCATATTTAAACGGAAAATTGGTAGGAAAAGGTAAAAAATAGTGGCACCGAAAACGTTAAAATTCGTGAGTATGAAACTTCTCTATCGAATTTAGACAATCCAAAAATACTGTATACTTTTTTTATGACTTTCAGTTCGTTTAACATCTCACGAAACCGCCGCCAAAAAGTTGCTGCCATATCGTAGTTTACACTCTCATTTTAAAACTATGTACATGCTTTAATTACATGGAACTTGGCATGAACATTCAAGTAACATATATTTACTTATACTAGCTTTCGTTAAAGCGATGGCGGACTAGCGGTAAGAGCGTGCGACTTTCAATCCGGAGGTCGCGTGTTCAAACCCCGGCTCGTAACAATGAGTTTTTCGGAACTTATGTACGAAATATCATTTAATATTTACCAGTTGCTTTTCGGTGAAGGAAAACATCGTGAGGAAACCGGACTAATCCCAATAAGGCCTAGTTTCCCCTCTGGGTTGGAAGGTCAGATGGCAGTCGCTTTCGTAAAAACTAGTGCCTACGTCAATTCTTGGGATTAGTTGTCAATCGGACCCCAGGCTCCCATGAGCCGTGGCAATGCCGGGATAACGCGAGGAAGAAGACTAATTTTCGTTGCTAAAAAACGTTAGGTATACAAAAAAAATTGTATTACAATTTCTAATTAAACATGATATACTCGTAATACTTTCTACTTCGATTATATGGCGGCTGCTAGGTTCGTGTGACTCTTAACCTCCTAAGGCCCAGTCATACAAATGAAAAATCCAGAATTTGCCACTAAAATTTGAACCTTTAGTGCAGGGAATAGAGTTGATTTTGGTTTTGTTTGAAAATTGAACGAAACAATACAAATGCGACTCTGTTCCAATTGAATATGATTTAAATTTCATCGAACTGAATAAGTACTATAGGTAGGAACTTGGGCCTTAGGAGGAAAAGATGATTTTTATGATCGTGAATGGGGAGTTCAACACAGTGAAATTAATTAAAGTAGTGACATGAGGTTGTTTTAGATACCGTTGTGTGAGTTTTGACAATGCTGACAATCGTCTACTAAAATAGCCTTACTAACTTAATTAATAATAACGTATATTAAATAAAAAATACATTTAAAAGTGTAACGCTCTTGCTAGATTAAAATGTATGTGAATTTAAAAGAAAAAGCATTTGATTCTAAATTGAATTGTAATAAAATGACATTTTAGGTGTTCTTATCATTTCTAAGTCTTAAAACTTTATTTTTAGCCGTTGAATCTTTTTACCGCCTTTTTTAAATTTAGTGTTCAATTTAAATTGAATGCTAAATCAAGCGTAGTTATCGTACGTCATTACGATATTCCTTTTTATGAACATGAAATTTTTTAAACCTTGGCGGTGAAAAGGTTATCTTGTACCGACTTTTGTAAAAGGTAAAAACGGCTTTGTATTGTAAAATTAGCACGGCTTAGAAGTCCTAGCAAAGATTTTTTAGAATTAATTGTAGGCTTAGGTTAGCACTCTGGCTCATTTTGTCTGTCCTCTAGGTATTTTAACTAAAATAAACAAAATGCGACTTTTTATTGCAAGAACTAAATCATTATTTAACTAAAACTATTAAGCCTATATTGTATACAAAATAATAGAGAATCTAACATTGTCGAAATTAGTTTTTTTTTCATCAAAGGCATTTAGATATATGTTATATATTGATCTGCACTATTGCGATGTATTGCTTAATGTAAACCGCTCGACTGCTGTGTAAATCTCTAAATATGTAATATATTAGTAAGTTTGTTTAGAAAAATGAGCCAGAATAGGTTTAAATCAGCTGGAGAGGGAGACAACGTAGCGAGCGGACGCTCACCCACGAACGCGAATGTTCGCTCACCCGCGAACGCGAATGTTCGCACCCCACACCACCCTTTGAAGTTGAGGCATTGTTATGAAATAAGTTCAATGATATTTAGATTAGAACTGTGACAAAATAATTAAACGATTCTTATTACGAAAAACATACCCAACAAACATTGACCCGAATACATCACAATATCTATTCAACCAATCGCGGGCCCAATATTACAGGGTTCTATATTACATTTTCAAGATAGTTGAAATTCGACTTAATGTCACTATGATAGTGTTCAAATTTCAGTTCGATAAAAGTGAAACATAGAACCCTGTAATAGTGGGTCATCGCAGTCACGTCATCGGCCAGCCAAAAAATAACCCTTAAAGTTTGTTAAATTAATTTTTAAGGGTTTTGCCGCCCTTATCGGCCCCGCCCGGTAGGATTCGAAGGGTGAACTGACACGAGTAAAACTGACAATTATCTTTTTGACGCTGTTCATTCATGAGACTGGCAGGTAAAATCTGAAAGTCGACATCTTTAGTCATGAAAGGGAACTGAAACGGTTCAGTCGATAATACTTATGTCATAACAATGTTTTCTGCTCATCAACCTCCACCCAGCTTTTAACATACTTTTTTAGACGCAAATCAAACATTTTCATTTATTTAAACATCCTGCATAAATCCAAATAGGTAGTATTTCTATTTAAAAGGGCAATATACAGTCACTGGTAGCTGAAATGGTAAGAAATAACAGCATACAAGTATAGCTGGTCAAACAACTTTGTCAATAGAAAAGGCGCGATATTCAAATTTTCTATGGGACGATAAGCCTTGCCGCGTACATTTTTTAAATTTGTCGCCATTTTCTACTGACGGAAATGGCTTGACAGGCTATATTTAACAATTTATCAGTACCAGTGACCAGCATTTACATAGAAAACAAAGGAATAGTCTAGCGACTGCGAATCAACAAATCTTTGTCACTACTCATGGCATAACAGCATATATTTACCTACTTTATATCATATTCAAAATATATAAATTAGACTTATTAAGATTTATCGGTATTTATGAATTACTATAAGATATTTATGAACTTAATATTTCAAGCATAATAAGTATTATACATATATATAATAATGTATTTCAAAACATTGATCATGTATTTGTATACCTTATCAAACTAAATGAAATTCTATATTAGGTAATCATTCTCATTTTCGACGATAGTCATCTTAACTGGAGTTTAATAGAAAAGGCAAATAATGTAAACAAATTATAACAGGTTTTCATTAAAATTTTAATAATAAACATATATTTTAACTAAAAATTGATTTTTAATAAAAGGTTTACCTAAGTATTATTGATAAAATCATGGTTGTACACAAAAAGTGCGAGATTGCGAAGAACTTTTCCATTGAACTCCACTTTCGTTATGAGAGAAATAATGTTTAATGTACTTATTATATCGTTGATGAAATTGTCATTTGTTTAAGTAATATGTACAAAAAATATTCAAGTAATAATCGGTAGAACGAGTTCGAATTTGTCGGGGTTTTTAAGGTATTTACTGTTATGCCAAAGAGCGACGTACTAGCGACATCTAGTAGATTGTTTTGAGCCCATTCGCAGTTCCTACATTATTCCCAATTGTAGAATTTGCATTTCATTTTACATATTAGTGTTTGCTAGCTTATTCCTCTTCCCTTCATTTCTCTGACTTGGTCAGTTAGTAAAATAGTTAAAAGTTTATGAAACTTATAGTAATCGTATTTATCTTAATCAATCATTATTATAAGATCTCACTTGTAAATAAGCATAGGCGTATTAACTTGCTGGTCATTTTGTCTCTAAGTATTACTAATTAGCTGTGAATAAATTTTGCTTTTACTTTAAAACAATAATTCGCTCCTATTGTGAAATTTCCACGTTTTATTTTAAAACACCATATCTGTATTACATTAAGTATTTTACTTTACTTATCATTAATAATTATTGTTATGTGTTCAGTGAGAAATTAGTTATAAAACTTTGATATTATTTGATAGGCTAGCGTATGTTAAGCATTAGTTTGCTCTTACTAAGACACTGCTGTTACCTAATTATATTGAAATAACTTTGTCACAGTTACTTTGCTGGAAGTAGATCTTAGGTAATATACCTAACTGTTACACGTACGTGAGATGAATAATTTGTATCTTCATTTAGTCCTATCTCGAATATAAAGGCCATTGCAATATGGCCCAACCTATTCGGTAGTGTACCTACTACCAACTTTTTTTCATCCGTGTGAAAATGTTCATGAAAGAATAGGCCTAAACCTTTATTTAGATTAAGCCCGTAGTTAATACAGGTGTTTAGTATACTTTTTAAAATATTTTACTATTGAATATTTGAAAGATATAAAAGATTTTACATTGACGATGTTGTTGCAAGCACCATCACCTGTGCCAAATTGTATTTGTAAATATTTTTCCACGATATTAGATTGAATTTAAAATTACGAATAACCAATTTTTACTTACCTTTATTCTACTTCTTACTAGCGGTGTCGATAGACTATGAGTAGAAGGTACGGGTTTTCTGCTAGAACGTTAGCTTAACCGCATTATTGTATCTGTTTTAAGTCTATTATAAAAGCTATAACAGACGGGCTTACCGGACCTTAGTCCAAGTCCTGTTCGATCGAAGGTGGTCCGACGTACGTCCGTTAAGGACGCAGCTATAAGTTAGAACGAGAAAGAGATATGCTGACCGGATCAAGTTGGCGGTCCGGTGCGCCCGTCTGTTACAGCGTCAAGTTTCAGTCACTAGCTTATGAGTGCGAAAGAAATTTTAACTTATATATGCACGATAGCTAATGTACTAAAGGGGCTAGTAAAATATATATGTCGCAATCAGTTCGAGTTGGAGAACTAGTTATAGGCTAGAAATAGGTAGACTCGCTACCTCTCTCTAACTTATAAATAACTCTTCTTAGATAATATGTAACTAGCCAAAGTAGTACCGGTATTATAGTAAAGGAAATATTTAAGTTTTCCTACTATAGTATCGTAACTGTAATACTCCAATTTAGTAAAATGATTTTACCTTTAATTACTCTTAGTTGTAAAAAAAGTCGTCACAAAATGTCTGCGACATTGTACGGTCCGGCATATCATAGTAATCATTAGAAAAAGGCGCGAAATAAGTAGGTACCTATTCAAAATCAAGTTGGTAGGTGTGGAACCTTCATTTGTTCATATCGTGCGCTTTTCTAGTAACAAATGTAACAGTGCCTGGGTTGGTCGTTGACATTTTAGAAATAATTATCCATCGCTATCGACCACTAGCAACATGTAGAAATTGTTTCACCTTTATATATACCATTTACTTATTGCACGTTTTCCATTAATTTAAGTAATAATGTAAAACGTATTGTGTCGGATATGTGACACGAGTGCTATTTGGACCTTTGCCTAAATAACTACAAATCTTAATATCTATAGGCCAAAAAATGCATTTGAGATGGCAAGCTGACACTTTAAATTTTTGATTTTTAAATCTAAAAGTTTTCATTGGGTAGCTTGAGCCGGAAATGAACTAACACCTGATTACTGAAAATAGTATTTCCATTTTATCTCCAATGCGTTACCACATGTATAAAATGTGCCAAAACAATTCATAAATCGCCTAACACAGTAAAATACCAAAGACAACAAATTAAAATAAAACTCTTCCACGTAGCTTTTATAATTATAACATTAATGTTTAAAGTGCACTTTCAATTTGTGTTATCTATGGTTGACGCTTTTGGAAAGAAATAAAAAGCGTCTATGAATTTTATGAAATTTTAATGGTTGTGTGTGGAAATTTGACTAACAAAAATATCTTCTTTATACAATAAATTTCTGCACATGATCTTCATTTAGTATATTTATGAGATTTTATTGCATATTCTAAGTAATATTTAGTGTAGTTAACGATATTTCGATTTGTAGTAACATTTGTCATTTTCAAAATGTAAAATTGTCATTTTCGATGATATTGGGTCGGTCTGGATCGCTCGGGGGCAAATACCTCCGTTTGAGTGGTTGTATGGAATTTTCTTGAAAGTGGATGTCGATTGTATTCAACAATATAAATTTCTAATCCATTAGATTTTGTGAGTTTTATTTTCCTCTCCACTATGAGCACAACATGATTGGTATAGGTTTTTTTAAGTAGGTAGGCAGAACATAAAGAACTATCTTACATTTTCCTTTTCAACAGCCAAGCGACAAGTAAAATACGTATTAGAATCAGAGGGCAATTTTAAATCTACTATTAAATATATTAAAACGGGTCTAATGTATTTTAAATCGAAAATCGTTCGACATGATTCACTCCACATACCGAGAAGCATCATCGTGCTCCCATTGGTGGACCCAGTGGCGTAGCTAGGGGGGGGCGGCGGGGGCGGCCCGCCCCGGGTGTCACCCATTTGGGGGGTGACACCCGACCGTGAACATCAGTAGTGCCATCTATAAAAATTCGTAAAACTGTGGCAGATTGCATAATCGCCATTAAGGAAATAATATAGAATAGAATAGAATAGTTTTTTATTCGTAAACACACAGACAACAGACATACATTGAAAAAACATAGTGAAAAATAAAGTGTCACGAAATGGTCCCATCTCAGCATGTTGCTGGCGACTTCCAGCGCTGATCTTCCGATTAGACCATCAAGTGAGAAATAATCACGGAAGGTAACAGACAAAAAAATAAGTAAAGAAACATAAAATAAACCGAAAAATTGATTACACACATTTTACACAGCTAATACAAAAAAGAGATGAATTAAGTACACGGATTAACCGATCGAACTTGTACCATCCGGTCGGGTCACATCGTGGCGCGGCATTAGGCGCGCATAACTAGCGCCAGCGGTAGCTACACGAAATTAAATTCGATGACAGATTTGACAAACAATAAAGTGAGTGAATCTAATATAATATTATGTAAAATCTCAATCAGTTTTAACTTATATACAACCATGAGGAACCCGAGAGATTTTGACAGAATATTCCTGATCATATTTAAAGACTAAAATGTCCTATAAACTGTTTTGGAATTCGCCTAGTTTCATAGTCCAGTACCACCAGCATAGCAATGTACAAATTGCAGAACATTCCCAAAAAGCGGAAACGTTCTCGAGAATGTTCTCAGAACATTCCTGCAACATGGAAATTATTGTTCCGCCTACTTGGATTTTTTCCAAAACAAAATTTTTGTCATAGGAATCTAGAGGCCTCTATCTCCCGCCATGCTAAATCTCAGCGCGCTCGGACCAACTTGAAAAAATTAAAAAAAAAAAAAGGCGGCCATTTTGTTATTTTTAATGCAGTTTGTTTTGTCTCGGGGCCCTCTATGACATTTGGTCGAGCACCCCCCACCTATCACGCACCGTTTAAAAGTTGCCATACAAAATAAAAGTGGCCAGTTTTCCCGCAATTGTAGCATTTATTAAAAAAAAAATTTTTTCATAGGTATTTAGGGGACCCCGAGATTCCGTGACCAAAATATCAGCGCGCTAGGACAAACTTGAAAAAATTAAAAAAAAAGTAGGCCATATTGAAAAAAACATGGCGGCGTCAAAAACTGCCAGGATCCCTCTATGACATTTGGTCGAGCACCCCCCACCTAGGTCTGACCGTTTGGCCGGGCCGTCATACATTTTTCTGACCGGAAGCGGTAGACCAAAAGTCGGAATTTTCTGGGGGTAAGGATACTACACCTAAACTATCGTGAATATTCATGGTATAAACTACGATAAATAAATAAATTCTCGTTCTCGAGAACATTCTCAGTAGTTACCAAGAAATTCTCATGTGGAAAGTTTCGCAAGTTTGGAAAGTTTTTTTTAATTATGTGATTATTTCTGTAATTGACAAAAAAAAGTTAAAATTATTTTTGGGTGACAGTTTTACAAATTTACATTTTATGTACAAAAAATCGAAAAACAATTTTATTTTGGCGAAATTGACGTAAACTCTTTTAGTATATTTTCCTTATTTTGGCCTCAGAAATGCATGGTTAAAATCTCTCTGGGTTCCTGGTATGTAACAATAATATGTTGGCGCCTCGTAGGTTTTTTTATTCAGAAAGGTTTTTTTTTATTATGTGATTATTTCTGTAATTGAGAAGCTATGTCACTGTTTCTAATTGGGTGACTCTGGACTATTTGAAATTCATTGTGAAATGGGATTTTACAGAATCTCTTTCAAATCGCGCACTTGGCAAAAAAAGTTTTTTTTTTACGTAAATTATTTGTATATCTTTCACGGGACAATGATGACTCGGACCTTTGGGAGGCGTGCGCGGAGCCCAAGCCAACATGTAGATGCCCTTATGACACTTATGAAATGTGGGTTACACCGAGCGGATGCTGTCCTTGCCCGTGTCATAGAACGCGCGCAGAGGCAACACCCGCCAGGGTGTGGACTATTGAGAGTTCATGGAATCTAAAATGAAAGCGATGGAGTAAATTGTGAGCTATGGAATATTAAACGTAATTTTATAATTGTAAAATATTAAACATATTTTACAATTTTGATTGAATTTTGGGGTGACACTCACAATTTCCGCCCCGGGTGCCACCCATGCTAGCTACGCCACTGGGTGGACCGCCGCACTTAAAGACCAGGCTCATTGTCAGACTGACCTGTTTTAATATATTTAATGTCTGTGTTTCACGGAAGCATTGTTATTTAAAATGCCTATCTCCTTCCTGTCTAAATATACTTGGTCAATCAAATCATGTCGGTAGAAAAAGGTGGCAAATTTGAAAAAACGCGGGTTAGCAACACTGTTTTCGAATAATTCCAAAATCGCGTGTCATCTGTGTTTTATCTGTGGAATGTGGATCGTGAATGACAGCCATCTTGTTTGTTTAAATTCTGAATCGTTGCTATTTCAAGAGAAATTTCTGCTGTCACCATTAAATACCTAGATATTAAATAAGATTGAGCATGAACTGTACAATCATGCTCGTTGATCGTAAATATTTGTAACATTTGAGGTTATGTTAATTACATGTTTTGGTTCGATGTACATTGCTGCTTTTCTTAGCGCAAAAACTTATCTTTGTGTGTTGCCCTACTTCACTTTGCTGTACATTGCTACTGACATACTTTGCTTGACAGACTATATAATATACGAATTCAAATACTCAATTCCACCGTCCTTATTGCTCTGGCTCCGGGATGCCGGCCAACTTCACCTCTCCTCCCCTCATGACTTCACTCAACATCTGGTTGCAGAGAGCAGCGTAGGGATTCAGCTCGACCACCTGAAAAATGTTCAATGTTATATAATGTTGAGAGGAACGTGGACGACCACTTTTTCATACAAAGAGTTCCCATTTTCCTCTTTAGATATTGACATGATGGAAAATATTTTTTACACAAGTTTATGTATATTGACCATAGCTATGCCCCGTTTGACTTTTTAATACCTACCTATGAGAGTTAGGAGTTAATTTACATCAAATTGTGTAAAAATGTTTTCTATGAAGCTAAATATCTAGAAAGGAAAATGGGGATTAAGTTTGTATGGAGAAGCGTTCCTCAATTATCCTCTTAAAAAGGTGATAGACAGTGCGAGAACTCGCTTACGCGGTTTGATAGCTACATTGCCGTCTGCCGACTACTGACAGTACTTACTTACAGAGACAACCAATTCATTCGATCGATCAAATAGGTACTACGATTGTATCTAAACTTGTTCTTACGCCATCCAAATGAACCTTAAACGGTAATTCGCATAAAAGTCGCACAAGTTGGGCGCCATTGTGTCCCTATAATTAATCCGGCTCGAAGGACCATCTAAAATCTTATTGTCTGCTCCTAAGCTCCTCCTAAAGTATAAGTACTAGACGTGCGCGCCGCCGCGGCGCGCCGCCGCCATAAGGAGTCAGCGCGCCGCCGCCGCCGCCGGTAGTTTAAAATTCGCGCCGAGACAAAGCCCGCAAGAGTACAAATTTAAAATCAATGGACATAAAGCGCGTGCGACGTGCCCAGCTTTAGCGTTCCGACTGTTCCGTTTTGTTTTAAATTCATTGCTTGATTTATTTTAACCCTCAAATCGATAAAGTCCACTATAATGGACATCCCAAGAAAAAAATTCTGCACCAAATATTAAAGCATAGCGTTACTTTCCTCTGGTAACGTAGTTACACTACCAGAAAACTACTGCTACTACTAATACTACTTGAATGATATGTTAATTTTAAGTATGCTCATATAAGAAAATATTGGGAACCAGTGTGAACATAATCTTTTTGTCAAAGTCCTACAGAACGCAGAACTTGCAAGGAAGCATCCGACAGACTGACATTTTACCCATATTTCATTATTTTTTTTATATGACAGTATTAAGCAGCGTTAAAATAAAACGTGTAATAGGTTACTAACTGGTCTGTTTATTACGTGGCAATATGATTTACATAAAAATGTTTTTTGTTTATGGGTAAAACAAGTGTAAAAAGTGTAATGTCCATTATTTTGCCCGTTGTAATCGACAACATGCACGGCACTGTTGCTAAGTCCAATATGTTAGACGTTGCCTAGTATGCGAAGAGTAAAATTATTAAATTTTCTGGTAGTTTTTGAGGTAAATAAATTAAATAGCATGTTAGGTGTTTCAAAACATTTTAAAAAGTCATTTTTGCCGTATTACGTAATGAACCAAATAGATAAAAAAAATATTTTTATGGAGGTTTCCCTGTGGATGTGGTGTGTGTGTGTGTGTGTGTGTGTGTTTGTTTCCTGTTTGTGCGTGGATTTGTTTTCATCAAGAGACAGACCCGATTTCTCTTAAGAAATTTGTTAGTAAACTTTTGATAAAAGTGCATGCATTACTGTAAAAACCATTGCTAAGATGTTACTGCTACCTAGGATAACCCGCTGTTTGATTTAATGTTAAATAAATGACGTCAATGTCTGGTAAAATTTTACCACCTACGAGCTATAAAGTTATTCCAAAAATATAAAAATAATAGGTTTTACTTCAAAATTAAAAAATGCAATTATTCTATATTTATTAAAAAAAAACATGAATTGGACTAAAAAAACCTTATGCACATAAAGTAGGTAGTCTATACTCGGCAACGTTCAAAATACTGGACGTCTTTTCATTACGCGGCGTATCTTTTTATTTACACCGATCCTGGCAACGTCCAACATACTGACATATGTTTTTTTCATGATATTTCTACAAAAAATTAAAAAAAACGATGTAACACAGTTTTTTTTAGATTTTTCCCGTGTATATATTGAAAAGTTGAAAATCCCACGCCGCCGGCGTTACGCCGCCGCCGTGGATTTTTTCGTGGCGCGCCGCCGCCCGATTTTTTTCGACCGGCGCGCACGTCTAATAAGTACTTATTGTTAAAAAATAAGTGGATTGTGTGGCTAAATTTAGCCACACAAGCAATTTGGATGAACAAATTGAAATTGAGTATGGTGGTGGCAGTTGAGAATAGGTAAATATACCTAAGCAGCAGAACTTAGCAACGTCAGAGCCTGCGTATAGTCTAGATAGGTATATTCACCTGTTTCTTGGCGAATCCACTGCCAAGCTTGGCCGCCTCGAGGAACACTGGGCGGGCATCCTCACCCCGCTTTCGCAGGAGGACACCGCGCCGACACAGAGGTAGTGCGCGGCCTTTTGTGTCCGTTGCTTAACGAGCCATTACCCACCTAGGCTGCTTGCTTTAAGAATCATTAGAACCTGCTTCAGGACGACACTGACGACAGGTCCTACTACTCCATATTCACCTGTTTCTTGGCAAATCCACTGCCAAGCTTGGCCGCCTCGAGGAACGCTGGGCGGGCATCCTCACCCCGCTTTCGCAGGAGGACACCGCGCTGACACAGAGCTAGTGCGCGCGCTTTTGTTTTTCGTCCTGCCGTCAGCTGGAGTGCGCGGTCTAAGTCCGCCATGGCTTCTGAAATTACGAAATAAAACTTTATTACTTAGTACCGGCAATATCAAGCATATCGTATTAACAAAAATATCTGAACACGTACTTTAAATAATCAAACAAGCCCTATGTTTGTTACTAGCCAGTAGCCTATCACTGTTGAAATGCGTTTCTACAAGACTTTTAGGATGGCTCAAGAAGTGTTTGTCATGAAACATTAATCAGGAAACTTCATTATTACGGAGTTAGAGGATCGGCACTGAATTTACTTAAGTCCTACTTAAATGGTAGAATACAAAGGGTCGATGTGAATGGACAGCGATCACCTGGGTCATTGGTCTCTATGGGTGTACCACAGGGGTCAATATTGGGGCCTTTCCTGTTCCTTATCTACATAAATGACTTGCCATTCCTTGTTAAGACCCACCATGATATAGTATTGTTTGCAGACGACACCTCACTTATTTTCAAAGTCAAACGACAGCAACAAGCTTACAATGATGTAAACAATGCCATTTCAAAAGTAGTAAATTGGTTCAATGTTAATAATTTATTGTTAAATGAGAAAAAGACTAAATGTATTAAGTTTGTCACTAGTAGTAACGTAAGGCATGTGCAAACAAATGTCATTGTGAAGGATGAGGAATTGGAATTAGTTGATAGTACAGTTTTTCTTGGTATAACTTTAGATTCTAAACTCCAGTGGGGTCCCCATATTGCTACTCTTTCGAATAGACTGAGCTCTGCAGCTTTTGCAGTGAGCAAAATCCGTCAGTTAACTGACGTGAAAACAGCTCGATTAGTATATTTTAGTTACTTCCATAGCATTATGGCATATGGTATTTTACTGTGGGGCGGTGCTTCAGAGATAAATACCATTTTTGTTCTGCAGAAGAGGGCTATTCGAGCAATATACAAAATGAACCATAGAGACTCACTTAGAGATAAATTAAGGAAATTGACATAATGACAGTGCACTGTCAATACATTTATGAGAATATTCTGTATGTACATAAAAATATTGTAAATTTTAGGAAAAATTGTGAAATTCATAATATTAATACTAGAAATAAACATAAGCTCGCAGTGCCCTTCACTCGGCTCCATAAAATTAAAAAATCATTCATGGGTAATTGTGTAAGATTTTATAATAAACTTCCAATCCATATTACTGAATTATCTATTAATAAATTTAAGAATTATGTAAAGCGTAAACTTATTTCTAAAGCTTATTATACCACACAAGACTACATGAATGATATTATTACAACGTGGGATTAATTGTTATTCGAAATGATTATTTATTTATTAGGTATATTTGATTATTGATGAGGAAATGGATATTCCGATGTAATACTATCTACTTCTTTTGTTACTTATGCTTTTTTTTGACATTTAGATTTTATTCTAGAAATTCTAGACTAGTATTTTTTATACAATCTTTTTAATGTTTGACGATCCTTTTGTGAAATTCTTAGTGTTAAATTTGATATGTATAATAATCCAATTTTATTATGGAATAATATTAACATCAATAAATTGCTCTGATAATTAGATTAAGATTAATTACGATTCATAAGAGCTTGTTGCTAGGCCTACATGAATAAAGTATATTTTTGATTTGATTGATTTTGAACGCTACGGTACACAATCTTCAACATTTGAGTGACCGGAGTAAGGGACTGAGAAGAGTGAATTTATGAAAAAGGTTAAATCCTAAAAACGCAGCACAAATTGCCACTTTGGACTGACAACCTTATAAATCTTCCATATAAAAGTAAGTATATTTAAACCCTCAATCTACAATACACTACTTACCATCATCTTTCTTCATGAGACGCAAGAGCTGCGCCCTGTCATTGTACGCGGACGCGCGCTCCGGGGCTAACTCGACGCCTTTACTGAGCACCTCCAAGGCTTCGTCCAGTTTGCCTTCATTGGCTAATCGTACTCCTTGGGCGCAGAGTTGCACTGACTGCTTTTCAGCGTCGGTTGTTGCTTCTAAAACAAAGAAATGCAGAAAAAAATACACCTCTGTTCCTATTTTTTTTTAAGAATACCGGTGTCTATTTTTTTAAATTTCTGGTTGTTAGGTACCGTAAAATGGGGTGAGTTGGGTGAAATTTGACTTTCAAACCTCGATAAAATTTTATTTTTACATGTGAACACTGAATGGTGTATATAATAAGTGGTTCGGACGTTTGTATTTTATTTTGGGTAGTTCCATTTCATAACTTTGACGATAAAGAGGAAAACCCACCTCACCCCGTAGTGCCTCGTATTTGGGGTGAGAGGGTTTTTCATACAAAGGTGATTTTAGAAGATTGTTGGATCGATTTTTTATTATTATGAATATTACTATAGCTCCATTTTAAATTGGAATACATTCCTTTTGTAGCAGTAGCCTTAAAAACCCACCTCACCCCCCTCTCAATCCTTCTCTCCCCATTCATAACCCATAGCTCCCCGCGAAACCTACTCACCCCGTTTTACGGTACCTTTTTCCGTCTAAAACCGGCAGGCATTTGCTTCACCAATTTTCTAAACTTTCGGAAACAGAAAGGACAAATTAGAGGGAAGGAACCTATCAATCAAGTTTGAATCGATCAAGTGTAACTGTAAACAGACCGCCGCGTAGGTAATTTATGTAGGCACCTATTGTTAACTTACCATCATCTTCCTCCTCAAATGTGTCTTCATCCACATCAACATCAGCAATAGTAGCTGTGGGATCGAAAATACTCCTCAACACGGCCTTATCATGATCACTCAAGCCTTCTAAACCCGCCATTTAAAAAAAACTTTCTCAGTCTCGTTCGAAATTCAAACTTTTGATAATACTTTTACGTTATATCACGTATATTTTTTTATTACGCACAAATGCCAAAAATCACCAGTGTAGTTGTGCGTTTGTTACAGTTTTGAATTAAATGTAGTAATTTATTATTATATTATGACACAGACTTAGGTAGGTACTTATTTATCATTTTATTTGTGTTATTAAATTAATAAATTATATGTTAACCTTGTTTCACTAAAATAAAGCCTACCGTGCGCAACTGACTATGAGAACTGGGATTATCAAGAAACTTGTTTCGTTTTATATCTTGCATATAATTATCGGACTAGTTTGGCTTACGTCGTTTCAATTGGTATTTACGATTTCCTATAATAATTATATAGATTTCTTTAATAAATGCATACGAATCATACGATGTAGGGTTCCGTTATATAGAAAAAGAGAAGAGTTGTTAGAGGGTTAAAAAACGAAAATAGCCACTCCAGTAGGTAGGTAGGTAAGTATACATAAACATATTGAGTAGGTATCCCAAAAAAATTGCTGTTTTATACCCCCAACACAAAAATAGGGGTGTTGTTTGACGCCAACGTATGTCTGTCTGTCTCTGGCATCTTAGCTTTCCAACGGATGAACCAATTTGGATGCGGTTTTTATTACGTGAAAGCCAGTTTTCTTGTGGTGGTTCTTAGCTATGTTTGATAAGATTTATCTAGCACCTATCAGGGCTTTTAAATTCAATTTCTCAATCTGCATGTTTTTAATCATAGCTGCTGAACCTGCATGAGTTTGGGTTCCAAATTTCCAATTGGGAGTCAGATCTTCGAAATCAGTGTAAATAATTTAAACCGAACCAACTTGTTATCTCTCAAATCACCAGACCATCAATAAACACAAATATTATGAAATATTTGCGACATCGAGCAATAAACCTTATCTATAATCTTCCTTAGAAAGATAAGGACCATTAGGAAATTCTCAAGGTTTTGGTGCTATGTATGACTTTCGGCATGTATTATTTACGATAGGATGTGTGCGCCCAAGGTGGGCTTGGCGGCTATGGGACATTGTTAAATAGGATAAAAGTGCATATTTTTGCCACGTCGAACGCGATCATCGCTTGAAGATATGAAACTAATGTTTCAAATAATTTGACGACCGGTCTGGCCTAGTGGGTAGTGACCCTGCCTATGAAGCCGATTTATTTGTATGATGATACAGATATTTGTTCCTGAGTCATGGTTGTTTTCTATGTATTTAAGTATTTATATATTATGTATATCGTTGTCTGAGTACCCACAACACAAGCCTTCTTGAGCTTACTGTGGGACTTAGTCAATCTGTGTAAGAAAGTACTATAATATTTATTTATTGAAATAATGTCCACACAAGTCTTGAGTCAACCTATTCAAGCTTTATTTTCATAAGTAAGTATTACTATACTAACTTAATTATGTTTACCTAGCAAATACGAGGAATTAACTCGCGAACAGGCCCAATACATTCCACTGGAATGTATTGGGCCCCATACATTCCACGACTCTTCTCTTTCCGCACAGACGTTTGGGAGTAATGGGACAACATACCTAATATAATAAAAAACGTTTCACTTTTTTGTCATTTTATTATAAACAGAAAGGTTTGCAACAAGATGATTATTCTCTATATCACAATCCTCAAGAGTTTGTAAACTTATGCTAAAATTGGTATAGTTCGGTCAGATTTTAATTTGACTTTACAATCTTCGACTTAGGTATTTTAACCATTGGCCCAATTCGAACAATAAGATGTCAAGCGAAACGATACCGATCTGTCAGTATCAAAAGTGACGTTTCTTCAACCAAAAACGTCACGATAACGTGTCGTATCACTGTGACATCAATATAAGCATTGTTCAATTTACATTACACTTTGAAACGAAAGTAGTCTTAAAATAAATTTGACTGCGATTTTATAAATGTTAGAAGTGTTTTCTTTTACCCGGGCATTTTCTACTCTGACCATAAAAGGATTTTTTTAATAAAGCCAAAGAAGCGGTGGTGATCGAGTGGATCTGACGTCAGATTTTCAATACGGAGGTCGCGGGTTGAAATCCTAGCTCGTACCTACCCAATGAGTTTTTCGGAACTTATGTACGGAATATCATTTGATTTTTACCACTAGCTTTTCGGTGAAGGAAAACTTCGAAACCTACATAAATCCAAAAAGAAATTCAAAGGCGTATGTGAAGTTCCCAACCCGCATTAGACTAGCGTGGGGATTATAGCCCAAACACTCTCGCGCATGAGAGGAGGCCTGTGCCCAGCAGTGGGACATACATATATAGGCTGAATTATTATATTACATTACAAAGTCAAATAAAAAGTCGCGCCCTCAAAGTGTCAGCTTCACTAGATGGCGTTTTATAAAACACTCGGTTGATTAACTTTCTTTATATTTACCAAGACGGTAGTTTCTACCACGGGATACGAGCGAACTCCGGTAATTCGAAATTTCTCTATCTGACTCTGTTACACCTTTAACGCATGAGTAAGAGACGGAGACAGTCGATTTTTGAATTTCGATGTTCGCGATAGCCAATTATTAGCCGTTATGAAAACATCATTTTGTGAAACTAGGTACTATTTTAGTAGCACATTTCTTTTGACACTTGTAAGTTTCGTTCCCTATGGGTTTGCTCAAAAATTTAACCAGACAATTGATCACTAAGGTACTCTACTCCACAGTTTTCAAACCGAATTGTCTCTTATTCTAACTTGCTTAGCAAAAGTGTAAAAATATTGAGACTTATTAATATTTACGACGTTTTCGGTTTCCAAAACTTTGGCATCGAGGCTTTGTGCAACCTTATAACAAGACTCGATACCCCGATTGGTTGGTTGCAGAGGGCCTACCGCAAAAATCTAAATTTCGTTATCTGCATCTCTATCACTCTTGCATATTCGAGGGATAGAGAGGCCGATAACTGAGGGTATAGGCAATATCAAGAACGTCTACTAAAAATTCTCAAATGACGTCACAATACCCGAAGTTTTTGGGTAACATTTTTATTAACCCGTTTATGTAAAAGCCAAAAGGATTACGATTTTAGCAGTCTATGTAACAGTAATTTAGGCCCACGATTCTAACGAAACAGTAATAGGATATTAAAGTTTCATAAAATAACATGATACTTATAGGGACTAATGTTTCTTTCAAACCAGAATATACAATATAACCATTGTAAAATCAAATCAAACTCTGACCAGAACTCATGCACCTCAGTCACTCGAATGCTACATGGTCAGTTTGTCAATAACAAATTGAAGACTGCAGAGATCCCGCAAGGTGATTAGGATTTTAGAAAATTAAACCTTAGTTCTATAAGGCATAAGATACCTATTCGACAATGGAAAAACACAAATATTTTCTTCATGGACAAGTGTAAGATTACACCGCGGCACATGGAAAACTTAAGATTGATTGATATGGTATCTATTAATGGATCACTATATGTCTCGCGATGTTGGGAGTCACAGATATACGAATTTCGAGCCTCGAAGTTCGCGGCAAGCCCTCGCCAATAAAGCGTTGTTGTATAACAGTTGAAAGTCGTTATTATACAGTCTGTCCTATCGTTTATCCTTGCGAGATCTCGACAAATTATACTAAGAGGTATAAGATACCTACTGTGTTCTATACAAGGAGGTGAAATAACCAGAATTATACACAGCGGTTCTATGCGCATTGACACATACGGACCACAAGCACCATCAAAACTTAACATGTTAAAATAATATGCTAAAAATATACAACTAGCAAGTACCTTAACCTAAAAAATATACTATAATGTATAATGTAGAAAAATGGGATATAAAAAGTTTAATGGTATAATTTTGACAATTATTCTATCAATTAATTGTATGCACACATTGTTTAATAAATATATAATAATTAATGAAATGGTTGTGTAATGAATTGTTTTCATTAAAATGTGGTGGCATGATGGTTGAAAAAAATCGAAAAGATTTTTAAAAGAAAATCTTCGATTAAAAAAGATGGACTGGAGAAAATGCAAGTTAGGTAATTCAGACTATTTCAAAATGTCGGGTAATTTCGAAAATCACTCATAACTCCATCATATTATAGTTCATTTTGGATTTACCCGACATTCGAAACTTTTCGGAATTACCGAATACACTTTACTGATTTTTAGTAGTTTCTGATGACATCGCTACTGCATATATCCCGGTTGCGTCTTCAAATACTTTGAAGCACAGGATTCGCTTTCCAAATTTTTCTCCTCCACAGTTGTGGGCACACACACAGTTTCATTTGTGGGTCCCGATACATTCCACGACTCTTCTCTTTCCGCACAGACTAACACGGTCTTCCGTATCGTCTTTTGTAAGGCCTAAGTCGTTCTCACCCACTGCCCGCCGCGGGCGGCAGGTGAGAACTACCGAGACCTAAGACCATTAGCATCTCATCATTCGCAATGTTCAAAAACGTGTTCCAATAGAATAAGCAAAGAGTCACTGATTGTAGAAGTAGTGTAAAGTCAAAGAAATTCGTGCCCCCTAGTTTGACAGAGTGCTAGAGTGCAGAGTGACAGATGGCGCTATGTTTTCGGGTAGTCGAATTGTCACTCGTCAACTTTTGACAGCCAGACTGCCGCGAGCACAACTTATTCTTAGACTTTATACGTCTTCTATTCTTAATAACTCTTTGGTTTTAGACATAAAACTAAAATAAATATTTACTAAATGACATTAGCTCATTTTAGAGCATTTTTGCAACCATCATTTGTGTAAACACTACCTTACAATAGACGCATTCATCTTTAGAAATGATTAATGAATCAGTTGTTTTGAAATTTATGACATAATTCTTTGTAGATAACATGTTTACAGAGATCAAATAAATATCCGAACTAGCAGCAATATTCTCAACTTGAATCAAAAACAAGTAAATAATGATTAGGGGTCATCCATTAATTACGTCACACGAATTTCTAGGTTTTTTGACCCCTCCCCCCCCTTGTCACATTTGGTCACATTTGGCAAACCCCTCCCCCCTAGTGTGACGTCACATTTTTTCTACGAAATCGCCAAATCGAATTAAGTAAGTACCTAAGTATTATTAATATTTTATCAAAATATTTTTGACGATATAAATATTAGTAATTTTATAACCCAAAACTGCTTAGGAAAGAAAATTAAAAGAATAAAAACGATTATCGTTTTAAAAACTTGTTATTTAAATGTACAGCGAATAAAATAATTAAAAAAAAAATTCGGTTACTGATGAAGTTAAAGTGACGTCACAAAGTTTGTGTCTCCCCCCTCCCCCATGTCACAATATGTCACATTTTCTTGACCCCCTCCCTCCCCCTAAACGTGTGACGTAATTAATGGATGACCCCTTAATTGCATTTTTCTTCAAGTTCTTTAGTGAAATCTTGGGAATGTCTATGGCCAAGAATATTTGTGATTGACCATAAACAATAATTAGACCCTCTAGACATTCATCTGAATGGTTAATGAACCATAGACACAGGGATCATATTGTTGTTTGGAGACTATAGTCTGTCAAGCCATTTCCGTCAGTAGAATAAAGCGGCAAATTTAAAAAATCTATGCGTGAAGGGTTATCGTCCCATAGAAAATTTGAATTTCGCGCCTTTTTCTACTGACAAAGTTGTTTGACAGGCAACAGGCAACCCTCATTATTTACTTGTCTGTTAAAAATATATTGCACCAAAGTGCACTCATCCATTCAAGCTCATCAAAATGAGCTAAAACATATTTGAATACTCTGAAAACTTGCACATACAATCATTCAATATGTTGACAGGTTCACTGGGGGCAATTGCAAATATGGGGCCAATGCAACTACTTAAAAATACAAGCAAAAGGTTTAGACTTTAGGCACTTGTACCCATGGCACACTTTGTTCTGTAAAATAGATAAAGTCCACCTAATGTGGAAGTATATTAAATTATACCATCTACTTGTATTTCAAGATAGACTTCCAACCATGCTAAGTTTGCATCTACTTGGCACTCTTGGCTTTGTTGGCACCCATGCCATACTTCATGTAAAACTTAGTGGGCGACTGGCGGTCGTCACATTAGGTGCAGCTCCACACGCCGCTCTGGTGTGTGACCAAAACAGTGCTACACATCCCTATATAGCGACACATACACACACATATCTATATAGCGACAGGAGCGACTTGTGGGTCTGCATCAGAATGCTAACCGCGTGGAGACTCTAGTACTTATTATAGTATAGTCGTTCGATTTGTAGCTGGCCCCAAACTGCTAATCCTTTGTCTATTGTTAAGTAAAACCGCGTGTGCTAGTTGCCTGCATAAAAAATGGTTCAGTTAACCGGTTATTGAATTACAACTCCTATGGAAATTGCAATAAGATTCAAAATGAACAAATGGAAAAATAATTTGCGAGGCTGTGTGTGGTCCCTCTACGGTTACTGGGTGCCGGCGAGTCAAACGCTACAAAACCAGTCTAAAATGTGTCATCGATATACGTAACAAAGCCGCGTTATCGGAGAGCGCACTTACACTAGTTTTTTGAGCGTTGGACTAACCCGCGCTCAGGTGCCAATTAGAATCATACGACCCTTTTTTACAGGTAGTAAGCACGCGCGGTTTTACTTAACAATATACAAAGGATTAGCCGCTCGAGGCCAGCTACAAATCGAATGACTATAGCATTTGCTCTATTTGCAATTACCCCACCCCACTAGATTGGCATCTAGCTCTCACTTACATACAATAAAAATTATTGTTCCATTTAGTGAGCTCAATCATCATTCACAATTCATAATTTATGTTCAGGAACAAATGTAGTATACTCGCACCAAACAAAGTCTGCAGCGGATTTGATAGCCCACGCAGAGTAAGTGTTATGTATACGTCATAATTTCATAGAAGTTTGACGTTTAAAATGACACTTTCACTGCGTGGGCTATCAAAATCGCTGCAGACTTTTTACGGTCTTACTATAGTAATTAATGTTATGCATTAGGTGTCAAGAGAAATATCTTTTTTATCAATAATGGTATGAATGAAGTATTGTAACTGGGAAATATTTGAGAACCTTGGTCCATCCAGAAGTAAAATCTGCTCAATATAATTTTGCACCTTGCAACAAATGCTTGTATACTAATCTAAAAACAAGTATTCTAGCTTTTAGATAACAACATTTCTTCCAACTACTGTAAATTTATTTTTTACTGTAATTTACTAGAAATTGGTCTCTTTCTCAAAGTTCCAAGAATCGCAAACATTCTAAATTAATTGCTTAAAACATAATTGTGGCTTCCTATGCAATTAAATAATTTAATTCTATTTGAAACCAAAAAATAAAATGATTTGTTCTATAGAATGAGAGGGTGTTTTTTAGTTCCAGTAACATTATTTAAATTGTCTGTCCAAAGGTGTGAGCACATTGTTAACATTTGAAAATCGCAAAACCTTTTCCTTTCTCATGGTGCGTTGAACATAAAGTGACAAGTTACAATTTGTTTGAGAAATATGACACCCCAAGTGTAATAACTGATATAAGAGCCACTTGTTTTATAGCATTGATAATGGAGGGAAAATTCATATTATATTAATATTCAATTCATGTTTGGCCTACAAAGTTTTGATTGAATTGAGCTTCATTTTACCCAGGCAAAATGCCTGCCATTGCCATGTCCAGTGGCGGATTTTCCCTAAGGCTAAGTAGGCCCAGGCCTAGGGCGGCAAGATATTAGGGGCAGCAAATTGTGACAAAAAATTCAATGATGATACCAAGAAATAACTCAAAATGTAGTCAATATTATGGGTGCTGAGAAACGGGCAGCTACAGGGCATGGGACCTAAGGCGGCAAAGACTACAAATGTGCCACTGACCATGTCAACAATGATAACAGTAAACTGGTCAGGATTTTATTGAGATATCATTGTATAACAGTAGTAAGGCCAGTTATCAAAACATTCTGCATAGTTTACTGTGTTTATGTATGCATTAGTTCTAATGATACATCCAAACAAACTTAGCATGTTATGAAGTTTTTAGACCAATCAAGGATTTTTTTGATAACATGAATACCATGCACTTGATTCACCTTAAAATAGGCCTGTGCTAGCAAAGGAGGGGCGCGACAGTATCTTGCCTGCGAGATAGACTACCCACCTTTTTCTAGCTGTATTAATAAAATTAGACAGAGACAGGTAGTCTATCTTGAGGGCGAGATACTGTCGTGCCAATCATGTGCCGGCTGGAGCTTATGTGGTCATATAAGACACTTTTTAGAACCATAGAAACAATGCTAACACAATTTAGGAATTGTGAAGAAGATCATATTATAAGCAAAGCCAATATTTCAACATAGTCTTTCTCGGGTAGTTTGTGGATGGAATTAATTACAAATTAGTGTATGACTGTCATGGGCTGGTGCTACCTTCGCTGGAAGCCTTTGGTACCATCAGGGCCCCGAGGTGTCCGTATAACAAGCACTCCCGGAGGTGGCGGGGATGGGAACACCCCTGACGCAGTAGCTCCGGGTGGTAACCTCACTAGCACCTTACGCTCCTTCCCTTTGGCATTATCATTGTGACAATTCTTCACTTTGTTTCCATTCTGACTGTCGCTAATGCTATTCGCTTGTAATTTATCTTGCAAGCAGCTCAAACTGAAATAAATCATAATAACATGTGATATAAATTCTACTGATTATGTAAACAATGGATAGTTCACTAAATGAAAAGGCTCGTTGTGTCGCCTTACTTGTCGTCGATGACGTCTTCGGGGCTCCGCGCTTCGCCCAGTATCCGTAATCTCGCTTCTTCGTATTCCTTCTGTCTTTGTTGGAGGGTTTTAACAGGGCGTGCGTTCCGTTCGCCGTTCAGCTGCCCGCTCGCGAGCGTCGACGGCCGCTTCAGAATGCGAATAGCTGGCTCCGGCATAACGCACTGAGACCCAATACAGGCGCTGTCTTCAACAATTACGTTCGTAACCTTGCAACCTTTCAGTGGAGTTTTCACTGGCGGGGACGCACTTGACATCAGCTTGATCTTCGTGTCTAACTGAAACAGATTAACCTGTGTGTGAAGGAATGTAAGGCGGCCGGCTTCGACGTCAGAAATGTCTGAAAGAGCGACGAATACACTTACGCCAATTTCGTCCATATCCTCCCAACTTTCACATACGTCAACTTCATCTTGGGCCGCCATGTTGACTGACTGATTAAGATTGTTGCCATAGTTCAATAACACTACCAGGGCCCAGTTTTATAAAGTTACAAGTTACAAGTGTACAGGCGTTTACTGGCAACACTTGCTCCGTTTTTTACAATTTGCGTTTTATAAAAGTACTGTGTTACAATTTTACAGGTTACAGGTACAAGTGCCTGTAGCTCAACCATAGACGAAAATATGGGAGTTTAATAGTTTTAAACTCATAATCGAACAAGCGTTTTATAAAAATATTGTAAATTACAAGTGTAGATTGATACACTTGTAACAAAAACTGACATACGTCTTGAGTCCTGTAATTCTTAAGTTTTAATTAAAATTATTCGTTTTCTGAGCGATTTTAAACTTTACTCTTTATTGTTAGGCACCAACGCGAACGATTTTGCCAGGGCATGCATACTTTTCCATGCACTGACCTTATCAGTTTTTGTTAATGTAATTACCTATGTGTAAATAGGAAATAAAGTGACAATATGTTTGATATTGATTTTATTGATGATATCGTTTTATTTTATCTACTAGGAAACGGAAAGGGATTGGTGCCGATATTTGTCGTTGATTTATTAGCATTCGTCTCTTTATTTAAGTATAGTGCATTCACAATTCACATTATGGTAAAGTGTACTATTCATCATTTTCGATACACAGCGTACTTATCTTTGAGCCGCTACCGAAACGATACATTTTATAATGTAATGTGAAACAGTATTTATTTACTTATTAGGTAAATATTTCATGAAATCTAACTTAATCTGAATCTGAAAAAGGCCCGAAAAGTATATCCTTGGCATCGAACACCGCTCTCAACCACTCGATTTTTCCTTCATTTCTGGGCATTTTTCCAATAATTAATATTTTACAACAAACAATAAGACAGCATTTAGTAGAGCGTGAGTAGAGCACAGAGTATCTATGACAGACGTTTTTTTTAAAATAGTGATGTCCTTCACACCTGTAGATTTCACATGTAATCGAGATTGACCGTGGTTCTTTACAACTGTAATTATCTATGTGTATTTATAAAACACCTGTAGCCGTTCACAGTGCATTACAGGTGCCTGTAGCCTGTACTCTTGTAACCTGTAACTTGTAACTTTATAAAACTGGGCCCAGAATGTGGTCTATGGTTATGTAACGACTTCTACAGACGGTTCCATTTTAAGGCCATAACACACTATCGCACCGCACCAAGGTCATTGTGCGACGCACCGATAAGTAAGAGCGAGAAAGAGATATCGCTTTCTCGCTCTTACTTATGGGTGCGTCGCACAATGACCTTGGTGCGGGCGATAGTGTGTTATCACGATTAGATAATGCCGGCTCGCTGACCACCGACGTTCGGAATCATGATCAGGAATCCGAATCGGGAATACAGATTCGGAATTCCGTAAGCATAGCGCACACATTCGCTTATTTGCGTTAGGATTTTAACCTTTAGCGCAAACATACGGGCCATTCGATTTTTTTCCGTTCCAACCACACGAACGCACGGCTGCGCTTCGGGAACGAATGTCAGGTATATTTCCCGTTCGGAAAAATACAGAACGTGTGTGCCTGTTCGAACATTTTGTATGAAAAAAAGCATTCAGGTTTCCGAATCTGTATTCCCAATTCGGATTCCTGATCAGGATTCCAAACGTCTGCGGCCAGCCTAAGCCCCTATTCCCACGGGCGCTTTTACAACGCGCGTTAAAAAAGCGTTTGAATGACACAAATGGATACATGTGTATTTATTCACACGACAGCGGTGGCGCTTTTTATCAAGCGTTGTTGGATTTTTAGACCCCGTTCGCACGGCAGCTTTTTCGACGCGTGTTAAAAAAGCGTTTGAATTACACAAATGGATAACCATGTATTATGTATTCACACGAAGGCGGTTTTTAAGCGCGGCGCTTTTTTATCGAGCACTGTTCGATTTTCGGCGTTGAGCGTTGGCCGTTAATTGAATTGATCATACGGAACTCCGTGTATCTGTTCTCACAAGCGTTAAAAAAGCGCCGGCGCAGCTGTCAGTTGGCTGTCAAGTGTCAATCGTCAAAATTATTATTAGTTTTACCTTAAAAATGTCAACTTATGCTTACTAATTCCTGAAATATTCAAGCTATATTCAAATAATATGTCGTAATAGCAAATAAAGTGTGGCTTTGCTGAGATGCGTACGTGGCAGTACGACTCACAAGTGATTTTTAAGCGTTAATATGGACACAAATATTAGAATCGGTAAAAAAGCGCCAACGTCGGTTTTTAACGCAACGCTTTTTAAGCTGTCGTGCGAATGGGGCCAGATTCAGACAGATTCAAGCGCTTTTTTAACGCGCGTTGAAAAAGCTCTCATGCTAATGGGGGCTAAGTAGGAGCAACGAATCAATCGATTGATAAAATGCCGCCATGTGATCGGTGACGTTTGTAAAGGCCATAAAGGGCCCAAAAGGCGCGTTTGGGGGCATTTCCTTTATTTTAGAGGGGTCAAATATCTATATAAATCTAAAATTGGTGATTAAATTGGAGATTGACGCCAACTTAAGTGTGACAGGGAAGCATCACGTCGAACATGGTTCGTGGTAGGCCCTCTGATCAAATCGGTCGAATTGATCATCCCGTCTGGACTGGCCTTTATTATACTCTTTTGGCATTCTTTTGGACACTTTGACACTTGTGGACCAGAGGGGCTACCGCGAAAACCGAAATTCGCAAATTGCGGGGATCTTACTCTTTTACTCCAATGAAGGCGTAATTAGAGTGACAGAGAAAAATGTCCGCAATTGACGATTTTCGGTATTGGCACAGAATAATTAATAGTACTACCGTACAGAAAGGAAACTTCCTACAAAAACGAAGTTTGACAGCGGTTCAGGGTCGAATCATGCTGTCCCTTTCTAATACATGGCACTATCCCTTTCGGCTATTTAGGGTTGTCAAAAATCAAGTGATTATCTTATCTGTGGTCGTGCACGCAAAAGGAAGTCAAGTGGGCCCAACCCTAATAATTGCTCGGAGCAATGCTGAGCCGAGCGGAGCCGAGTTTGACCGAAGTCATGAGTTTCGCACCCCTGGTATTGGCGGTAGCCCTACAGGGACCGTCTTGTCTTGTGGTTTTGACAGCATTTTGACAGTTCGTGTCGGTCGTGGAGAAAACGTGATTTGTTGGTGTTTAAATTTAGGATTTTTGTGGTAAATAATGGACTATTACGAGAACTAATGTGAGTTATATACAAATGTAACACAATTTATTTAATTATCTTAAATCTTTTTAGTTAATTTGTTTGCCAATCAATTATGTGTAGGTTAATTTTTGGTTATAACACCGAATTAAAATTTCTGTATAACTTTCCGTGTTTCTCTGCTTACAGAGACTGAAGATGGCTTTCAAAACCGCGTTTACGGCGGCCCTAAAGGGTCTCACGTCGGTGGATCCTAACGGCGTCCAGTTTTTGCTATTTAGCGACGATGATGTTCGTAAACTTAGTGTGGCGAGAATTACTAATACCCAGTCATTCGACTCAATGGGTAACGCCACCAAAGGGGGCCTTTATGATCCTGAGCTAGGACCAGTCAGGGACAGAAACGAGCTTTGTGCAACATGCACCAATCCTCTTCTTCATTGCTCAGGTCATTTTGGACACATTGACTTACCTCTGGTTGTAGTAAATCCCTTGTTCATTAAAAATATCTACACGCTGTTCCGCATTAGCTGTTTAAAATGCTGCAAAATACAAATGGATGACAAAATGAAAATTCTTTTGACACTACAATTGCAATTACTGGATGCTGGACACGTGACAGCGGCTTTAGACTTGGAAATTTTCTACAACAATGACACATTGACGAAGGAAAATATCCCCAAAGTTCTCAAGAAATATAAAAAAATGCTAAAAAATAAAGATCCGGTGACTGAAATGTTTCATAACAAAAACTCTGACAGACTGAGGGCAAAAATTGTTAGCAATGTATTCAAATCCATCAACACATCAAAGAAGTGCTTGTATTGCTCAGCCAAGATCCTAAAAGTAACAACATCTGAGAACAGAATAATGCACACTATCATTAGCAATGACAAGGAAACAAAAGGAATCAAAATATTAATGCCTGATGAAATAAAACGTTACTGCACTTCCATAGCACAAAATGATGAGGCCATTTTGAAAGAATGCATTCCAATTTTAAAGTACTCAAAAACAGAACCGGCCACAGATGTCTTCTTCATGGAAGTAGTTCCGGTTTTACCACCGTCTCTGCGACCATGCAATGTGTTAAAAGGTGAACTTGTTGAACATCCCCAGAACAATATCTACAAGTCAATCATGACAATGGCATACAATGCTCGTGCTGTTCTACAAGTACTCGCTTCACCTAATCAGAAAACAGTGGACAACTTGGAACAAGGACCAAGACAGGCATATGAAAGTGTTTATGGTGCAAGCGCTGCTGAAAAACTGCATACAGTGTGGCAGGACTTGCAAAAACATGTGAACTACATCCTGAATTGTGAAGGTCAAGGCTTAAGTAGTTTAGGTCTCAAACAAGTACTTGAAAGGAAAACTGGAGTCATTAGAATGCATATGATGGGTAAAAGAGTTAACTTTGCGGCCCGTTCAGTCATCACTCCGGACCCTAATGTGGACATTGATGAAATTGGTGTTCCTGATGCATTTGCTACAAAACTGACATATCCAGTGCCTGTGACAGAGTGGAATGTGGATGAGTTGAGGAAAATGGTGATTAATGGGCCCAATAAACATCCTGGAGCAGAGAAACTTGAAATTGAAAATGGAAGGATGATTCTAATTCCACCAGATTCCATTCAAAAGAGAAAAAGTTTAGCAAAGAGACTGTTGACTCCTGATGAGTATAAGAAGTCTAGCCTGAAGATTGTACATAGACACTTAGTTAACGGAGATGTGTTGATATTGAACCGGCAGCCAACACTCCACAAGCCTAGTATGATGGCTCACCGGGCAAGGATCCTGAAAGGAGAGAAGACCCTCAGATTGCACTATGCCAACTGCAAATCCTACAATGCTGATTTTGATGGTGATGAAATGAATGCACATTTTCCACAGAAGGAAATAGCCAGGAGTGAAGCTTACCATGTTATGTCAGTAAGAAAACAATATCTGGTACCAAAAGATGGCACCCCACTTAGTGGGCTGATTCAGGATCATGTTATAGCCGGAGTAAAAATGTCACTCAGGGGCACGTTTTTCACCAAATCAGACTACCAGCAACTGGTCTTCCAAGCCTTGACTAATCATAGAGGAGAGATTAAACTGCTGCCTCCCACTATACTTAAACCAATGGTACTCTGGTCTGGCAAGCAAGTCTTATCCACAATCATTATAAACAGTGTCCCCAAAGGTAAATCATACCTTTCCTTGACTAGCCACGCTAAAATTAGCGCGAAAGCGTGGCAGAAAACGCCTCCAAGACCTTGGAAAGCTGGTGGGTCTAAATTACAAGGAAATAATATGACAGAGGCTGAGGTGGTCATACAAAAAGGTGAACTGTTGTCAGGTGTTTTGGATAAAACTCACTATGGAGCCACACCTTACGGTCTCGTACATTGTATGTATGAGCTGTATGGAGGAGACAGTTCCAGTGCCGTGCTAAGTTCGTTCTCGAAGATGTTTAGCTTCTACCTACAATGGATTGGCTTCACACTTGGCGTAAAAGACATTTTAGTTGTGGAAGAAGCTAATAAAAAACGAGACGACTACATCAGCTTGGTGAGAAACACCGGAAAAATTGCCGCGGCTAAAGCTACCGAACTCCCCGTAGACGTCGACGATATCACACTGAAAGACACCATTGAAGAGATGATGCAAAAAGACCCGAAATTCAGAGCTAATTTAGACAGGCACTATAAAAATATGCTTGATACTCACACAAACAGCATAAATACTGCTTGCTTGTCAGAAGGACTACTGGAAAAGTTCCCATATAACAACCTCCAGTTGATGGTGCAGTCTGGTGCAAAAGGTTCCACTGTCAACACTATGCAAATCTCGTGCCTACTCGGCCAGATCGAGTTGGAAGGCAAACGTCCACCCCTCATGATATCTGGACGGTCCCTTCCGAGCTTCCCACCTTACGACGTTTCACCCAGAGCTGGTGGGTTCATAGATGGTCGCTTTATGACGGGAATTCAGCCACAGGAGTTCTTCTTCCATTGCATGGCTGGTCGTGAAGGTCTTATTGACACAGCCGTTAAAACCAGTAGGTCTGGTTACTTGCAACGGTGCTTGATCAAGCATCTTGAAGGCTTAAGCGTGGGATATGATCACACAGTCAGGGATTCCGACAGCAGCGTCGTCCAGTTTGCTTACGGTGAAGACGGGCTTGATGTTCTGAAATGCCAATTTCTTAAAGAAAAACAATTCGAGTTCCTGGACGTGAACGCCGATGCTGTTGTCAGCAAATCTGTCATCAAAACACTGAAAGAAGACGCGGACCCCAAAAGCATTGCAAAAGCGCAAAAGTCATTAAAGAAATGGAAGAAAAAACATGGCGATCCCTTTGCGAAAGTAAGAACGAGTCCATTTGCACAGTTTTCGATGGTGGCCAGAAACAACATAGAATTGGAAGAGAAACCGACTAACGAAACAAGAGACCCGTATTATTGGGAATTAGAAAAAATGTGGCGTTCGCTTGATGAGGAAGAAAGACAGCAATACGGTAGAAAATTATGCCCCGACCCGATCCCCAGCAAAATATCACCAGAATGGAAATTTGGAGTGATAAATGAGCAGTTAGACAGCATTATACAGAGTTATTTGAAAAATCGGAAAGAAAGCGCATACACAAAACAGACTGACAAAGAGAAGTTTTCAGAAGTGATCAACGCTAAATACTTGGAATCCATGGCAGATCCTGGTGAGCCAGTCGGTCTCTTGGCAGCTCAGTCGATCGGAGAGCCGTCCACGCAGATGACACTGAACACTTTCCATTTCGCCGGCCGTGGTGACATGAACGTCACCCTCGGTATCCCACGTCTCAGAGAAATCCTGATGACGGCGTCAGCTAAACTTAAAACACCAAACATGGATATACCGTTCAAAGATCTTCCAAATTTAAACAAGAAAGCCGAAAGGTTAAGACAGAAACTGAACAGAGTGACCGTAGCTGACGTGTTAGAGAAGATTGACGTGGACTGCGAAATAGTCACGGAACCGAATCGACAGTTAAAGACGACGTTGAAATTCTGGTTCCTGCCGAAATCCCAATACAAGACTCAATACGCGGTTAAACCGAAGCAAATTATACATCATATGTCGAGGAAGTTCTTCGCGGAGATGTTCGCAGCGGTGCGGAAGCAGGCGAAGACTTCAAGTGGAATTGTGTGGTCAGCGGAGAAGGAGAAGAAGCGGCGCAGGCGGGACGAGGAGGACGAGGAAGATGTCGGGGACGAGGCGACGGCCGCGAAGGAGCCCGCGGCTGACCCTGATGACGACAGCTCGGACGACGAACCAAACAACGATGATGACGACGCTACCCAGGTAAATAAGCAGTTCCTTTTGTTTATAAATTAAGATCCGTTTTTTTAAATAATTGAGTGACATAGTGTGCACGCAAGTCAGCCAAATATTGTGAACAATTCTTTGCAATGATTGTTTATTTAAACCTTGATTGCACAAAATGCAAAAATGTACAAATGGCGGACTTAATGCCTAATGGCATTCTCTACCAGTCAACCGTCGAGCTTATAGACATGTTAAATTGGTGCAAGGGGAAAAGGAAGAAGACATTTATTAGATCTATCGCAAACAACTGAAAAGCCTGTTACTTATACTACAAATAAAATACAGAATGAAAATCACAAGTAATTTAGAGCATACAAATTTTCTTGGTACCAGTTATTGTAAATAGCACAGTAGAGTTGTATTATACAATTTTTTTGGTAACGTCAGACCAAGAAAAGTCTGTAACGATTTAGATGGCATACGTGGTTTACATACGTAATTTCATAGAAGTTTGACGTTTACACTTGCACTGCGTTTGCAGACTTGTCTTGGTGTAGGTAACTCTAGACCCTTGCTTGATCAAATCATTAATCATAGTCGAGCCGAGATACTACATTACAACGCAAACATTAATATTACAGGTGAAGAAGCGTAACAAGAGAGCAGAAGAACAAGAATACGAGGATCCAGAATCAGGAGAAGAAGAAAAGTCTGACGACGAAGATATGAACGATGACCCGACCAAAGACAACGAAGATGCAGACAAAGGAAACGGCGACGAAGTGTCAGCCGCCGACAAAACACTCATGAACGAAGTTGTAGGCAAGATCGACAGTGCTACCAACTACTGTTTCGACACCAAAAACCACCAATGGTGTGAATTAACCGTACTCTTCCCTATATCATTCTTAAAAGTAGATCTATCACAAGCCCTCAGAGACGCCGCTGCAAAATCAGTCATACATGAAGTGAAAAATATCAAGCGGGCGATCACCAACAGGGAAAAGAATATTCTGTACCTCAAGACGGAGGGTATAAACATTGTTGAAATGTTCAAGTATGACGATTTGCTGCATGTTGACAAGCTATACAGCAATGACGTTCATGCTATAGCTCGAACGTACGGCATCGAGGCAGCTAACAAGGTGATCATAAAGGAAATTCAGAATGTGTTCAATGTTTATGGAATCACGGTAGATCCCAGGCATTTGTCGCTGGTAGCCGATTACATGACTTACAATGGGGTTTTTGAACCGATGAGTCGAAAAGGAATGGAATCTTCGACAGCTCCTTTGCAGCAGATGTCTTTCGAGTCCTCACTGATATTCCTTAAGGAAGCCGTGTTGAACGCTAAGGTGGATAACATTCATTCGGCGTCAAGTTGCGTGATGTTAGGACAGCCTTGCAGAATGGGGACAGGCGCGTTCGACGTACGGCCGCTCATACCGCAGACAAATAGTAAGAAAAAGTTTGATGAAATTGAGGAGGAATAGATATAATTTTTGTGTACTGCCATAGTTAAGCCGCTCTATTGATAAAATATGAACATGTACAAAACTATTCATAATGATTTTGAAACTAATTGTAAGTAAAAAGCTTGGCTGTGAAGGTGGTTAACAGTCAAATAAGTAGATGATAAAAGCAACTTTTCTGACAAGAAGAGAGTCTAACGATAACAATATTTCCTTTTTTTCAAATGTTGATGTAAAAATATTTTTATAATTGCAATAAATCCCAAAATCCTTATAATTTTTAAGTTATTTCATAACAATTTTCTTCTACTAAGGAAAGCCATAGTCTGCTTTCCTTAGTAAATCGGCCCTTACACTCCTTACAGGCGCAGGCTTACATTCATCTTTTCCGATAAAATATGTTTCAAATTCTAGTCAGTGCGATGAAGGATAGTTTAAAAATAAAAATGCTTTTCAATTTATACATTTTAATGTATTAAATAATTAATTTTAATAGAGATAACTGTTTTAAAAATGTGGTATTTATAAGGCTTTGTTTCTTCAGGATTTAAAAATTGGATTACGAACAATATAGTCCTAATCGAAGGCACAAGCACTTGTCTCTGACAAAATCACAGAATACTTATAATCTGGCCAATCATTTCCGTTACTACAGAAAGGCGCGAATTTCAAAAAGTTTACATAACTGTTTGCCAGAATATAATTTTAAAATCGTTTATTCCTTTACGAGCTTTCATATTTATTTTAATAGACACTGGCCATTTGATGTTACTTTTTTAAGGTGCAGTGAGTTCAGGTCCTTCTCCGCTGAGCACTGAGCGTATAGCCGTGCGTGCCCCATGAAGCGGATATTATGTTATTACATAGTTATTTTTAACAAAAGTAATCGCTGAGTAAAAATGGCATTACGCATTTTTAGAAGCAATTTTCACGTTAATAGCTTTAGTGTTAACATAGTTACAAATTATTAATGGAGAGTTTAAAACCCATGTTTGTGATTTTTTTCCATCGAGCGAAACATGTTTAAACAGATTTTTCAAAGATCGATAAAGTTTAGAGACAGGCCTCAAGATTGCTATTTATATTTTTTGGCAATCGTATTTTGATCTATAAAAGCGCTACGATTTTTCATAAAACTGTTGGCTAAAATTACTGCACCTTAAACTCAGACTTCTAGTTTCTTTTTGTTAATGGCCAGTATTTTCTTTACTACGTTACAACTTAAAATATAAAATACAATCACAATAGCTCTGGGCGTATAGCGTCAAATGACGTCACAAAAGACTAAACTAATGCCGTAATATATTACATTTACTTATTCATAAACATAACGACTTATCTAATGCAACAACATTCGCTTCCAACGAACAGTGAAATTAAAAAAAAACTTACAACACGTTTGGCACACGAATTAGGAAATAAAAATGTAGGTATACCAATTTTGCCAAACGATAAACAAATTTTACGATGAATGTTAATTCAAATTCCGATATGATGAAACAAGTAATGGCACCTTTACAAATTTTACAATCATGGTATGTATACATTATAATAAGGAGTTTTCAATAAGTATTCACTTTTACAGAGAGAGAGTACAAACTTGTACGACTGTAAAGTTAGAACAAGATAAGTCTGCAACGATTTTGATAGCACACACAGTGCAAGTGTTATTAATTTTAAACGTCAAACTTCTATGAAATTATGACGTATAAATAACACTTGCACTGAATTCAATAAAAATCGTGCCGCCATGATACATTAAACGTCAACAAAGTTTCCACTGTTCACTGCTAGATGGCGTCTTCCTAGACTGCTGTTTTCAAGGCACGTTAATTTTGAACTTGATCTTTAAGATTTACGTTACGTTGACATAATAAAATAACTCGGTAGCGAGAAAGGAATACTCTGCGGTAGGTAGTAAAAACTTTATAGAAATTACCCATTGACTAATTTTAATGCGAGGGAATTATACATATAGATAAGAGTCTGTGCGGAAAGAGAAGAGTAGTGAAATGTTATAGGGGAGCTCATTCTACGACTCTTCTCTTTCCGCACAGACCCTACAATGTCACTGGCTCGGACGGTAACGATTCAATAAATTGTACAACAGCGGGCGCAGCACGGTTCCATTTTTATCGCCTATCACTATGCGCGTCCCTTTCGCACTTACATACTTGTTAGAACGTGACAGGCATGGTGACAAGCGATAAAAACGCGACCGTGCTACGCCGCCAGATCTTCATTCTTACTACAATTGATTGATAAACTTATCTCTGCGTTTCTTCTTGACGTCATACAGTCAGTTTTTGAATTGCCAAAAATATAATAAAATTGTATAAACGCATTATAACCCAATCATCTGTAGTAATATGACAGTAATTACATTCAAAATACAAATTGAAAATTCACTTTTTGCATTTAACATGTATGTATTTTGAATGAAATCTCATGTAGACCAGCAAGTTGGACCCATATTCACCTTTCACTCGTCTCTTATATTCTTCAAGCTTTTAATAACTATATCAACAATACTAGGTTACGTAATAATAAATAAATAGCGTTTTCCTTTTTTCGTTCACCCGATATAAGTTCTCGGGATATTTGAAAAACAACAACGATTACTTTTGAGCTTGAAAACATTGCATAATATTCAAATTCCTGTTATGTAATATCACAGCCTAGATAATGTGCATCTCTTTAAGTATTTTGTTTTTGAAAATACAATAAGAGACGTGTACGTACTTTATAATACATATTTATTTACAGTTTAGTAACAGTTTCTCGTACCACGATTAATTAGTTTAATTAACGTTAGGTACTAAGTATATCAACGGATTAAATGCATAAAATAGTGTACAGGGACGGTAAAATAAATTTATATTTCTTTCAGAAAGTAAAAAAGGTAAACACAAAATAAACTCATATCGGGTAGAACTTAGGTACACAACCCTAAAATCCGCGGGAAACAATCAAATCTTAATTTACCTAATTTTTTAAATTTAATGTCATTCACTAAACTTACGGTCCGAATTGCGATAAAGTTGCTTTCTTTCTTGCAATAAGGTTTAGATGCTAAAATTATAACATTTGAAAATACAATTATGAACAGTTTTAAACTCTTCACTTGTTTTTTTTTTAAACTGGCAACTCTAACGCAATCCGCCATTTTGAACTCTCACTGCGCCGTCTCAGCTTCACTACTGTCTTTCGCCATTTTCTTGTCTTGCTTGGCTTGTTTCTTGTCAGCCGCCTTCTGGGCCAGGGCCGCGTCCTCGGCAGGGTTGTCCCACTCTTGTCTTCGACCGGAGCCGAACACGTTGTAGAAGGTAGCCGCGAATATGTAGATGCCACCGGCGATGTAGAATACTTTGCGCCATTGAGCTTGCGATGGCTGAAAAAGAGAATAGTATTTTATTAGGCTGAGTTTAGAGCAAATATATATGGATATATGTAAAGTTTAAGAAAGAAATCGTGCCCTCGAGTTTGACAGCTGAAGTAGGTAGATGTTTATTATGTTTTATAGTAACTGAATTGTTGAGTGAATCTTTAGTTTAGTGTCAAACGTAATCACTATACAAAACAAAAGTCTGTAGTCTAATGGTTTTATGTTACTGTGGATTTGGTTTAACTATATAAATAAATGTCTTTTTTTAAAGATTGCAGCGTCATCTGTTAATCTTCCTTACTCACACGCGTACAACACTTCGCAGAAATTAAGAAAAAGTTTAAGATACCTATTAGTCTATACTTACGTTGCCCTCAATGATGTATCCAGCGACAATGGGCGCCAATAGACCCGTCAAGTTGGCGAGACAATTGGTGAACGCCATCAGGATGCCGGCGAAGCGCGGCGAGATGTCCAAGTGGTTCACCTGGGAACATCAGAAGTAGGATTACGTATATAATGTATTGGAATCACATCACCTTAATATAAGTTCGAGTAAATATTATATTCACTGTGTGGGTTAGTCATTAAATATAGAAATAGAAAGACGTTAAACACAGTGCAAGTTACGCTATAGTAATTGTTGTCCAACTGTTTAGACTTGAGATCTTCAGTTTTAATACAGACAGCAAGTGTTTTCGACCTACACTACAGTTAACGTTTTTCCGAATGTGAGATAAAATTGTTCTGTGACCATCTTTAGTTCAGCCAAGGTTCTACACGACCGGTCGCTCGCTACCCTCATCTTACAGCTCCTTGCGACCTTAACAAGATCGCTAACGCACCATATCGGATTCGGATATCTTCTCCGACTGCGTTCTCCTATCACCATTCAAGAACCCTTCAGCCCGAATCTGATGTGCAAGAAAGTAATAAGTTACCTTGAATCCAGAGTAGATACCACCGTTGAGACCGACACCGATGGCCAGGATGGCGACGGTGGCGGACTTGTCGCAGCCTGTGTTTGCGGCGATGAAGAGGCCGATGGCGGGGCCGTATTCACCTGGAGAAGAGTAGAAAATTGGTATATTATGCATCAGTATCAGTAGGTATACGTATGTGAGACAACATAATAAACTTGGAGCCCAGCTCTTGTCGGAATAAAAGCCGTCATTTATTCTCTGCCACAGACCATATACCTAACTTACGCCAAGTTCTACGTCAAGTATTCATTGTCGCTACCAAGAGTTAGCGTAGAAGGACCACCCTCGAAAAGCAAGGAGAAGGCGGAAAAAGCGACTTTTCTAGCAGCAAAGTAAGATTGCTAGAGAGCTGATGAGCTGTATCTAATGCGATTTTTCTCAGGCAATGGCCGATACAGTGATTATAGATACCTAAATAAACCTACCTAATATAATATAATTGTGATAAAGCATCTGTAAGCCTGTTCAAGCAGGAGTTTATTATGTTTACACGACATTCGTAACTATATAAGTATATCAACTCACCAATACTGTTGATAATCTTCCTGACTTGCGTGTGGTTGAAGCGTCCGCTGGACAACATCCAGTCGGCCACCACGGAGATGAACATTGAGAACAGCCACATGCACAGGTACGGGAGGGCTGATACGAAGCCGTTCTGCAAATACAGATAAACTTATATCGACCGGGGTATCAACGAGTGTGAACGCGACCAGACCAACGAGTGTGACCGTGTTCGGTGCTAACGTTGAAAGCGAACGCAGCCGACGTGCACGAAAGAGGGTAGGCCGAGCGCGGTCTACACAACTTTGACACCCGCCCGCTATCATCAGTTACCCGTGAACAAGATGCATATGTAGGTATAACTGCGTCGAAATATCGCGAGCTCGAAAACAATACAAAAGGTAATCACGGTTCATATATCCCGGTCGATATAAGTCTAGTGAAACTAACCATGAATCATTCAAAAATTAGAAATAAAATACGTAAGTTTATAAAATAAAGACCCATAAATCTTGTAAGTACCTACATACAAACTACCTAATTCGATTTTAACAAACCTTTGATGAAACGCGACCCTGGTACGGCGGAGATTTATGGCTCAATTGATTCAATTTGTCAAGCTGTAGCACTTTTCATTTGGCAGTCTGATCTAAATTCGTTAAAATTATCTAATATACTCGTCAGTACATCGGTTTAGAGACAATCGTGACAATAAACGTTTGACACGGGGCCGTAGGTTCAGCCCCGGTCAATTGAATAATTGAGTTGAGCTCGTAGTGTGATTGCAGTTTTTGATATAGTTATTGTTCCTATTTTAAAATTCACTGTTAGGTATATAAGTTTGTCTTCATTGTTTTTGAAAGGTATGCCAAGTGGGTGGATGAGGACATTCTTATTTCGTTAGCATAGCTAATAAGCTGTGTTACTGTTGTCTCCTGTACAAACTAGGCCACTCCTCGTAGCAATTATAACACTTAACGAGTGAATGATTAGGATGTCCTCAGGGGGTCCCGAAGGACAGACAGTAACAGTATAAGTATTTGATTACTCATAATAAATAGAAGATCATATTATTAATTCGCTTTTTTACTTTCCAAAAGGGCCCCAAATTCTTATGTGCCCAAGGGCCCCAGCATAGTTTAAGACGGCCCTGGTAATACGTACATCCTTGATGGAGAAGTGCAGCACTTGCCGCATGAAGGTGGGCAGCTCCGTCATCAGGGTCTCGTAGCCGTAGTTCTGGCCCATATGCGCCAGCATGATCGCCCAGAACGGCATGGACAGCAGGATCTTGCTCCACGGGATCGGTGGTGACTGAAAAATGAAAAATATATATTTTAACAGTTTTATAGACATTGTTGTCATCATTTTCAAAAGACTGATCTGTATTGCTGGCCTTAACACCCATCTTCGGCCGAATGGTAACCTCATTATCATCATAATATCAGTAAAAAACCGGACAAGTGCGAGTCGGACTCGCCCACCGAGGGTTCCGTTCTTTTTAGTATTTGTTATTATATATAGCGGCAACAGAAATACATCATCTGTGAAAATTTCAACTATCACGGTTCGTGAGATACAGCCTGGTGACAGACGGACGGACAGCGGAGTCTTAGTAATAGGGTCCCGTTTTACCCTTTGGGTACGGAATCCTAAAAAGATGCTCAGTGCTGGGCATAGACCTCCCCGAGGATTTCCACGACCGCCAGTCGAGCGTTAATTGCAATGGTTCTCCGCAATCTTAACCATTTCTCTGGATGATATCATCAATCCACCTTTTTGGGCGCGCCTTCCGTTTCGCGGTCGTGATTTTTCTGATTCAACGGCAATCGGTTCTACAAGTAGGTAATGCCCCAAGAAAGATACCGAAGTAATAAATTGCAATACTCACGCTAGACCCAGCAGCGCCCCACAGCGAACTAAGAATATACTTCTTCTCAGCCTCCTTAATCTTGGGACAGTGCTCCGGATCTTCAGACACCAGGAACAAGAAGGCCAGTGACCACGCAGTGCCCACGAGACCGAACACGTAGAAGATGGACGGCCAGCCGCCAGAGAAGCCGTATTCTGACAGGAGACCGGATAGCGGCATTGAGATGACCGTGCCGAATTGTGCTCCTGGAGACAACATCAAAATCGCGTGAGTCACAATATGAAAGCGATTTATAATTGTAAAATTTACAAAAGGATCTTTCAAAATGGAAACATTCCCAATTTTAGAAACATTCTGTTGGCATATTAAAAGTTTTTATTCTTATCCTAGACGATTACCTTTACCTATTGTCGTGTTCAATGTATATTATAATTATTCAAAAAAATTAAGCTTATCACTATGAGCTATTATCGTCAACCGTCAAACAACACATCATATATCAACACTATTCTTGAGCTGACGACAGATTGTCGGATGTGCTAAGAGGATGTGTTTAAATTGATCATTCTGTTTATAAGAATATCGAGGAAAAAACGAAAAAAGTTGGTAATTGGCATGTCCTGATTTCAAGCACATGACCAAAATACGCTGTACTAATTTTATTTACCTATTACGTTTTGCCTAAATATTTGGCTCACTTTCTTTAATATTTATTGTGGATTATCTAGATTGATGTGACTTACCAGCGTATACAGCGGCTCCCATTCTACTCCTCTCGTTGGGTGGAATCCACTTGGCCAACATGGCGTGAGAACACGGCACTATAGGACCCTGCAAAAAAAAACAAACTCTAGTCAATAATACTCTAAAGAAAATACCTTTTTATAAAGACATTATTCAGCCAACCAAACTCTAAATGTTACGTACAGTCAGCTGTAGAGACCTACATCCTACATATAATTTTTCGTTTGTTTTTATGTGTCACTTTGACACTCAAAAGCCTAACGAAGGCAACAGTTGCAGCCTGAAATCCGGTTACAGCAAACCATCTGTTATTTCCAAAAATATCATTGTGTCAACGCTGATGCAACTAAACCAAGTCATCACTCATCAGTTTGCCGACATTATACCTACATCATAATATGCTCTAGATCTAGACTCACTTCACCAAGACCCTGGATAAAGCGGACCAAGATGAGCCACTGGTAGCCTTTCTCAGCCGCAATTGGCACCAGTAAGCCGAAGACCGAGTTGATCAACATGCCAACGCCGAGGAAACAGCGAGCTCCAAACCTGGAAGATAATATGTTTTATAGGATAGTCAGCAGCAACGAGCCACCTGATTGGAAGCGGTCACCGTCGCGTAAGCAACATCGGAGGAGCCACCTAAGCATTTCCAACCCTTGAGAACCCTGAGTACCCGCTTCTTGAAGAACCCCATGTCGTAGCGCAAAGGAATAACTCATTCCACATTCTGAACTACGAATCTACTTTATATGGAAGACTTTGCTTTTGGCACAACTGTCTGGTTTCTGGTTGGCTCTGGGTAAAATAAATTAGGTACTTTATACGTAGGATTTACATATCAGCATCAATTCAAATTGGCGAATGCTTGTGACTATTGACGATGCCATTGTAAGTACCTATAGAATGCTTCAAATTTCTATGGCCCAGTATGGTGCGCCCCGAGCTCCAAGCGGTTGTCATGAATCATTCAATGGACGATTACGACAGTGTCCCCACATTTTCAGAATTACAGATGACATGTAATATCATATATACTTTAATGGCAGGGCAGCTCAAAGACAGCTCAAACACTAATAGCTTAATATTATTGTCGACTGTTAAAACATCTTCTTACCTCTTTGATAAAATTCCAAACGGGATCTGTGTTATGACGTATCCGTAGAAGAACGACGACAGAATATAGCCCTGCAGAGTGGAAGTCCATACAAATGATCCGTCTTGCAATGTCACCTGTGAAGAAATGGGTAGAAATAAGTCGAATTATAATTTGATGGACATAAATAATCGCTACAAAACGAGGTAGGTTACGTACATTTCCAAGGTTTTGTCCGGTTTTTTAACAACGCCAATAAAATTCTAATATATTTCATTAATAAGACAAACTTCAACACAGTTCCGCACTCGTCGTCCATGGGCTCGTGGGTTGTCGGCAGCGCCGTGCGGTTGACAATGTCTATTATAAACATGTTGGTCCTACTTAAAGTGGTGTTCCTAGTATCCACGCCGCACTCGTCGTCCGTGGACTGGTTGGTTTTGGCAGCGCCGTACGGTTGACCATGGCTACTATACACATGTTGGTCCAACTTACAGTGGAGTTCCTAGTATCCACGCCGCACTCGTCGTCCGTGGACTGGTTGGTTTCGGCAGCGCCGTACGGTTTACCATGGCTACTATACACATGTTGGTCCTACTTACAGTGGTGCTCCTAGTATCCACGCCGCACGGCCGCACTCGTCGTCCGTGGACTGGTTGGTTTCGGCAGCGCCGTACGGTTGACCATATGGCTACTATACACATGTTGGTCCTACTTACAGTGGAGTTCCTAGTATCCACGCCGCACTCGTCGTCCGTGGCCTCGTGGGTTGTTGGCAGCGCCGTGTGGTTGACCATGGCCACTATGGCCACGGACATGTTGGTCCGCATGACGTAGGCGTTGGCCATGCCGAGGAACAACATGAAAGTGACGAAGTGCCGTGTGCCGAAACCGCCTGGAAAGAAAAAATAAATTAGAATATATAAATAAACAAATCGGCCTCGTGTTTCCTCAAAGAAATTTAACTCTATCACATTAAAAAAAATATCTCAAAATATAATTTTGTCATGTGGTACCTACATAGTCTGGTCCGCTATTTTAGATGCTGACTGTACAGTCGAGTGCATAAATATTTATACATTTTTTCACCTTATTGCAATGGGTTAAGGTGAAGAAATGTATACATATTTATGCACTCGACTGTACAAACGGTATTATATTAAATAATATTTGTATGTACATATACCATACAAATATTATTTAATATTTATTAATATAGGATATCGTAATCGTTAGTTAAATAAACATATCAAGAGTAAGAGGAGATTAGCCATTAAATATTACATATAATTTTTGGCAGAGCATTTCCTAGTAATATTTCAAACAAATCTGATAGAACTGGCGTCACGGGCACTACCGGTCTTGGCTCGCCAAACGGCAAATGATCACATAGTGCCAAGATGCCAATTATTTGGTATATTAATACTTAAAAGTCTTAAAACATGAATTAACTACGGAACATATTTAGATTTGCGTGTGTTCCTTATAGTGACAGATATATTTTAGTATTCAAATTAAAAAGTAAATACCTACGTAATAATGTGAGTTAGTGCAAAATATACAAAAATTCTTCTATCTAATGGGTACCTACTCCTATTGTTATAATAAGTAAAGTTAAAGACAGGGTTAAGATTATTGAAAACAGTAGGTAGGTAGTAGTATTACAACGCTTTTTTAGTATACCTAACCTAACCTAAGTTTTTCTCAATTACCTGTTATATCTAATGGATTTAAAAAAGCGCTTATTGTGTAATTTCGTATATTTCCTATCCTAGCTCATAGCTCAGCCTACCACAATCTATATAAATAACATCGTGGTGAGTGTCCACCAACGTAATTAAGTAAATCAATGTAAACATTGCATTTCCACGGAAAATCCTGAAATGTATTCCACTCCCTTAGTTTCCAGTTTACACAGTGGCGCCAAATAATGTAGGTAAACACGCCCTGCGCGCCATCAATCTAATGACGCCAAATGACTGAAATGACGCCCACTCACACACTTGGCCGTATTTGCCATCTATGGGTGGTAGTGGTGCTCTCATTAAGCAAAATATGAGACGCAAAAACACATTGGACCAAGAAAATGGACAGTCACCTGTAATAATATTATTATGTTACACAATGAAGCAGTGGTGGATTTGCCCTAAGGCCAAGTAGACCCGGGCCTAGGGCGGCAAGATATTAATTAGGGGCGGCAATTGTGACAAAAAATTCACAGATGATAACAAGAAATAACTGAAATTGTAGTCAATATGATGGGTGCTGGTGCTGCGAACGGGGCGGCTACAGGGCCTGGGGCCTAGGGCGGCAAAGACTGCAAATCCGCCATTGCAATTAAGGTCGCAAAAATATCTGACACGATCTTATTGGTAGAGCCATAAGAGCGTGTCACATATTTTTGCGGCGTTCAAAGAGTAACATATTTATTGCAGGTGACTGGACAAGTGGAATACCACCATATTCGAGTTACACCCCGTTCTATCTATCTGCATAGTCTGCATGTAGAACAGAGATAGAAGTGTTGCGATATTTGGCAAACATTTAAAGGCATATGAATATGAATAAAATGTTGCCCGTTATAATAGAGCGATAGAGTAGGTTAAGCGAGGTTTGACGTAGGTACGGTAGCAAATATTGGTTATACTTTTACCTAGTTTGTACGTCTTGCTGCTGCTCACAAAGCTTCTTAAGAACGAGTCTTGTGAGGAGCAATATGAACGCTTACTTACGCGCACCAAAAATATGAAAGTTATGTTCTGTCCTAGACTCGAGGTTGCTGCGCATTCCGTTGCTCATCAAGCCATAACCCTTTATAACAGATTGCCTATTGAACTAAAAATCATTACGGATCACTCGCTGTTTCATAGGGAATTGAAAAGATTTTTATTGAGAAGTTGCTTTTACACAGTGGATGAAATTTATGATAATGTTTAAGATTTAGGATTATCTTTACATTTTATTAAGTGTTTAATAATTTTAGTTTTCAGCCATGTATTTCAAACACAATACCTGTATTGTTTTTTTTTGAAGTGAAAACTTCTTTTTCTGAATAAATATATGACTATGACTATAAATATATGACTATTTTACCAACATGGACACTGCTACTCGGAATTCCACAGTGAGACTCTAGTTCGCTTTGTTTTATATGCTAGGTACTAGCGACACGCCCCAGCTTCGCGTAGGTTACACAAAACCTTAACAATTATACACCTAAACCTTCCTTAAGAATCAGTCTATTGATAGGTGAAAACCGCATGAAAATTCGTTCAGTAGTTTTTGAGTTTATCGCGAACACACAAACAGACAGACGCGGCGGGGGACTTCTTTTTATAAGGTGTAGTGTACGAGTAGTGATTATAATCCACATGTCTGATATGCTAAAGCAACAATTATGATTCAGTCCCTAGGAAAAATAAGTTTCCACCTACTTAATTAATGGAAACCTTAAGATGTCTTAACGAGTCTTCCGCAAATTGCAGCGGGTGAAGCATTTGAAATGCAACCAATGAGACGTCGTATGGCTGCGGACTGGACACTTTCTTGTATTGAACCATATGGTCAGACAAACGACTAAATCACTTTATTGAGACACAAGTATATTTTCACATCACCTATTCGAAAAAGGGCTTTTTCTTCCCCGCTAGGAGGGATCAAAGTGGCACTTTTCTTACCTGCTATGAGGGATCAAAGTTGTACTTTTCTGTGCTAGGACACGATTTTTTCTTTCTTGCATACTATTATTTTTTTGGTCAAATAATACATATTTTGGAACATAACAATTTCCTCATAGTTGATGTGAAAAGCAGTATGAGTCACACGGTATCAAAATCATTTCGTCTTGGGCGTTAACACTTTAATCCCTCATTACGCTCAGGATTCAATGTACGCCCTTGACGGAAATATATCATTTTGATCCCTTGTAACACAAACTACTATTGTTATTGAGTATGATTACCAAAATAAATAAAATATATGATAAAAAAAGAAATATAAATCACGTAGGTGTTACCTACGGTCAAAAAAGATTATTTCAAAAAATATGTAAATTTATAGTAGATTGTGTCACAAGGGAGCAAAATGATATACCTATTTACGGGAAGGGCGTACATTGAATCCTAACGAAGCGAAGGATTCCATAATAGAATCCCGAGAGTAGCGAAGGATTCTAAAGTAGAATCCTGAGCGTAGTGAGGGATTCAATTGTGTTACGCCCAAGATGGAAATAATTTTGATACCATGTGACACTGCTTTTCACATCACCTATGAGATACTTAATTATGTTTAAAAATATTATTTAAGCTAAAAAACATAATGTGCAATTTTTTTTAAATAGTGTCCTAGAGCAGAACAGTGTCACTTTATCCCTCCTAGCAGGGAAGAAAAAGCCCTTTTTCGAATCGGTGATGGTGAGAAACATATTTCGGCAGCCCTAATCAACCAAATAATGTCTTTATGCAATGAACCAAACGCATTTCTTAAAATATTTATTACGCAACTAAAACACGTGCGTAAAATTGAAGTGCAAATTACCCCTCACGCGTAAGTGACGTCACAAGGTGGGTGGTCGTTAATTTTTCTCCTCACGCACGGGCCGTGTGCCGACACACGTTCATAAAAAGCTCTTCGTCTTTGAGATTGTATCTAGTATAATGTGACACTCGATTTATAACATTTTGTACGTAGAGGTTAGGCTTACTTATATTGGACCTGTAACGTAACGGTCGGTAACGTTTATGAATCGATGCGTAAGACGGTCTTGTAGATATATCGTATATCATTTACGTTATGCTTAGACAAACTGTGACGTTATATTGCGCAAGAGACTGTGTATTAACTGTCTAGACGGGGGAAAAAAGTTTGGCCGCGTCTTTGCTTTCTTAGACTAAGTACATAGTTTTATTAAAAATACCGTATATTTTCCGTTTCCGCTTTTGAAACGTCCGTATGATCTTCAAGCGTCTAGGCTGTGTTTCCACTGAAGCAGAGACGAGCGGAGATGAGAGGAATCAGCCAATAGCATTGTTTATAATCCACATTTCTTCTCCGCTTCGCTGGATTAGGTACAACCTTAAGTGGACTTCAATAGAAAAGACAAATAAATGTAAACAAATATGACAGTTTTCGTTAGCATTTGATGTAGTTAATTACGAGTACGTTCGTATAACCTAAAAGTTTTACGATGGTTGTTTTCATTTACATATTGCAGCGGATTTGATAGCCCACGCATATGTTATTTATACGTCATATCGAAGTTTGACGTTGAAAATAACACTTGCACTGCGTGGGCTATCAAAATCGCTGCAGACTTTTCTTGGTCTAACTGTACCTACATCCACTTACGATAAAAAAAAGTGTCACACAGACAGTCCCACGGTCAAGGCCGTCACTATTGTGTTTGTCACAGGCGGTAAGCACAGACAGCTTGTTTTTCAGTCTATTCAGATTAAATTCCATTTGTTGACAAATTGTACTTTAGAGTTTAAATAAAAGAAAAAATAATTGCTTTGGTACTTATTTGTCAGGTTTTCCGTCGTAACGGGGTAACAATAACAATGCTCTTTGACCTTTTCACCACCGCTTTCATGTATGTCTTTGTTACAATATATCGAAATTAAAATTATGGAATAAAATGATGATCCAAATTTCTAAGGTCGTAATTTAATTAGTATCATTATATTTCTAGTAGGTAGGTACTGATACTGATCTAATAGGTAGGTAGGTGGTGTAGTTGTAGGTAGTGTGATCCGGATCGAAGGACCAAATTATAAATTATATCAGCGTATCAGTCAGTATTGGTCTTTTCACACAATGAAGGTATACGGGTGTGGCCTGTAACATGAGCAAAAAATTAAACTGTAGGCTGTACTCCTCATACTGACCAACATTTGTTCAGCGACTTTTAAAAATTAACTTGTGGTTTGATTTTTAATACACTTTAAAGTTTATTCTAAGACGCAACGTATTGCGAATTTTGTTATGTTTAAGGCGTGACAAGCAACGTCAATCACAATGATATGGCGTGGCGATGGCGTCCATTGAAGATAATATTTATTTTGTATGAAAAATAGGGAGTCTGAATACTTCATAATTTTTAAAAGTTGTTGAACAAAAGTGTCACCGTTTGAGGAGTACAATCTATGTATTAATTATTTGCTCGTGTTACAGGCCACACCCGGTATGGCAAATTATGAATAGTAAATGACAACTTTTTACGTAACATATTATATAAAACATAATTATAGTTTTGCGGTTAAACACAATTACATAAAATCTAACAAGTAGGTACTATATGAACCGCAACGATTATAACAATCTATGTATACTTATAGCATGCATTACTTACACCTTACACTTACATGATTACATATAACTATGACAGTATTAAATAAAATAATTAATTATGTCATCATCTTCCTCGCTTTGTCCCGGCATTTTGCCACGGCTCATGGGAGCCTGGGGTCCGCTTGACAACTAATCCCAAGAATTGGCGTAGGCACTAGTTTTTACGAAAGCGACTGCCATCTGACCTTCCAACCCAGAGGGTAAACTAATTAATTATGTATAAACGAATTATTAACTTGTAGCATTTCTGGCACACCATGGATTTTTATGAGACTAGGCATTTCCATTGATAACGTATTATCACAGGGACGTGATCGAGACGTAATGAGATCATGGGACTTGATTAAATATTTCATCATAACCTCACAATATTTATTAGGTACTTAATGAGATGCCAGTCTGGGATTTGATGGATGAAATGTACAGTATGATGTCAAGATGACGCGACTATGTTAACACGACATTATCGCTTGTTTTGGGATTAGGTAACTATCCTGCTTTGAGTTTAATGATATAATTATATTATCTAATACCTTTAAACGAGCAATTCTCGGGGATCTCGGAAACGACTCTATCGATTTCGATGAAATTTGCTATAGGTATGTGGATTTTCGGGGGCGTAAAATCGATCAGGCTAGGTCTTATCTCTGAGAAAACGCGCATTTTTGAGTTTTTATATGTTTTCCGAGCAAAGCTCGGTCTCCCAGATATTTATAGTAACAGTAGGTACAGTACTCTACTAGTGCCTACTGTATTAAATGAACTGTGGTACCTACTATTTTGTAGTCAATACCTGAACTTAAACTAAATGAAAGCTCAGTAAAGTTAACTAATCTAGTTGAGTTTTTCTTGGTAAAGAAAAACACACATTTACAAATAACAAATAATTTTTCTTTATTTCTGAAATAGAAAAATAGCAGTGTTACTGTTATACTGATTCCCACACTAGGCATAGCCTGTCCTGTGGGAGAAATAATACGGCTTACCTTATTTTTCGCTCATTTCCTAATCCTAACTATTTAACCGACTAAAAAGAGGAGAAGGTTCTCAATTTACAGTTATTCGTATGTTGATATGAAAACATCGACATTGAAGTTCCCGCAAAACTTAATTTGGGGGCTTTTTGACTAATAGTTGATGGGTTGGGTGGATTTGACACGACATATGGATACGACAACCGGTCTGGCAAAAATCAAGATGGCTCCCCTTCCTAAAATGACCTAAGGATCCTAAAGACTCACTATGCAAAAGGGGATCTCATCATCATCAAACGCCATGAATTGCATAGCTCACATCTTTGTATCCTATTTAAGTGAGCTTGTGTTCGAAAGTAGGTCTTAATATATATTTTTTTCATCCAGAGTTATCAAATTAACATATTCATGTTTATACTTTTTTTAATGAGGAATAATAGGGCTTTTTCGTAAAATTATTGTTTTTTGTCTACATATTAAAATAAAAATAAAAATCGGCTTTTATTTGAAAACAATCGATACGTCGAATTATTTTTTTATATTTTTATAAGTTATATGAAAACGTATAAATTAAATATCAGAAATGAATTCAGCATCCTTAAATTACACGAAAATGATACCAAACTTGACCACAAGGCAAAACTTATTTTTTTACCAATTTTGGGGGCACTCCTCCTTAAGTCAAAATTTTGCATCAAAAATTCGATTGGCTCCCCTTCTTAAATCAATCTGAGAGACAAATGGAACAACTCTGCAAAAGGAAATTCCATCATAATCATTTGCCGTATAATTAAGTGAAGACCACGGACTCTAGGTCGATCTGTGTAAGATGTCCCCAAAATTTATTTATTTCATTTATTTATTTACAGTAATTGTAATGCGTGTCGAACAGACGTCTCCTTTCAACTACAATCGCTGACGGTACAAAACGCATGTTGTTTTACTAGAACCGTTTTAGGTACAGTTGGAAGTCGAACCTTGCAAAACAAATTTGTAACCCGATATGTTTGCTTTGTCGGCGTGTTTTTGCCGACGCTCTCTTAGTATTTTCCACTCGTTAAGTACAGTCAACAGCAAAATGTCTTTTCTTATTCGATGTTCAGCGCTGAATTTTCCTATTAAATTAAGTACATTCTTACTTAAGAGTGCTTAATTTTTTACACTGAATTATGTACCTTCTTGTACATGTCTTAGATTATGGTTCGTTTGTGTGTAGGTCAATTTGTATAAAAAAATAATATCTGGAGGCGTTCTATTTTATCCTGATATCTGTTTAATAGTAGTTAAATTAACGCAGATGCTAAACATTAAGAGAGGTTAATACTTAATAGTAAAATTTTCATATAACAGGAGTCCTTGGCACCGAGTTATTATGCCAAAAACGAACATATTTAATATTTAGTAAAAAATCATATTTTTTTCAATATTTTTTACTTTTGACTTAAGTACTCAGCAAAACGAATATGTCCAACAGTAAAACGGGAAAGTGGAACGTAAATAAAACTTGGAGATTTTTAAGGACCTTTTTATTTTGACGCTGACCGAACGAAAGCGTACAAACGAGGATTTTATTCAAATTGAACTTTATTCCGCAGCTTAAAGCTTGCTTTTACAATACCACAAACAGCAAGAGATACGAGATTGTGAAAACAAGTACTTATATCGGTCAATCGATGTGGTTATAGAGATATCATCGATGGCGGAAAATATAATTATAGTTTAGTGCGGCAGAGCACCATAGAGTCTGGCTAAACTAACTATACAACCACTTTGACAAAACAAAGTGTGGAAGCGTCGCTAAAAATCATTATCTTCCTAGATGTCACTGCAGTCTGTGCAGATTTGGCTTGGTTTAGTCTATAATTCTGAAGACAAATCGATACCGAAATGGCTTTAATTTTTCTTATTGAGTTGAGTTCCGTTTTTCACAGAATCACACACTTTTTGGCACAGCTAGAAAACCACAGTTTTTTAAGCCGAATACGTCACCGTCACCATGGCAACGAGAGGAAAGGGGACGAGCGCTTCTCCATACAAAAGTGGGTTCAACTAATTTTAGATTTTTAGTCATAGCTTCGATTGATTTTATCGATTTTTTAACTATTATAAAAGGAGATTTTAAACTATTGTAAGGAGCATAGCTATGGTTAATAAATAATAATGTTACTATCACATTGTTGTTGTGTGTGTGTGTTATAATACGGATATAGTGGATACCCGGTAAGGATTCTACGCTAAGGATGTTAGAGTGTATTTTATATTGTTAATTGTTACACATCACATTGTGTAAAACATGTTCCATAATGTCAGGAAAATCGGGTCGTCCCCTTTCCTCTTAGGTGCAACACAACCTTCGGTCCAATTTGTCCAATGGTTTGGTCCAATGTATTTTTTTTATCTAGGAAAAACCCAGCGGGAATAACAGCTGTTCAGAAGATTTATCAATAATTTGGTTAAAAAAAATCTTATAAGATGTAATTAAGGTTCAATTTCAAAATGTTACGAAATTAACGGATTCTTTTAAAAGTTTCAAAAATGAACAAACTTACTTTGCTTTTTCGGCCTCTGATCTTCCAACCCTGCCTGCTCCCACACCAACACGTGTCCAGATCTCGACACCATTTTCAAAAAATTAAAAAAAGGAAAACGCGAAAAATGTAATAAAAAAAACTTTTAGAAACTACCAACGTTACCCATGTATAGGTACGATCTACGTTACATTGCTAAGCGAGCCAAGTGAATTTTGGTAAAGTGACATTTTGGAGAAGTTGATGAATTGTTGATGGACTGTCAGTGTCACGGCCGGCGCGCGTTTCAGTGAGTTCAGGATAGATGGTGGTGAGGGGTCGGCGGGGGAGGGGCGGCGCACGCGCGGTTAGCATGCGGTGACGTCAGGGGGACTATTCTGGTGGATAATTGCAGTGATCGAATAGGCTTTTCCGATTAGGCTAAAGTCAAAACGTCAATGTGCCGTCATGGAGTCATATTTTTCTTACGTGAGCAGGATCATGATGCATGACCTTAGGCGTACAAAGGAAGTCCAGAAAAATGTAACTATATAGTTAGATTTAATTGTTAGAAATAAACTTAATATCTTCGACATTTTTAGGTGTCAAGCTTGAGCATTAATAACAAATTTTAATCACACCTAGGTTGAATACCTTAGGTGTCCATGACAATTTCCAATCCACTGGGGAAGCATGAGGTCACTATGTATAAAACATCTTTACATAATGACGCGTTTTCATTGCTATTAAGTGAGTATTAAGTGTTTCCGAATCTATCTTTATCACTGTTAACACATTACACTCTGCCAACGTTTTCGTAGCGCTACGCTCGTAGCCGATCCCAGCGTTTTCCCGCTTTGTAGAGGAAAGTGACTGCGAACAGAGAATCCGCCGAGCGAGTTCGCGGCACTCAATGTGTTAAATACCACAAACGATAAATTTCCTCGATCGAAACGATATCGCATCGACGCGCTATCAGAATAGGCGCCATTTTTTATGGTGACTCCATGGTATAATAATATACTCCGCCTGGTACTCCATTCCCGTCTTTTCTAGGTCACCTAACTGACACGGGCCTACGTCATCATGCGACAGCGCTATATGATAATATGCGATAGCGCTATATATAGCGGCCATGTTGTTGTGACGTAGGCCCGTGTCACTCTGGGAATGGAAGACCATGTTTTATTAGACTATGTGGTGACTCGAGTAGGAAATACCATGAAACATCTAACTATCGAGTGATACAATTAAGTGGATCGCGACCACAAAACCAATACTTTAATGTGCCGTTCTGCCGTGTGACTACTTAAAAACCGGGCAAGTGCGAGTCGGCCTCGCGCACGAAGGGTTCCGTACCACAATGAAAAAAAAAACGGAAAAAAATGCAAAAAAAAAACGGTCACCCACCAAGTACTGACCACGCCCGACGTTGCTTAACTTTGGTCAAAAATCACGTTTGTTGTATGGGAGCCCCATTTAAATCTTTATTTTATTCTGTTTTTAGTATTTGTTGTTATAGCGGCAACAGAAATACATCATCTGTGAAAATTTCAACTGTCTAGCTATTATTACGGTTCGTGAGATACAGCCTGGTGACAGACAGACGGACGGACGGACGGACGGACGGACGGACAGCGAAGTCTTAGTAATAGGGTCCCGTTTTACCCTTTGGGTACGGAACCCTAAAAAACAAATCAAAAAATATTAATTTGATTTGTTCCCTAGTTGAAATTAGTTAACTTTAATTTTTTGCCAAAGACAGTTATATTCTGACCACACTCATAAGTCATAACGTATAATTTTACTATTAATTACAGCCAATAGTAATCATGAAATTACCTATTAAAAATATAGGTATGTATATTGTATACATATCATATCTACCAGATTGTCTTACCTATATAATATATCATCAAAAAATAAATCGCAACTAGTTTCTAAATGAGAAATTTTACAGGACAGGAAACAGATATTTCAAAACCAAATAAGGGCTGGATAATAGAGATTTAAGATTATAAATAGTGTAATATAAAAAAAAACTTAAAATCTCAATAGGTATGTAGTATATTTTTATTTATCCACATAACTTTTGTGAAATCAAAATAGGTACCTACACTCGGGAGCAAAAAAATCGACTCAAGTCGCATTTTTTAGTTGTTGTCGTGTTTTTCGAAAACGGTCAATATTTTAGTAAAAGTGAGGTTGCAATATTATTGTTAATTTATTAAGCTATCAAAAACATTAATAACCCATAAAATCGGTTAGGTAATTTTCAGCTAAATGTTATTTTTGTAAAAAATGTAATTTTACCTGCTTTGATTACGCACGAGCAGTATAGTCTAGTATGGTCTAGAATGAACCTTTTAACGAAATAAGTAAAATCCAATCTTAACATTCAAAAACTCAATATAAAAAATTGCATTAAAGTATTTCCTGAAAAATACCTTCGAAGGTTCTAATGATGGACATTTAAATTTCACGCCATCTATAATTTATACGTTGAACTGAAACGAGTGGAGGCTTCGTCGATTACGAGCAGAAATTATGCTTTATTCGTTTCATCACGCTCTTCAGAGATGGCGCTAGGATTGGTATGATTGTTGCTTTTTAGTATTATAAGTTAATAAATTAATAAATAAAATGACGCCAAGTTCGGAAAGAATATTCATAAAATGTTACCTACATTAAGTCTTCAACTGTAAAGGGGCCCACTGATTAACAGTCCGCCGGACGGTATCGGCCTGTCAGTTGTTCGGAACTGTCAAAATTTTGTTCTAACTGACAGGCCGATACCGTCCGGTGGACTGTTAATCAGTGGGCCCTTAAACCAACGACCTATAATATAAACGAATAAAAACTAGATTAAGCAAGTTTTTTAAACTAATGTTAGATATAAGTAGGTAGATAATTTTTATTTGGTAACATAATGAAAACAAAATATAGTAACTAATAATTTAAGCCAGCATTATATTACTGCTATGCAATATTATTATCTCTAAAATCTATAAAATTTGCCACATAAAAAAACCTACAATGTAAAGTTTAAATATGAAGACCGATTAAAACATTGTTAAGGGTGCTTATGTGCTATTCTAGTAATCTCCATTTTCGCAATTCCACGATGAGAATTTTCAGAGTTTTGATCATTATAATAATATTTATAAATTGCAAAATAATTGCATATGGACATAGTTATGAATATATTAAAAATGTGTTATATTCAGTTGATAAATCATTCTGTGACCTTAGAGATGTGCAATAAATTATATGCATGTCTAGGTCATGAATAAATTATGGGATTGTCCTGCAAGTGCAAATAAATTTGCACCTGAGGAAAGGAGTCGTAATTTACTGATTATACTTAACAATAATTTGCTGTTTTTAATATTGCGTTGATGAAACACAACAGATGACAATTACACATACATACATCGCTATTGAACCGTGTTAAATTGGCAAATATGGGACATATCATGCTCGACGTGTTGCCTCCCTGTCACACTTACGTACGAATTTACAAGTGCAACAGGGAGGCAACACGTCGAACGTGGTTCGCGGTAGGCCCTCTGGTTACAATTTCTTTCAAAACAAGTGACGTTTTGATTGTAATGTAATTCTATGGTGTCGCAGCGACTCATTTTACACAGTCTGTCGATTATGTTAATTATTTCATGTGCCTTCACTTATTGTTAGTAGAATAGAGTTCCCTTAATTTTGATCCTCTCTTTACTTTTGTAACCTTTTTTCTAGTGATTATTTAGTAGGTATTACCTGTTCTCGTGTGTGTCCATAAGAAACTAATAAAAGAGGCTGTCATAAATACAGAGTTCGCAAAGCCTGTTTAAAGACAGGCTCCACAATTTTTATTGCAATACTCTCACTGTAGACATTAGGCACGTGACTGTTTGTAATCTGGACTGTCTCATTATACAAATACGGTTAACATTAACGTGCTATAAATGACTGTACTCGTAATATTTGCTCAAGTGTAAGGGATAAACAGACACTTAGCAATATTTGCTAAAGGATGAGCGTAGGCATATTTTGTTCGTGACGGTCTTGCAATTTTCTTTACAATAAAACTACAGATTCGAGTCTTTAGAGGTTCCTAAACTTTTTAAATTGTTACCCGTTTAACTTATTTGGGAAACAGAACTAGATTCCAAGCAAGCCGCTGATGAGTTCTTAGACTTTAAAGGATATTAAAACACGAAGATAATTAATGTACCTACCTGCATACTTAAATAAGGGTTACGATTAAAATAACTAATTAGGAAATGCTAAGGAACATAACATCAAAATCAAAAATACTATTTTTTTTTAATGCTAGGTACTCAAATCACTGAACATGGACCATGAAGTAGCCCCGGTTCTTAATAAGCTTGCCAACATTCAATATTTCATACTATCGTATATGTGAATGGATCAAAATTTTGCGTCCATGTTCGCTAGTAGGTATGTATGATATGTTTACATTTTTCGTCTTATTTACAAAGGAGTAAGATGCAAAAGCGTAAACATATCTTTGACGTCGACTGTACCATAGACAAAACTGCAAGTTCAATATTAAACATAAAAAAAAAATAGAATAAACGATAGACCTTCTTTGGTGCAGGTACCTTATGTTATCTGAGACTTGGCCCTATGCGCCCTACTTTCTTCACAGGCCCTAATCAATGTTCGTTTAAATACGTTCACGCACTATATCGCAACTTAAACAAGATCACGTACCTGCCAGTTAATGACGCAAATTGTTTTCGTAACCAAATAGATATTTTATTGTTGACATACAGTGTTTTTTTTTTAATTATACACGGTGGCTAAAAAACAACTGCATTCCCGTTGCCAGGGAGGTTTTGGGATTATACTAAGCGACTTTTACTATGAGACCAACCCCGAAATCGCGAAAAAAAAACGGGAATGCAGTTATTTTTTGGCCACCGTGTATATTCAGCGAATTCTTCAAATTTTGACGCAGATAGTAGGGACAGTGCTTATTAAATAAGTATATATATGTATTAAGTATGATAAATTTTATCATACTTAATACATAAAAACTCGTTATACATTAATGGTATTTTCTCGGTTATGTTCATAGTTCTACCAAGCTATGCACCAAAGCTTGGTGCTGGTGTGAAATAATTATTATTTAAATAAGTCAACAGATTTATCATAACAAAATCCTATTTGCCAGATTCTGATTTCTGTTTTGTCTTTGGTTATACCATTGTGTTGTACAGTCTACGTCAAAGATATGTTTACATTTTTCGCCTTATCACAAAGGAGTAAGGTGCAAAAGTGTTAACATATCTTTGACGTCGAGTGTACTGCTAATCTGTGTCTATGGGTGGTCCGTACCCACCCATGTCTGTATTATCTGTATAGGATGGCTTCATTGAATAATGGCCACATTGAGACCGCGTTTGGTTGTCACCGGAAGTACACGCCTTAGCACAGAATAAATAATAGTAGGTACTACCGTACAGAAAGGAAACTTCCTACAAAACCGAAGTTTGACAGCGGTTCAGGGTCGAATCATGCTGTCCCTTTCTAATATATGGCCCTGTCCCTTTCGGCTATTTAGAGTATTTAGGGTTGTCAAAATTCAAGCCATTATCTTATCTGTGGTCGTGCACGCAAAGGGACGTCAAGTTGTGTCAACCCTAATAATTGCTCGGAGCAATATATTTTTAGCCGAACGGAGCCGAGTTTGCTCGAAGGGAGGAGTTTCGCACCCCTCACTATAGTTAGGAGTTTTTACTGTACAGTCACCTGCGATAATATGTTACTCTTTGAAGGCCACAAAAATATGTGACACGCTCTTATGGCTCTACAAATAAGATCGTGTCAGATAATTTTGCGGCTTTCGTTGTCTAACATATTATTGCAGGTGACTGTACCATCGCCCACACTATTAACTGTACAACGGTGGACCTTATGCCTATTGTAATAAGGTCCACCGATGCCGAGTAGTGTTGCTGTTTGTATGTATGTACAAGTATTACTTAGGTACTTCATCATAATTGTATTGTAATAACAATGAACGACAATGCTATGAAATAAATAAATATCAGGGGACATCTTACACAGATCAGAAATTAAATTAAGATTGTGGTTTGCGGTCTCTGGCATAACGTCGAAATGAAAGGAAAATTGAAGTGCAAATGTTGACTTTACACTACGGCCACAGGCGTGGCTCACTCCGCGATTTCGTCGCTTTGCTACAGGTAGCTAAAAGTACATCCATTCGGCCCCAATTTTGGGGAAAGCCATAAGCCGCGCGTGGCGCTGTCGCCACCTAGTGGCCATATCTGTGCTGATCGTAACCGTCGCGTTTCGTTAGAGAGTGAGTCTTCTGTGCCTAGTACTATTATTTATTCTGTGCTACGGCTTTAAAACGACATATGCGTCTATCGTTGATTTTAAAACTTCACCCAAGCCCACCACCAAGAAGCCGCTCCCATACAATCTAAGTTACGCTATTCTATGTCTGGTACTGTTTGTTACTTACAAGAAAAAAGAATAAGTAGAAGTTTTGTATGTAAAACTTCTAATTGCTCTAATGTCTATATTACAATTTCTAGCAACGAAAACTAGTGCCAGACATATAATAATATGTCACATGAATTTCCATATCAAATTTCATGATATTTCAGAACACCGTTTCAAAATGAAAGCGTACAGGGGCCCACAGATTACCAGTTCGCCGGACGATATCACCCAAGTAGCATTGCAAGCTGTATATAAGCTGTATTAAAGTTTATTTGTATACTATAAGCTGTACAGTTAGGCTGTACAAAGGCTGTATAAGCGCTTATACAGCCCTTATAAGTAAAAAAAGGGCCCAAATTATACAGCCTTTGGCGTTATTAGAGCTGTAGAGTAGCTGTATAAGCAATACATAAGCTGCATAATAACTGCATTACAGCTATATTTCGGTGTAACAGGAAACCTTAACACTACAGACAATCTCTTATAAGTACGATATAAGAATATAAGTTTTAAATTAGTTATAAGAAAGAATTACAAGAGAATAATAATCATTTAAGAAACTAAAATGTCTTAATCTTGTTCATTCGTAATATAGTAATGGCGACAATAAAGTGTTATAGTGGATGGTAAAAGTAAAAGTAAATATTATACAGGACTTGAATGGAATTTTACATTATTGGTAAGTGCGGATTATTATTTATTGTGAACCTGTGTATCTTTTCTGGCAAAATATTTACGCGCCTGCAAAATAACAAAGAGAAACCATAAGGAAAGTATCCAAAATCGGTAAAGTTACTGTTTGTTTTTAAGGTTAGAGTATCAAAAATATTTATAAATATTAATTCTAAGGCTAAACAATTTATTTTAGCTGGTAATCATAACACGGCGTTAGTCTGCTAAATATTTGCAAGTATTTCTTTAATTATATTTAAAAATACGTTTTTTTATTTCTTGTAAAATGGCGACAATTTTTAAACAGCCTACAGGATAGTTGGAGAGCATTATAATCTTAGTAGCTGTGCTGTGTAATAAATAGAGTGTCTTTTACAGCTTTTGTAATTAAAACAGCTTTATAATAGAATATTTGTATTCGTTTGGCTGTATTTCGGTTCTCCGTACATAAGTTATAATTCTCTTTAGAGATCCGTATAACAAATAAAAAACCTGTACTGTACTGTCATTCATTAAAAACATTCGTAAAAACTAAAAAACTAAAACTAGTGCCTACGTCAAATCATGGGATTAGTTGTCAAGCGGACCCCAGGCTCTCATGAGCCGTGGCGAAATGCCGGGATAACGCGAGGAAGAAGAAGACAGTAACTGTCATATATTCCTTTAGTTTTCTAATACACTTATTTTCAGAAATCATTACACTACTATACTTATACGAGTGTAAAATTACGCCAAAAGATTGTTATAAGCGACTCTATCAGTAATACAGAAAAAAGCTGTACTATAGCTGCCATTTATTCATTTGGTTTTATAATACCCTTACAGACAGAAGTTATACAACTACTATTCTTATAGGAGAGTAAGATTACGCCATAAGAAATAGCTTTAAAACGGGGTTGACAGATACATTTGTACAGCTACAAGTGCCAAGTGATACTACAATACAGCCTGTATACAGCTTTTACGATAAAATTAGCTTGTAGTGTTTCATAACACTTAATGTTTTAAAACGGAGTTGACAGATACTTTTGTACAGCTAAAAGTGCCAAGTGTTACTACAATACAGCCTGTATACAGCTTTTACGATAGAATTAGCTTGTAGTCTCTCACAACACTTTTAGTTTTATAGTAGATTTTTTATATTCTGATAAAGCACCCCATGCTTCCGCAGAATCCTTTATAATGATTTTATACAGCTTGAGCTGTATAATGTCTGTAAAGTACCTTTTATACAGCTTAAATCTTTTCTGACACTCTTATACGTCCCTTAAATCACTCTAAGTTCTTAATTGGCTGCTATATTGATGTTGCCGACACTTCCATGCTACTTGGGCAGCCTGGTCAGTTGTTCGAAGCTGTCAGATTTTGACAGGCCGATATCGTCCGGCGAACTGGTAATCTGCGGACCACTTAACCTCGATAGTATCGCGGCAGCTAGGATCGTGTGACTCTTAAGCCATTCTGGTAATACTATGTAGTTGTTTAGACACTTTCGTTTTCATCGGCGTAAGAAAGTTTTTCGTTTACACGTAAGTTTTAGAAACACGTAAGAGAACGACTGCGACTAATGTTTTGTGTATCGTTACGAATGTATAGTCCGACAAGAAATTGTAGAAATTTATTGAGGGCGCCACTTCCTACGTAACTGTCACATTTTTGACGTGAAATGCTTAAACATGGCAACAATTTACTATGGTTTTTTTTAAGTTCCATTTTATTTTCTACTATTTTATATCAATAGCAGGCAACTCGCACATCGTACTTACATTTATAACATGATATAAAAGAAATTATACAAATGCATAATGAACCCTTTAGTAAGAATATAGGGCTATTATCAATGACCTTTTATTTATGTAGACGTGTGACGTTCATAGTTGACAAAACTAAAATTTGATCCAACGATTTTGACAACTTGACAGGTTGGCGTCACCCATACGACTAACTAAATATAGGTTCCGGAACCTATATTTAATGGCTCACAATCGTGCGCCTGGTACCATATCTACCTCAATTTACTTACATCTATGGCTATTATATTCCACAAAGCTTTAGAAAGGGTACCTAGAGTCTGCGGAAAGAGAAGAGTCGTGCAATGTATGGGGCCTAATACATTCCACGACTCTTCTCTTGCCGAACAGACTCTATACACTATACAGTATATCCGGGACAAGTGGCGTACTGGAGACCGATTCAGATTTAGCATCTTGTTATGGTTATGATATGAACTGGTAACTACGTACAGTAAAAGTAATAACTACAAGTGTAGATAAGCACGGATTGAGATGATTATGATAATAACGGCGAGATCAGAATATTGACTGTATACTACTTAGGGGTTGTGCACAAATCACGCGAGCTACTTTTTGACCCCTCCCTCCCCCATGGTGATATTTGGTAAGGTTTTTGGCTACCCCCCTCCCCCCACACAACCTCACGTGTATTTTTTTGATTTTTTTTCATTCGACCTAATTTTAAGATAAATAGTATTGTATATGTCGAATACCGATGGTCCTAAAAGCGGTGGGCGCGTGGGGTAGTATCTCGATGTATTACTTCACAGCTAAACCAGTATGCTACCATGCTACCAGTGCATGAAATAAACATTAGGACTCGTTAACCATACTAGTGCCTACTATATTTCAGAACTAAATGATGAAAAGAACCAATTGCTATTAGAATGTTGACTGGTTAAGTTGAGAATGAAAAGATCACATGAAACCGTTCAAATCTTTATTCAAGTCAAGCTAGGCCGGCTCCAACCCTACGCCTCTAACATGAGAAGATTTAGCCCTATATGGGACCGGCAACAAACTCAGAGGGACAAATCTTTTCAAAACAAGTTAAAACAACACATAACACATCATTTCTTTATTTCACAAAAGTAAGCTTCTAATTAAACATAAGAAATCAAAATAACACTTGAAATAAAACACTTAGCTAAATGGTTTAAGAACGCGGGATTCTATAAGCTATCAGAATAATCCTTCAGGTATAAACCTTCAGGAACGTAGCGAGTTAGGCACGAGGTTGGCTAACGAGTACGTCCAATCCCTAGCGCGGGCCGATCAAGAAGAACTACCAGCGGCGGAGCCTCTCTGCTCCCGCCTCAAAGTCAAGTTGGCAAACCTGCTCGACCAGTCTACCAACATACCGACAAAAATGCCAACTCGTACCTACGCTCACTCGAGAGAAACCTCTCGACGTTCCAAAGCCTTCTACCCGTCATCTCAGTTCAACAACACGCCAATAGATGGCGTTACTCTCTACTCAACTTTATTTCAACAATGCGCCAATAGACGGAGTTACTCTCTACACAACTTTATTTATTTTGTTACAACCAAATAACACGTAGCTCAACATTGCTAATCGATTTTATACAGGCGTCTAAAATAATGAACTATAACGCTGCAATACGTCTTTCTGGTGTCAGGTTCCGACACGGCCGTCCTGCGCTACACACGTCCTCGTGTGTGGGTGTATGCATTTGATTCTGTAACAAAATACTCAGCACAGTATCTCATCGCTCGGTCATTCCTGACCCACAATTTGGGTCTCTCTCAAATTACTATTAAAATCAAACTTTGTTATCAATCCAACCAGAAAAAATGATTGTTCAAAATTACTTTAACAATCCTCAATTCTCTAGTCAAAAATAGTCCATCGAGCAACGACTTAATAAAAATAATCAGTAATCATCGCCGCTATCTAGCGGATACACTCCATTAATCATCGCCTCCATCTGGCGGATACTCTCAAATTTATGTGAAAACAGAACAATCTCAAACATCAAAAACACAAATCACAACAGCTCTAATTCATTGCTCGACAGTATCACTACTATTGTCATCAATATCAATTTACGGGGAAATTATCTGGCATAAAAAAAATCTTTGGTCATATGTGATCTAAATTTTTGTAAGACATCTTAAAACAAATAACATTCTGATTTGATAATGCCAATTTTACTCATATGAACACAGTACATAAACAAAACAACACCAGTCCTTCGGTGCATTGCCAGTCCTTCAGCAGATACCAGACCCTCGTCAGAAGTAACCATCTCAGCCGCGTAAGTGCTACTCCTCGCAAAGAGCATTCTGCACATAAAAAGCAGACCACGTGCACCTCTTACATGCTCCGGCACTTCTGATGCGGTCACTAAACAATACCCAGTCCATCTAAAGCAAAACATTAGTGCCCAGTCCATCGGGCGTGCCTTCAGTCCATCGAAAGCAAAACAGTAGTGCCCAGTCCATCGGGCGTACTTTCAGTCCTTCGAAAGTACAAGCTTTCAGTCCGTCGAAAGCAAAAACAATGTTAAGAGTGAATTCCAAAAAGAAAATAAAAACAGGTCTTTAAATCATGTTACTCAGAACCGTCGGTACTATCAGCGTCAACTGACCGACTGAAACTGAACATAACTGATCAAAATCACTAAAGGTCGCTTTCTACTTTAGCTTTAACAACAGAAACTCAGCTTTCTACTTTAGCTTTAACAACAGAAACTCGCTCAAAACTTCTATGCAGAAGTAAATCCTCTCAAAATAATCCCAACAAAATGGGAACTGCTCACCAGATTAATAAAGCATGATGCACGCGACCAAGTCAAAGGTGGTGGTGGTGAAGTCCGACCCAAGCACGAAGGCTGATGCTTTCCAACTTGCAGTTGCCGTTGCTGCGGCAGATGGCGAGATGCACGATGTAGTTTAACATAGCTGGCTGTTACTGAAATCATCATTAGCACGGCATCAGGTTTATCATGTAAGCAGGATAAACTCAAAGGTTTATTAAATGCAATGTAGCAGACACAAAAAAAACATGTTTCCAATGTATACGGGACTTCAAAAATCTTAGAATAAAATTTAAACTTCAATGAGTGCGTTTTATTTCATTCTATGAACAAACAAACATGTGTTCCATAAATAAGTAACACGGTAAAATGGACCAATACGAAAAGTGACAGCTAATTAGTTACGTTAGACTGTTATGCTTCGCCATTACACTCATAATAAAATTCACTAATAAACAATTGGAACGAAACCTGTCCTTTTATTTCCAAATCTCCAGAACAGACGATACTGCACAGCTGCTTCTGTGTTACAGGTGTGATGGCGTCTGTAAGTTGTCCCTGCTCAGGTTGCAGCACACTGTAACATTAATTTTCATATGCGTAGCTCATGCTTTCATAGTATGCACGATTTGTGATCTATCACGGCATTACGGGCAATAATTTGTAGCAATTTTACTAATTACTAAACGCATAGCATTGGCAAATCAGCAGGATCAATTTCTAACGGTGCATTGTATTTTCATGAAAAAAAAATATTTTTTGAGGGTAGATGCACAAGTGAGCGATGAAATACTATCATGTCGTGATAGCCGATATTTCGTTGTAATTAACAACATGGATTTCACTTCAAAATAATTCAAGATCACTTAGATTTAAATGGATTATAAAAATGAATTGTATTTTCATGAAAAACCAATTATTGAGGGTAAATTCACAAGTAAGCGATGAAATAATATCACGTTGTAATAGCTAATACTCGGTTTTAATTAACAGTATGGATTTCAAATCAAAATAACTCAAGATCGCTTCGATTTAAATGGATTACAAAAATGAATTACAAAGAAACGTAACGATCCCAGAGATGACGTCACGTAACAACCGTTATGCTAGACTGCCTCAATCATAATTCACAATTTCACAATAATTCTCACCAAATAGCATAATGAATTGCACTCACCTTTCAATGAAGGTTAGACACGTGAGCTTACCATTACCACGTGTCCAGATTATGGAATGTAGGTCACCAAAACACACGGAAATACACCACGCTCCCAGGTGGCTGTGTAAGCAATACATGATACCTTGGCAATCCCACTTGCTGATGTCGAATACAGAGGGTCTCTAAGGCGGGTGGGGTAGTATCTCGATGTATTACTTCACAGCTAAACCAGTATGCTACCATGCTACCAGTGCATGAAATAAACATTAGGACTCGTTAACCATACTAGTGCCTACTATATTTCAGAACTAAATGATGAAAAGAACCAATTGCTATTAGAATGTTGACTGGTTAAATTGAGAATGAAAAGATCACATGAAACCGTTCAAATCTTTATTCAAGTCAAGCTAGGCCGGCTCCAACCCTACGCCTCTAACATGAGAAGATTTAGCCCTATATGGGACCGGCAACAAACTCAGAGGGACAAATCTTTTCAAAACAAGTTAAAACAACACATAACACATCATTTCTTTATTTCACAAAAGTAAGCTTCTAATTAAACATAAGAAATCAAAATAACACTTGAAATAAAACACTTAGCTAAATGGTTTAAGAACGCGGGATTCTATAAGCTATCAGAATAATCCTTCAGGTATAAACCTTCAGGAACGTAGCGAGTTAGGCACGAGGTTGGCTAACGAGTACGTCCAATCCCTAGCGCGGGCCGATCAAGAAGAACTACCAGCGGCGGAGCCTCTCTGCTCCCGCCTCAAAGTCAAGTTGGCAAACCTGCTCGACCAGTCTACCAACATACCGACAAAAATGCCAACTCGTACCTACGCTCACTCGAGAGAAACCTCTCGACGTTCCAAAGCCTTCTACCCGTCATCTCAGTTCAACAACACGCCAATAGATGGCGTTACTCTCTACTCAACTTTATTTCAACAATGCGCCAATAGACGGAGTTACTCTCTACACAACTTTATTTATTTTGTTACAACCAAATAACACGTAGCTCAACATTGCTAATCGATTTTATACAGGCGTCTAAAATAATGAACTATAACGCTGCAATACGTCTTTCTGGTGTCAGGTTCCGACATATAAGTATAGAAAATCTTGTTTTTTTTTCTATTTTCGTTAAATAGACTCGCTATTTTGAAGTGCGGAGTGAAGATTTATGTTTAACGAAACCGAGAAAAAGTATCTACGCATGTGGTAGGTTTTTCTTTCTTAGTGTCGTTCACTGTACAAAAATACACGTGAGGTTTCCTTATACCACCTCCCCAAACGTGATTTATCGTGAGTTTTTCGTGAGCCCCCTCCCCCTATCGAACCTCGCGTGATTTGTGCAGAAGCCCCTTACACAACGTATTTTTCAAGTCGTTATACCACAGAACAAGTAATAACCTCTTTAATATTTTCTGTGTGATGTGTTTGATGTATTATACGCACATAAAATTTAATTATAACTTTTATATCATACATTTTTAGATTTTTGGCTTCCCCTCCTTTTTGACGTGATAACGTCTTATAAATCGATGAACACCGGTAGCATGCTCGAAAAACTGTCACGTTGTGGACAGATCTCCATGGTAACGTTACGGCAATTTTTCATCAATGTATTGTATTGTATTGTATTGTAGTTCGGGCGATTTTCCGCAACTCGACGTCTTGCGCCTATTTTGCGTGATAGGGGGTGGACTAGTCTTGCCAGCCCAGCTCCTCGAGGAATCCTATCAGACCTTTGATGTTGAGTAGGACCTCGGGGAGGTCACTCGGGGATCCGAGATGTTTTGCCCTGTATGGGGCCAATCCGCTGCATTCCAACACCACGTGAGAGGCTGTTTCTTCTTCCTCCATGCATCCACGGCATAGGGGACTGTCTGTGACACCTGTTATAAAAAGATGTTTGTTAAAAAGTCCATGACCTGTTATGACACTGGTTACCATACTCAGTCGAACCTTTCCTAGTTGAAGGAGCGCCCTTGTGAGCTTACCGTTCATGCTCGGCATGGCTTGCTTGGCCTGTCTGCATCCAGTTTGGTTTAGCCAGTGTTCTGTGTGTAGTTTCCCTGTACGTGCCAGCAGCATTGAGCGTACCTTACTAAACGGTATCGGGAGGATCGGTTCCGGGCCAATCGCCCCCGCACCCGATCCTTGTCTGGCGAGCTCGTCCGCGGCGTCGTTACCTCGGGATCCACTGTGTCCTTTGATCCATTGTAAGGTGATCTTATTGTTCTGACATACCTCCATTAGTCGTTCGTGGCATTCGTGTATAAGTTTGGATGTGACTATATGGCTTTTTAGGGCCATTAAGACTGCTCTACTGTCGGAGAGTATGCGGATGGAGGATCCTACTACCTTCCTTGCAGTGATGGCAGCCGCCGCGTTAATGATGCCCATGCACTCAGCCTGGAATACCGAGTTATGGGCTCCTAGCGGAGTGGTGATTGACATGTTCAGGTCTTCTGAAAAGGTTCCAGAGCCTGATCCGCTGTCTGTTTTGGACCCATCAGTGAAGATTCTCAGCTCCCGGGGATTGAGTCCTTCGTAGTTGTCGTCCTCAAATAATTGTATTTTGTACCTTTTGTCAAAGATGGCTTGTTTGTGAATTCGATCCGTGCCCGCCATGAGCACTGGAAATTCGCTGTATACTTTTTCCAGGCATGCTGTGTGAAGAGCTCCTGTGGTGTTAGACCATATATTGAGGGTTCGTAACCTTACCGCTGAGAGACTGGCCTCTTGTTGTATGTGTAGGTGCAGCGGTGAAAGGTTTAGCATGACCTCCATGGCTGCAGTCGGAGTGGACCTCGTGCAGCCAGTGGTGGCCGAGCATGCGAGCCTCTGGAGTCTTTGTAGCTTGTCTCGTACGTTGCCTAGGTTTGTTCTTTTTCATCAATGTTTTCTTATGACCTTATCACGCAAAATTATCGTCCGTAAACCGACTTTACAGACAACCATATTTTTTTTAACTCTACTTAATTCACTGTATTATTTTCTTGTATGTATGTGATGTGCATTAAGGAGTATTTGTATTTGTAACTATTCCTGTGTCTTAAAATTAATTTATAAACAGTTACAAAAAAAATCGTAGCCCCAGACAGGCCTTGACATCGCAATAAATTAAATTATATAACTTAGATAACATTACACTCTGTATATTTACCTTAAATTATAAGGAAGTAAACAAACACAAAATAATGCAAAGGCATACATGAAGACAGTTCACTTTTTATTTTAAATCGTACTACGTTTAAATTAGGGTTGAAATTTGAACGTACTTTTTCGACTTAGGCCGTTCTTTAATTACATTAAGGGCAATCCCAACTTTAGGTTTTGGCAATGAATTGAAACTATGTTTTCGGTGTTTTATGACTAGGCTTTGCGGTGACGGGCAAATATTATTACATAGTATTTGATAACGATTAAAAAATGACACTTTTTCCTGATTTAAATAGCGTGACTAGGTTTTAGGGCGGTTTTTGGCTTTATGTTTTCAATTTTATTAGTTTAATTGTCCTTCAGCCTCTAGTGTTAAAGGTTTAAAATCTGATTTTAACTTTTACCTCCCTACAAAACATTTAGGTACTTTATAAATAACGAACACAAAATGATTCGAACAGGTCTTCTAAATGCCCCCCTGGTGCTGTGACGTAATATGTGGACGAACCCATAGACTTTAGTGTGCAAAGAACATTTCGTTTATTTAGTGAGATGTAACTAGGCATCTAGAAACTAAGTAGAGTCAGACCGAGAAATGTCTGCAGTGATTTTGATAGCCCACGCAGTGCAAGTGTCATTTTAAACGTCAAAATTCTATGAAATTATGACATAAAAATAACACTTGCACGTGGGCTAGATACCTATCAAAATCGCTGCAGACTTTTCTCGGTCTAACTCTAGGTACTAATGAAGAGTAGATATAGTATGATCTATGCTTTATTGCGTCAGCTTTTTACCATAACCGAGTCGTTATACCTATTAAAATTTTATCAAAAACTATTTTCCCTCGCTAATTTTATTTTTATGATTTTTTTCATTTTCCGACATCTATTACAGGCCAGACAATTAAAAGGCTGCTTCGCTACAACAATGAACTACATACTGATCTAAACTCTAAATCATAATTAGATTCCAAAAAAAGTAAGACAATGTTGCCACTTTTTACTAGCGCGTCTTGTATTTATGTAAAAATAAGTAAATAAAAGTACTTCTTTAAATCGTAGGCGTAAAATTACCAATAAATAAATTCTCTTAGCGTATTTATTTATAAAAAGGAATTTACTATTTTACAAACAAATTATTGCGGTGCAACATTTTTTGGAATCTAATTATGATTTAGAGTTTAGTAGTAAAGTAGTAAACATCGTACGTGACCAGTAATTTTCATTTACGTCGGCAAAATTGCTGCTTCACTCCACTCCAATAGTTCAGCCTAGGTGTCTTTACTCGCTGTTCAAAAACCTACCATAAATCAATAGCGATAAAGTAGAAAACAGCTAGACTTAAGTCAATCAATGTCATTGCCACGACCTTGCACCTAGAATCGTCTCACGGTGAATGAGTCACAGAGCCCGATTCAGAATAACAAAATTACGGTTTTATCTATTTTGATAGGACATAAGAATAAGACTATTCTTATTCTTAAGAATAATATTTATTAGAAAAGATCGCTATTTGTTGGGTGAGAAATGAAGTGAAAGTCGTGCGTGGGATATGCGCCAATCAATAAGACGAACGACAAAATCGTATCAAAACCACTACAAAATCATAACAAATCGTTAGTTTAGAATTGACCTCACACATACAGAAGGGATTTCGCGCGTTGAATACTAAAATGGCCTATTAACTCGAAAAACGCCGCGTTTAAAATGTTAAATAGGCGCAATACTTATTTGCTCTCAAATTAATGTGTTTTTGGAAATTTTACGTCCTTGGTACTTTAAATCTGTTTTAAAACTTTTTGTTTGTACGTTATCGAACGAGCGAGCGAAGCGAACGAAGTTCTTATCGAACGAGCGAGCGAAGCGAACGAAGTTCTTATCGAACGAGCGAGCGAAGCGAACGAAGTTCTTATCGAACGAGCGAGCGAAGCGAACGAAGTTCTTACATTCGACTTGGGACACGCGGCTGGCTAGGGGCACGTCCCGGCATTTCGATGTTTATAAGCTGAACTATTAGAGGATAGTTTGATACTCAAGAACTTAAGTAAATTTGTTATAATTTAAATTAAATTGGGTAAACGTGTAGTTGAGGGCATTATATTTTAGTCATTAAATTATGAGCAGGCTCGATCAAGGGGTTATTGAGCTAGAAGAGCTTAGAAGGCTAAAAAGCTATTTGTGAGGGGTCTTGCTATTCTTGTCATCTTTTTGCAAGAAAGTATGGGCGAGTTTGGTATCAAATGAAAGTGCTCGGCTTGTCCGCTTGCACTTTTATAATATCGTTTTTAAATTTACCATTTTGAAATAATTAGTAAGATAAAAATAAACATATACATATAGGTATTTGACATTTGACAGGAAATATTTCGGCTTACCACAGATACAGTATCAGTTAAGGGCTCCACAGACCTTGTAATATATCCACGCGATTTTTGATCCATTGCCGCCTATAGTGGGACATAAAATAGTAAAAATTAAATAAAATGGAACTCTAAAATTTCCATACTATAGTCGGTCAAACAAGTTTATCAGTAGAAAAAGGCGCGATATTCAAATTTTCTATGGGACGATAACCCTTCGCGCCTACATTTTTTAGCCGCTTTTTTCTACCAGAGTTGACGGAAATGGCTTGACAGACTATAAATTGTTGCCATGTGTAAGCATTTTACGTCAAAAGGTGACAGCTACGTAGAAAGTGGCGCCCTCATTTATTAACCGACTTCCAAATCTCAAAAGGAGGAGATTCGATTGTGATTTTTTTTATATTTGTTACTCCATATCTCCGTCATTACTGGACCGATTTTGAAAATTATTTTTTTGATTGTATGTATATGCATACAGATTGGCCCCGTTTTTGTCAAAACCCAGTTCTGATGATGGGATCCATGAGGAATCGAGGGAACTCCTCAAATCTTAAAGGCATACATATAGTGATTTATGTGTTTTATCAACAAATCAAGCACATACATTCAAAAAAGTGACATTTGATGAAGTGGAACTGCTGATGATAATCAGAACGGAACTCTTCAACGAAGCATAGTTCACGTTTGGCGATATGTCCTCTTCGTTATGTTTTTGAGCGAGTTAAGTTTTTAAGCCACATTTTTGTCAAGCTCGAGTTCTGATGATGGGATCCACGAGGAATCGGGGGAACTCCTCCAAATCTTAAAGGCAGGCGTATAGAGATTATTGTATTTTCATCAGAAAATCAAGCATTTTCATTAAAAACCGTCTTATTTGACGAAGTGGAACTGCTGATGATGATCAGAACGGAACTCTTCAACGACGCATAGTTCACGTTTGGCGATTTGTCCTCTTCGTTATGTTTGTTAAGCAAGTTAAGTTTTTAAGCCACATTTTTGTCAAGCTCGAGGTCTGATGATGGTATCCATGAGGAATCGAGGGAACTCCTCAAATCTTAAAGGCTTGCGTATAGAGATTTGTGTATTTTCATCAGAAAATCAAGAATTTACATTAAAAACTGTCGCATTTGATGAAGTGGAACTGCTGATGATGATCAGAACAGAACTCTTCAATTACTACACGTTTGGCGATTTCGAATTTCGATTTTGACGGAGCTGGCCCTGGAGCCAGACCTGACCCGGATCCGGGCTCTTATCTGGACCTGAACCCGGACCTGGACCCGGACTTGGACCTGGACCAAGACCTAGAGCTAGACCTCGACCTGGACCTGGTCCTGGACCCGGAACTGGACCCGGACTCGGACCCGGACTCGGACCCGGACTCGGACCTTGACCCGGAAAATCACTGATACCTAAGCTAAATAAACCACTACGATTACCTACCATAAAATGTAGGTATAAAGTATAATGATGCCAAACTTACTAGCCCCTCCCGCTCAAACCCCCGTACACCGCACCGCACGCGCCGTTAAGTGGGTTAGGTTAGGTTTGAACTGCGATCCTCACAGAACCGAAAAAAAGTGGGTTAGGTTAGGTTAGAACTGCGAGCCTTACAGAAACGAAAAAAAGTGGGTTAGGTTAGGTTAGAACTACGAGCCTTACAGAAACGAAATGCTACAAGAAAAGTGGTTTTGGTTAGGTTCGAACTGCAATCCTCACAGAACCGAACTGCTATCAGAGAAGTGGGTTCATGAGGCTAAAACTGCGACCCTTACAGAAACGAAATGCTGCTTACCTACTAGAAAAGTGGGTGGTTTTACCTCCTTTTCTACATAGTGCACCATCTATGTACAATAATCTTTCACCGGCCCCCATAAGTAGAAGTCGGTTTTTTTTTTCTTGATAATTATTTTCTACTATTTTATGTCGAACTATACGAGTAAGTAGGTGCAACAAAGTCAATCGCTCTATATAATTTTTGGCAAACCGCGAAGTCTCAGTTCGGGGCGAACTACTAGTTTAAGTCATCAGTCGAAACTGTTATCGTATAGTTTCCATAAAATACAAGGTTATTAGGGTTATTAAGAGGGGTGAATATGTAGGTCACACCATAGAAAACATCGCCGTGCAATTCGTTGAAGTGTATGAGACAGCAGATTTTAGGGTTTTCAGGGTTGGCCCTATAGTAAATGTTCTTCAATGTGACCTTTCACGTTTGAATAACCGCGTGAATAAGATATAAAATAGGTGACATTAGGTCATTGACACCCAGTTTTATATTAACTTTTTCACACAGCGAAAAAAATCCGTACTTACTGAATTTCCCGAACAGTCATCCACAGCCTTTTAAGAACAATAACGACCTACCTATAATAAAATATATAATTTAATTCCAAAATAACGTAACTGACGTACTATATCTGTAGAGATAAGACGTTTTGTTAGAAGCAGTAGGTTTTATTACCGCAATGGTAATTAGCAGTCGCATCACGCACTTTCTATAGGTATTGTATGCTGACTCAGGTGTAAGATGGACATTTTCAACGACTCTCGAAAACAGGAAGTCTTCAATTCCATTGTTTTTGTGTGTTATGTTGTACGATAACATACATTTTTCTTTTTCCCTGATTGTGCTTTTTAATATTTTTAAACAGTCATCTTCTCAACAAGCCAATTTTAATACCTAAGTTATTTTTTACGTGGGCAGTTCATTGACCTATACGTTAATAATCTCAATCGAAAACCAAGAGGAGGATAAATTTAAACTCGCATATCAAAAACAAGCAACAACAAAATTGGTTTGTTTATAAGTTTTATTTATAACTATATGATGAAAAAATTTAAAACATGCAACATAACGCTACCTTTTAAAGTTGTACAATAGTTATTTGTACAACAAGAGATCAAAGTTTGATATTTCTTCGAGTGCTTATTTTGAGTCCCGTGCAAGCGAAAAATTCTATAATAGATTCACGAGCGTAGCGAGTGAATCTAATTTAGAATCTTGACCGTAGTAAGGGATTCAAAAGCGCACGAGATGTAAATAACTTTGATCTCGTGTAGTACACAAAATTTTTCACCCTAAGCAGTGAGAACATACCTAGAGGGACAGAGATAATAGAACCCAAGTATATCGAACTTGTATTAGACCCCGCATGTTGAAATGACATTTGACTATAAAGGTAACTTGAATGTCATTTTGTCTGTGAGACAAAATGACTCAGTGAGCAAAATCGCATTTTGCTCACTGTTTTTAAGAAGCAAAGTACCCTTGTTCGAGCTGCTGAGGTGAAAAAATAATTGGGGAAACGAGATTTTAAAGATATCGTGAGTTCAGAATATTGTTCGGTCCGTCACTCATTATGATTTGTGTTGCGAACACTCGGACCAAGGTGCCCCATTGCGTGGAAATATTCATTATCTCCATTGAGAGCCAGAATTAGGCACCTATATAACGGCCTAATCTGTGGTCCAACTGCCGTCACGCTACGCTGACCGAAATTTATAGTCTGGATTCTGAATATTTCTGATTGCAGCAACAAGCTATGAATTTGATCTGAATTTATCATGATATGATCTGACAGATCGTATTTATAAAAAACTAAGATCAATTTAATAAGAGCGTTTTCACATTGTCCGATCAGATGTCGGATACAACTTTAAGTATGCCTGAAAGCAAGTAAAGATTTTTTTAAAGTGCCTTATTTTTTGTTTTCGTTTAATTAATGTTTATGCCTTGATGCCATGGGGACTGTCTAGTGTTTTTCAAAAGGATATGCTGACAGGTGTCATCTCCATACAATTAATAACCTAAAAATGCCAAATGTCGCAAAATATTGTTGAATGTCTATTGGTCTAAGATCCCACATATATGGTCGACCTTCACCAATCTGTCTGACGGATGAAACTATGAAAATATGAAAGAAAATATGTTCCAGAACATAAATAAATAGGGTTGCCTAAAGAAACATGGTCAAGGCTATTTTTAATAACTCAAGATGTCTCAAAATATTGTTGAATGTCTATTGGTCTAAGATCCCACATATATGGTCGACCTTCACCAATCTGTCTGACGGATGAAACTATGAAAATATGAAAGAAAATATGTTCCAGAACATAAATAAATAGGGTTGCCTAAAGAAATATCAAGAAATGTCAAGGCTGTTTTTTAATAACTTATTGAAAAAAAAAATTTTTCGGCAAATTTAACGATTTGTCTGACGAACGAAATAAGTTTCAACGGAAAGTATACAACTTGTACAACATAAATCAACTAGGCTGCCTATCTTCTTCTGGTCACAATTATGTGGTTGCCTTGTTTAAAGAGGTGATTTTATATCGATAATTGCACTCATCTGTCTGACGCTTGAATTATACATCAAAATGATGGTAATTTTATTGCAAATACAATGGCATAGGGTTGCCTGAAATCCGGTCACAAATAAGGGTTGCCAGGCTTTTAATTAAAATAAGAAGGGAAGACTTCTAGCGATAGCTCATAAACGGCTTAACTGATCAGGTTTGTTTTAATTTTATTTGATTGAGTTTTTTAAGCACTATTTTTAGTAAACATTTTTTTGAAAAAGTGGAGGAAAGGAAAATTTTTACGAAATAATCGCCGCGAAAGAAACAAAATGTACGTGAGGATTTTTTTATCGTTTCAACCTTACAGTGTGGGGTGTCGTTGGATAGGCCTTTCAAAATAAATAGGGGTCTTTAAACAACATTTCTTGATAAAGTGAATCATTTCGGAAATAATCGTTTAGAAATTTAAAAAAAAGGTTTTTCCTTCTAACTTTTGAACTATCTGTCCAAAAAATATGGAAAAAATCATGAAAATAGTGCCTTAAAAAACTCAATCAAATAAAATTAAAACAAACTTGATCAGTTGAGCCGTTTATGAGTTATCGCTAAAAGTCTTCCCTTCTTATTTCAATTAAAAGCCTGGCAACTCTTATTTGTAACCGGATTTTCGCAGGCAACCCTATACCATTGTATTTGCAATAAAATTACCATTATTTTGATGCATAATTGAAGCGTCAGACAGATGAGTGCAATTATGGATACAAAATCACCTCTTTAAACACGGCAACCACATAATAGTGACCGGAAAAAGATAGGCAACCTAGTTGATTTATGTTGTACAAGTTGTATACTTTCCATTGAAACATATTTCGTTCGTCAGACAAATCGGTGAAATATGCCGAATAATTTTTTTTTTCAAATATTTACTAAAAATAGCCTTGACCATATTTTTTTAGGCAACCCTATTTATTTATGTTCTGGAACATATTTCCTTTCATATTTACATAATTTCATCCGTCAGACCATGGTATAATAATATACTCCGCCTGGTACTCTATTCCGAGATTCGCGTATGACCTAACTGACACGGGCCTACGTCATCATGCTGTTTACAGGTTCTCAAACTTTAAAATGTGGGAGAATTTTAACCAACGGTGAAAATTATTTTAACGGCATTAATTTTAAGTTATTCATGTAGAAACATAGTAAAATAAAACAAATCTAATGTATTAAATTAAACTTTATTTATCTATACAAGACAAACGTTTGAAAAACTAATTCACAGTTACACATTAATTACCAAGCTTACGACGTGAAAAGTTTGGAAAACACTGCGACTGCTGACACTGAGCGAGAAGGAAATAACAATTAACACGCGTTCGACAAGGATGACGGTCAGGGCATGAAGTTATCTAGATCCGAATTGTCAAATGTGACAGCGCTATCCTGTGTTGCCAGTAATGTAAACAGAATTACCCGAACGTCTGAAATTTCTTTCGTGAATCGGAAGATATTGCTAACAAATAATTAAAAATTACGTGTTATTGTAAAATTTAAGATAAAATACATATAAATAACTTATTAACTATAGCTATAATGTACCCATGTAACATGTTATGTTGAAATAAAGTGGCAATGTTATTGTGACGTAGGCCCGTGTCACTCTGGGAATAGAAGACCATGTTTTATTAGACCATGCGTCAGACAGATTGGTGAAGGTCGATCATATGTGGGATCTCCTATTACTATATCAGCGTCGTACCCTTCCAGTTCGAAAAATACTATCAGCTGTTTTTCACCAAGGGTCACCCGATGTCGGATCGAACGATGTGAAAACGCTCTAAGGCCTTTAAAAGGTCAAGTTCAGGATAATTAAAGTATCTATAATATCTATATAACGGGTTTATACAACACCATCTACGTCATAGAACACAATGGAAAATAACTAGATAATTTAACTATTTACGCTATAAACATAAACTTGTTCATCTCGCTGTTTGTTGTTCCGTTTTGTTATTTTTAAAATACGTGTATTAAAATCAGATTTAATTGTTATTTATGTTTTTAAATCTATTTTCGCAATCTTGTCGTCCTTCTCTTGTTTTTCCACAGTTACAAGAAAATATATATTTTGCTCGCTTTGACATTAATAACACGTCAAATTTATGTTTTATAACATCATGTTTCATTTTATAAAAACTAATTAAAAACAATAAAATATTCCATTCAGTTTAAATCGAACCTAAAATATTTGCCTAAGTAATAAGGTTCTCACTGCACCCACTGTAACTCCCCCCTTTAATATTCTCTAAACTAAAGCTCAACCCCTCCTTACTGAAAATTATCCCCAGAAAATTTGGCCACGTGATCGTCTAGCTAGTGGTTAGGACCCCTTGAAGTGAACCGCGGTAACCTCAAATTCTTTAATGAGTATCAGCTAAATTTTGGACTCTGACTTTATTTATTATTACCTAGATTTTGAGAACAGATATTTATGGTAATAAATATAATTATTTATGGAAGTAAGAAATAACCTAAAGAAAATTATTCAGAGAAATAGAAAATTATTCAGAATTTATTAGTGCAACGTAAATGATGGTGTAAATTTACTATGATGTATTTAAGTATTACAGCATATATGATGATATAAATATATAAAAATGTTGTTGGTAAAATCCTGCCACACCTATTAAGCTTCCGGGATAACATAGAAGCAGCACTCCTGAGATAAGCTCTTTTACACCCTAGCATTTCAAGGTTAATTATAATTAACTATCATCTTCTAAACGATGTGTGATTTAATCACACGTGCTGCTCCGTACGCCCGATGCAGGTCTGGAAGCTCTTAGTCCGATTTGCAAGTATTAATCGGAACACCTACCCTACCAGTTTAGCCAGACGGGCTATGACCAACACTTCGTAACCTAAACGCACCTAGATGATGATGAAAAGAAGTGTCAAAGTATCCATCAATCATCATAATTACTTATCTTTTTTATATTCAAAAGCTAGGGATGCTAATCCCATAGTCCCATTCCCCAAAGCTGATAATCTAGACAGAATTCCTGGTTTTCTAGATGTATAAACGAAGCACCGAGTTTATTTGTTAACTATTATGTTTAATCGAGGCCGAAATTGAGTATTCACTCAATAAATCCTTTGTACTGCTTTTGCCTGACAAAGGTTCCCTAAAACAAACCGTTCTTCAATCCCAGAATAGTCTGCGTTCCTAAATCCAGATTGATAATTAATAGTTTATGTTGTAAATACCTGATTTTATTACTCAGTACCTCGCTCCTACACCAGCCAACCAGAAATGAAAAGTAGAAATAAAATTTTATAGAAGCACTAATTCTTTCCCCATATAAATGAGAAATTAGAAAGATTTAGGCAGTTAAACTCTTTACCTTTTAAACACACATATTTTAGGATTAAGAAACCATATTTTAAAACCCTTAAAGATAAATATATATCAACCATTTCAAATTTATAGACCCTAACTAAAAAAGAACGTTAATAGACATCAAACAAGTGTGTGATTCTACCCTAATCCTACCCTTTGTCCCTAATCTAGTATATTCAAAGCATAGTTCGTTCTTACCATCGACCTAATGCTTTGTAATATACGCAAGTGTAGTCCCTACGAGAGGCTGTAAAGTTCGGCAGGCGAGACCGATAAGGCAACCTACAGGCCAGTGTATTTGACTCCCTCCTTATCGCCCGCGGGCATGGTGGATAAGAATAAGTCGCCCTATTCCGTGTATATAAGTGGATCAGTACCCTAGCACACACACGCACTAATCACGAGGGAAACTCTGCCACAACAAAGACTAAGTGTAATATCAGTCACGACAGAAGTCTGTCCCTGCAACCAGCACTAGCATGAACCGGAGCACCGAAATAAATAAATAAATTTAATAGGAGACCTAGTCTCAATTACTGTCGACTTCAGTGGGCCCAGATTACTCCGGATGACGCGCACGTGACGTCCCCACATCCATCTAAACAGCTGGGTCTTGAGACTAGTGAGATAATTCGTCTCTTATGTTGATATAAAAGAGACGCCAAGTCCTCTCAAACTTGGAGCAATAGACTCCTAACCATCCAATCCTTTGGCACCGTTAGGCGGAGTGAATGTTTAGCTGGACAAACTGTCAGTCCAAACAATGATCTGGCTTTTAAAATAGCAAAAATACCCCATAGAAAAACACTAAAATAACTAAGTTATCACTAAATTAAACTAACTCAACAGAAAAGTGAAATTCCCCTAAACACTGTCATCTATATTTAACGTTACGAGAATTTCTTCCCGCAAAACCAAACACAGACACTATTCCTAGCCCCGGCTATGCATTGACATTGTCCCTGCATAACATGACGGCACTTAGAACACACAGCGTAAAGAAAACTTCACAATAACTAAAAACCCACACATGGTAGTAAAGAATCTCCACAACAGTCTAAACTTAGCGTTACGACGATTAAAATCCCCGCAAAACCAAGCACAGACACAAATTCTAAGTTTAAATTCACTAGGATAATTCCAAGTAAAAACAAACAGAAAAAGTCGCGGAGAAACTTCACTTCCCCGCACTACGTTACACCCGAAAACCAGAGTCACTGCTAGCCCGGTCGAAGAATGAATGCCCCTCCCAACGCTCCGCACCGGCCTTTTATACCTTTTACTATGGCGACTGAATGGCGACATAACGGCGACATAACGGCGACTGAGCGGCGACTGAGCGGCGACTGAGCGGCGACTGAGTGGCGACTGAATGGCGACTGAGTGGCGACTGAATGGCGACTGAATGGCGACTGAGTGGCGACTGAATGGCGACTGAATGGCGACTGAGTGGCGACTGAATGGCGACATAACGGCGACTGAATGGCGACTGAACGGCGACTGAATGGCGACATAACGGCGACTGAATGGCGACTGAGAGGCGACTGAATCAAAACAAAGATACTGGCGACTGAGTGGCGACTGAGTGGCGACTGAATGGCGACTGAGCGGCGACTGAATGGCGACTGAGCGGCGACTGAGTGGCGACTGAATGGCGACTGAATGGCGACTGAATGGCGACTGAATGGCGACTGAGTGGCGACTGAATGGCGACTGAATGGCGACTGAGTGGCGACTGAATGGCGACATAACGGCGACTGAATGGCGACTGAAAGGCGACTGAATCAAAACAAACATACTGGCGACTGAGTGGCGACTGAGTGGCGACTGAATGGCGACTGAGCGGCGACTGAATGGCGACTGAGCGGCGACTGAGTGGCGACTGAGTGGCGACTGAATGGCGACTGAATGGCGACTGAGTGGCGACTGAATGGCGACTGAATGGCGACTGAGTGGCGACTGAATGGCGACTGAATGGCGACTGAGTGGCGACTGAATGGCGACATAACGGCGACTGAATGGCGACTGAAAGGCGACTGAATCAAAACAAACATACTGGCGACTGAGTGGCGACTGAGCGGCGACTGAATGGCGACTGAGCGGCGACTGAGCGGCGACTGAGTGGCGACTGAGTGGCGACTGAATGGCGACTGAATGGCGAGCGACTGAGTGGCGACTGAATGGCGACTGAATGGCGACTGAGTGGCGACTGAATGGCGACATAACGGCGACTGAAAGGCGACTGAATCAAAACAAACATACTGGCGACTGAGTGGCGACTGAATGGCGACTGAGCGGCGACTGAATGGCGACTGAGCGGCGACTGAGCGGCGACTGAGTGGCGACTGAGTGGCGACTGAATGGCGACTGAATGGCGACTGAGTGGCGACTGAATGGCGACATAACGGCGACTGAATGGCGACATAATAGCGACATAACGGCGACATATTGGCGACATAACGGCGACATAATAGCGACATAACAGCGACATAACGGCGACATATTGGCGACATAACGGCGACTTAATAGCGACATCACGGCGACATAACGGCGACACAATAGCGACATAACGGCGACATACTGGCATAAACATTATTCCAAAAGTACCAGGATGCCAGAATTGCAGAAGAGGTCGTTTGCCTCGGGCGGGTAACCGACAACAGGTGTCTTATTGAGACAAACGTATACCAAAAATACCAGGATACCAGAACTGAGGAAGATGTCATTAACCTCGTGGCGTGTAACAAGGTTTGATTCAAGAAGAAAGATCATAAGTTCCAGGTTGTTTACTAAACCATATGTCTTAAATATTAAAGTTCACTATTGCTTACTTCAGAATATAAATCATGTCCTTTTTACTCACGCAGTTTAGAGAAAGACGGAGCTATTTTTAATGACATCTACGCACACATTCATAGGCAATAGTCGAGTAGTCAGTTGGAGTAGACTAAATTATGATAAAAGGGAACGTTCGAAAACTCATCACGTACGAATTTGTAAGCATTATTTTACTTTGAGATATTTTTAGTTTACTTCTGAAAAACATTCCTGTATTGAAGTTTTTTTATGTTTATTAGTATCTAGTATATTATTTAAGACATCCGGAATTTAGAGAATTAATTATTTTAATATTTTTATTTATCTTATGAATTTTTAGATTTTATGTTTCGAAATTGTACTAGCATCAGCGTAACGGAACGTCGAGCTGTCTTCATCAGTTTTATTGTCAACGTCAATACCAATTTGTTGTTGATTATTTCCTGAGGGTTTATTTTGTTTATTTCTAAGTTAAAATAAAGATTTAAAAAAAAGAAAGTCACGTGATACCTATTATGGATTACCATGGAATTGCTTCAAGTTTCAACTGTTAGAATATTCGATGGAATCATGAATGAAATATGCGACTGAAGAGGTCTTTAGTTTTACAAGGTATTTCCTTTTATTTTCTGTGTTTCAATGAAAAATGTGGTTAATACTAGGCAATAGGCATACGACTAGTCACAGTTCGCCCCTGATTTAAGTGTTTTATGAATTACTACAGTAATTTGTAAAAGACTTCAATCTACTCTAGATTAGTCGGATATATCCCCCCTTTTCTAAACGTGTAGTGTGTGTCTCAATACTAAGTGACCGCTAATGACTCAGCTCTGAAATTAGTTCATCAGAATTCCGTCAATGAACCATGACAACCTTTTCCCCAGTCACCTCGCTCCACCAAAGATATTAGGTTGTGAATCTAATAGGCTACTAATTAACCCGTCCTTGCCAGCTCAACCCGGCCGCGTCGAGTATTACTCTTGTCTCTACCCGAATTGCGCCGTACACTTCCGTAGAAGAGCATCTGATGAGACAGCAAAAACTCCCAAGCGAAACGAAGAGACCTTTAATTTTTATAAGTACGAAGCTTTCAAGTTCCATTGTCAAAATTCGAACCAATTTCATTGCCTTATCACCCTCAACCACGTTTTCTTGGCGCGTGTCTCATACTTGAATAAAATATACCGACCTTTAAGTTTGTTTGGGTGTGTATTTTTTTTTATATATAAACAAACTTAAAATTGACATAAGTAAATACCCCAATATGGTATGATAAAGATATTTTTGTTTGAAAAAAAAAATCGACCAAAATAAACAAAATATTTACTTATAATTATTATACCTCATATTGAAAGCAACATAAGATATGTAATTGTATCTAATTAACCTCTTGAAAAGAGCCTCGTCCTTTTAGACGCTCACGGCCCTTAAAATATGTCGAGTGTCAGATATATCTCACCCAATATGAGTGTGTGGGTTTCGTAAGGGTCTTATTACCTTGTGTAGTACTAGCCATAAAAACCTACCCTTGTGAATGGGTCGAAATTTTAACCTACCGATAAGATTTTTCTGGCTAGTTGTGTATCCCGTTCCCTCCCCAGTTTGTTCCCCTGCAAATACCGACAAATCTAGTTTGATTACCCTCCAGCCTTTGTCTATCTGTATCAATCCGTTCTTTCCAAAGAGGTACAACAATCAACTTGACATCCGTCATCTCATATCATACATCTCTTTCATAAATCACCACAAAGTCATAACTATAAACACTCAATGCACACACATTTTCATTCCTCCTCTGTTACACTTTCACACTGATTTCTACAGACAGCCAACGCGTCGATTAGTAATCAAAATGAGAATATATAAATTTATATTTATAGCCACATAATCATTTAAAAAAAACTTACTCATTTTGACCTAACCCCATACTAGCCCAACATTTCTAGATGATTCCCACATGATTTTAAAATCCCTCAATTTTCCAATTAATATATATTATTTTATGTTTATTTATTTATTTAATAATTACTAGTTAAAAACACTTGACTAGGTATTAAAATCAAATGATACGCACATAAAGGAAAATTTGCACCTTTGTTGTTAGATTTTATGATAACGCTCCGCAATATATTTTTCTATAATTCCTATCTTTCGCTCACATACTGTCGTTCAACGCGCAGCATCGAAAACCTACTATGCAATAAACCACCGCGGAAGTATACAGACAAAGAAGAGTCGAACTTGAAACGCGCTTAACCATTCCGCTGCCAAACCATGGCAGTTCACACGGCTGCTTGTAACATCTAACTATTGCTCATAACCGTACATTGTATAGCCTTTAAACGACCTTAATCTCACTACCCCAAAACCCAGGCACAGCCACGAATATATAAAAAACTGACCTAAAGCGATTATGCGATTAATACATTTAAAACCATAATGAAAGACTCTACTTGTACGTTGTTTTTATATAATTAGCCCATTGGCCAGCCAAAATAATGCAAACATGCTCACAAATAAATAAAAATAAATTTTATAAGACATTTATAATGATGATTTCTATGAATGATGATGATGATAAATCAAAAATTATAGTAGCGACGAATCATAAAGTATAGTAACATAAATGCTGCAAAACATATTTAAATAATTTTTTAAATTTTTATAAAATTATTATCCGTTTTAATGCATTTTTACCAGCCTATTTACATTATAAAACACACACCGTTTGACTTAACGTACCTATAAAAAAAATCCAAATCATAATATTATTAGCCATGTTATTCAAATTACTATTGTGAGATGTACTAACTCGTTTATGCACTGTTAGTGTTAGTGCTTAAAAATGGAGGCCTAGGCACCCTAAAACATCCGCGCCAGTGATTAAAAATACGTGAGTGAACATCTAGGTATTTTAAGAACTAAGTACCCAGGTGCTCCTAATACAAATACAACTGCATTGGAAGGGTTAGGTAGGTAATGAATCCATCTTTGATATAAAGAGTAAGTAGGTAAGTATTTATCTAAACATTGTGCAACAATTCATTTGTGTAAATAATTTTAAAAAAATAGCCTACTGAACATAAGTTTATTCATAACTCCAGTTTATTTTATAACGCTACTCGTAGATACATATCCAAAATAAATTTTATTTATGCATAGTTTTTAAGAATTTTGTAAACAAACAGACCACAGGACTAAAATAAACAAAAAAAATATTAACGCGCCAGGATTCGAACCCAGTCCTTCTTAAAATATTCTTCATACATTTGTCCACCTTGAGAACCACTAGACCACGGGAGGGTTACAAGTGACGACAAATTTAACAATGGCTTTTATAACAAAGTGTTTTATTGTTTTGTTTTATTTTTCAAGTGTTTTTCGCACTAAATTACTAACAAAGAATTTTATTTATCACATGAAAACCATGTCATATAATGCAAATACCTATGTATATACCTACGAACACATTATTATGGAATCCATTGAAAACGTGTTACTAACCGAATTCCATTTAGAAAAACCAAGAAAGCATGTGATTATATTCATATTGAAACGCTTGAAAGATCTGAACGTCAATTTAGTATTATTTCATATAATGTAAACAAGCTATAATGCGTTTTATATACTAATATATCCTACAATTGTTCTAAGTAGGGTTGCCAGATCGAAAGGCGCTATTATCGGGAAAAAATATAAATTTTGCGGGATTTTGGGACTTAAGTCGGGAAAAAAAGCATTCCAATTAAAGTACCTTAAGTGTTAAAAACAACGATATTTTACATTATTGGCACTACGCTCGACGACAGTTCGGAACTTGAAATTATTGTTTTATAACGTGAAGCTGTTTTTCGGGACAGTTTTCACTTTGTCGGGAATCGGGAACACATGCTAAAAATCGGGAGAATCCCGCCAAATCCCGACCATCTGGCAACCCTAGTTCTAGGCTTGCCAAAATTTCTACTCACGTGTTTATTTGTTGAACGCACGTTTCTTGCAGATGAATACTATTTTCACCACTTTATCACGTCACTAATTTCACCCACTACACTATTCTACTAATTCAATATAGATTTACTACAGAAAACTACATGATTTTTGTTATTTGTTTTCAAAATGCACTCGTTACTTGCGTCCGCAAAATGCACGTAAAACTAACCATTTCTCGCTCAAATACACATTTGCACTCAATTATGGACCTTTTCCGGGTTAGTATCTATATTTATTTTTGCTTTAAACACTGTCCATTCTATTTTATCACTTCTTAATAACATAAATATTTCCGTCCAAACCAAAGTTGTTTCGTTTACGAAACCGCAATATTTTATTTTAACACGTTTTGACCAGACAACATGGCCCCGGTTTGTTGATATGCACTTAAACTAAACGTCACAATGATTTTCATTTATCTCACATAAAGATTTCCATTATTAAACCATCTACAGTCTCATTTTACGATTAGAATAGGATCCTATAGAAATGCGAATAAATTTAACTATAACTCTTCAATAATTGTTTTTGTAAGTAGCAACACCATTACGATTGTCATCCATTATCTTCCGATTCTATGATCTTCCGTCATAGATGGTAGAATCCTATAGACGTGCTATACTCGCGCGTCCGTGAGGGACAAATCATACGCAACTACACGAGACCGTAACAAGGACAACCAATAATAGCGCTTTCGCTTCCACTCCTACTGAAAGATACGTAAGACTGTCCCGTTCTGTCACCTAGTGATGGGCTACCATTACCATCGCTATCTATTGATTTTTGCAATTATTATCAATACTAAACGAAATCGTTCGTGTGAACAAGTTTTTACGCATAGACAAAATACTAATAACCAACCAATTTACAATCGCGTACAAGACAAGCGGCGAGACGAGCCGCGAAACAAGACACGGAACGAGAGTGTAAACGGGTGCGCGTGCGTCCATGCAATGCGACAAAATCAAAAACACATTCTAATACTCCCGACAACATACCAAGCACAACCCACTCAATTTGGTCGGGTTCTTAGTACGACTTCTTAAGTAACAATTCCGATAGGTGGCGTGAATAACTAAGTGGTTTTGAATAACTATTCGAGACTGAATTATAAACGTTCAACAGTGAAACATGAGTGAAACGAAATTTTGTCTTTGGCAAATTATAACTGCTGTCATTTTTAGATTATGCTTATTTTTTGAAACGTAATTAATTTATCCTTAACACAAGTAAACTAATCGTGATGTTAATGATTAAAATTACTTCAGTTTCCGGTGACATTTTGATCAAATACCTAAACATCTGACAATCGCTCAAAACATGCTCAAAACAAAATTAAAACGCCATTTTGAATACAAGCTATTGCCTTTGTTTCACAATGATTTCCTACAGTAAAATACCACGACGCAAGCTTTACCCGATGTAGCGAGTAAGGATTGCCTCCAAGAATGCCCTAATGGTTTCCAAAATATAGCCCCTTGAAGAATTTACTATAAAACGAATGAAGTGAAAGTTCTGTTTCGTCGCCGCATGGCTGACCTTTTCTCAGCTTGCGTCTTCTATTTTTCTGTGAACCTAGTGCCCATAACTATGACCTAGTGTTTGAACTATCTAGTACAAAGGATGCGTAATGAGTCTAGCTGTCGATAGTGCGAATGGAATGGACTTAAATGTGGAAACTGTTGCTTTGAGCAAGGTAAGATTTTATTCTTTTTCCTTCATTAAACAAGTTGCTCCTATTTAAAAACTGTTTTGCTTATTAGAATATCAACTAGTGAAAAGTAATTGATCACAAATTGACCTATCTATCAATAAATCTGCGTTCTATTTGGTCTTATCGAATACAGACAAACATTAAGGTTTCCCTAATTTCATATCATTACGCTTGTAATGTTTTTACCTAATGTAGTGAGTTGCCTTATTTTTATTCTTTGTTCAGCAACAAAACACATTTTTTTCTGCAAAACTTGAAAGTGATCAAAGTAAAAATCAGTATTAAAGGAATGACATGTTGATTTTTGATTTTATGCTGTCTGTCTAATGCAATATCTGTTCTTCACTACATGTTTGTTTTCTGCTGCAATAAGATTTACAAAGTATATTTGATTTTTCAGCAAGCTGACAACTTTATTAGAATGAACCCCGGTATACATATGTGACGTCCCACGGGTAAAGGCACCCTATGGCGGTCGGCGCTTACGCTATTATTAACGCCGCTCCAATATTATTGCGGCGCTATGCGACGTAAGCGCCGGCCGCCACAAGGCACCCTTTTCCATTGAACGTCACATATATCGTTATCGAAAGAAAAGAAGTTGAAATTTTGCTGTGATGACTCCCTTGCTATTTTCGATGAATCAAAACAACTGTGAAACGTAAGTATGATATTTCTACTATTAGACATTTACTCACTGGTTTGACCATACTGCTTTTGGAATTTGAAAAATGTTTTCGCTCTAAAAAGATGACCCGTGTCAATTTCTTTCGGAAATACTAGCTTCCTAAATTTGGAAGTGCAACATATTATAAAAATCATAATTATATGATAATGTCAACTAAAAATAAACAGGATTTCTTGCATGGTAATGAAGATTTGTTAATAAATATGTATTTTCTTTACAAAAGGATCCCGCAGTCTTCCGGTAAATTTAATACAATTTGTGGGCCTAACCCTAGACCTGTCATAAATATTCTTCTTTTTGCAATACATCTTACAATATATGCTGTTATTTTTCAGCAACCGAAACCCAATACCTAGTTGTCAGTGAGCGGAGCAAATTTCCATTGATGCCCTCATGGGTTCTTCCGAGTCTTTCAACAGTCCCCTAGTAAGTATAACACCCATGCTACTAAAAAGCTACTGTAACATATACATATGTACCTAGAAAAACGAACTTCAAAATTTTTCATCGCTCTCAAAAATAAAATAAAAATTGATTTTATTTTTATCTTGACTGTAAAGACCCTACTTGTACTAAATAATAAACACTTTTAATGAGACTTATGAATAGGTTCTCTTAAATATACCCCACTTTAGCTAACTTTTATACTTTATCAATTTCAGAGTTCCCGGAGAAATGGCATCGCTCCGCAGTAACAATATGCCTGCCTTCAATGTCCTTCTATAGACTGTCTCCAGTCATGACAGGTATTTTATTTCATTATATAAATACCAAACTTATCATAAGCTATAAAAACTCTTAACTTATGTCTGACTCTAATATTTCAAAATAATGAGCGAAGAGGTTCCGGATGAAAGATCGGAGATATGAAAACTGCCATTAACCTTACATCCTATTATGATTTTGTTGACTAAGTAACTTAATCTAGCTTATTTGTGACCTCACTTTATGGAAATGTGCCCTGTAAGGCAAAAATTCTCAAACTTTTTTGGATTTTGAAGAATTTAAGTACTGTCTAGTCTACTTTTGTGAAACCTAATATTTCCTATGAGTGTATTTGACAATAAAATAATGATGCGCCCCCTCTAATGAATGACTGTTGATATTTTACTACTATTACTGTACTTATTCAACTCTTTTCTCTAAGGTTTCCTAATACTTGCCTAATTTATTCCAGGCTACCAAGAACCTCTGACTTCAATACTTCAACACTCCTGTTTGATGGCCGTATCTCAAGAATTTGCTGCTAAGGTCGCTCTAGTCTTCAATGGATACAAGAAAGAAATGTTAGGTACTAGCATGTTAGCTTAACCAATTATTGTATATTATTACTTAATAGCAATCAGAATACGATTGAAAAGTACCGTCAGCAGAACTGTACTGTAATCATAAGTTAACAGGCTACCTTCATACTACAAATATGTCTTTGTATGCACGCTGTTCGTCCGGCTAATTGGCGCGTTGCATTTCTCAATTGATTTTCATGAAATTATTTGAGCGGCTTAAATAATGACAATAAGGTACACAAGGCAGCTCGCAGGAGCTCTTATAGATAATAGTAATAACTATAACCAGTAAACTATACATATCTCAGCGCTGTTCTCGATAAATGTTGTGACTCTTAGGGTTCCGTGCTGAAAAATATGTAGATAAACTTTCATACAAATGTGTATGTTCTACTTATGCTCCAATAGTGATTGCAGCATGTACTATTACTCTTTTCTTAACCTAAATATCTATAAATTGGCCTAAAAATAGTCTTAACATACGATTTCCTATTCAAATCCAAGCTCATGCATACATATATGCTCATTTTTCTTATCCTACAGTAGCAAATGTATGATGTTTTCGTACATTAATGAAATTTAAGCTTATTACTGGCATGTGTGGTTGTCATTCGGACCCACACGTGAAGCAAATAAAACCTAACAGAATTATCTGTAATATCTGTTTCTTACTCTTACTCTATGATCGACAGGCCTATCCAGGACCGTACATACATATTATGCAATCTGTAACTTAACTAGTTTATTATAGTGACAGCTTATCAGTAAACAAAGCATGTAACAAAGATGGAACTCCAATGTTATCTATCACACACGAGTACCTAGCTATTTATTTTTTATGATATAGAGGGCAAAATAACAGACAAATTACCCGGTGGTGAATGATTACTGTTCCCTCGCATAACCAGAGTGGTTGCAAATGCATTGCCGACATTTAAGATGGGAGAATATGAAAGTTGTGAAATACGCCCCCAGTGGCTTAGTATTCCTGCGTGTAAATGAACAATTACACGCCCCCATAATTTAACAACTAATGTATATATTTGTAATACGCCCCCGGTTCTTTAATATTTCAAGAAAGCCTACGTGAAATGAACAATTTCACGCCCCCATGATTTATCGACTAAAGTACATGTTCTTACACAACTAGATATCTTATCTGACCACATCCTAGGCTAACTTAGGTAAACTAATCTTATCTCTAGACTATGGTAACAGCCTCCTAACCCAAATTATAGTAACCCTGCCTACAAATGCTGCCTGGCAAAGGCCGTCTACCACGAATATGAGTTTCCAAGTCATGGACATTATTTGTTAATCTAAGTATGTATTTATCTATACAAGTATGTACTGCGCCGCCTAGTACCAGCAGTACAAGTTTTGCCTAGCCCCAGGCCAAATTGATATGTGAAAGATTGTCTCTAGAATATTTATTTATTTATTATTGGTACCTGCAATGAAGCTAATTTCTTAATAAATGTATGACAGGAGATAAATAAGACTGATTGTTTTCGCTTAAAATAAGCGTTAATAAGTGCTAATGTTATACTACATAGGGTTTAATTTAGTAACTTTATTTTTCAGATATCAAAGACGCAAGAAGATGGATCATTAGTAGTGATGACAAACATCTTAAGCTGAGGAATATGAAAGTAAATCCCTAATTACGGCGCGCAGAGAACGAGTAAAAAAATGTAGTACCAAACTCGTCAAGAGATGGCGCCACCTCCGAGATAGAACGCGCCAACGATGTGTCAACGTAGAATCTTGATATCCGAGATGCAAATTACTAATCGTTTTTAAATGTTAGGAGAACATTAATGCTTGGTTGGCTGCATAAGTGCATACCCCTGCTGAGGTCTCAGCAGCTACGCACAAGTTATCAGTAATTGTACATAGTTAGTGTTTTAATAAATAAGCCGACTGATATAATTACGTTCTTTTCGTCTGCGGATAGATAACCCTTACTACAGTGGAATAGTAATAATTTTTCTTTGCGTACATAGTAACTATTGAACAATAAACTTAATGTTTCATGACTTTTATTTAAGACCTTTCTACGTGTACATAATAACTATTGAATAATAAAATGAATGCTTTATGACTTTTATTTAAACCATAATAAAAACAGAGTCCAAAATCAAGTGTACCCATTCCATTTCACGCCAGCAAAATGTAGCCTGGAAGGCTACTTTTACATACATATACCTTGAAGAACCGTAGTAACCCAGGTAAACTACATCCTGCGTCACGGTTTCACCAAAATGTAACTCCCCCCTTTAATATTCTCTAAACTAAAGCTCAACCCCTCCTTACTGAAAATTATCCCCAGAAAATTTGGCCACGTGATCGTCTAGCTAGTGGTTAGGACCCCTTGAAGTGAACCGCGGTAACCTCAAATTCTTTAATGAGTATCAGCTAAATTTTGGACTCTGACTTTATTTATTATTACCTAGATTTTGAGAACAGATATTTATGGTAATAAATATAATTATTTATGGAAGTAAGAAATAACCTAAAGAAAATTATTCAGAGAAATAGAAAATTATTCAGAATTTATTAGTGCAACGTAAATGATGGTGTAAATTTACTATGATGTATTTAAGTATTACAGCATATATGATGATATAAATATATAAAAATGTTGTTGGTAAAATCCTGCCACACCTATTAAGCTTCCGGGATAACATAGAAGCAGCACTCCTGAGATAAGCTCTTTTACACCCTAGCATTTCAAGGTTAATTATAATTAACTATCATCTTCTAAACGATGTGTGATTTAATCACACGTGCTGCTCCGTACGCCCGATGCAGGTCTGGAAGCTCTTAGTCCGATTTGCAAGTATTAATCGGAACACCTACCCTACCAGTTTAGCCAGACGGGCTATGACCAACACTTCGTAACCTAAACGCACCTAGATGATGATGAAAAGAAGTGTCAAAGTATCCATCAATCATCATAATTACTTATCTTTTTTATATTCAAAAGCTAGGGATGCTAATCCCATAGTCCCATTCCCCAAAGCTGATAATCTAGACAGAATTCCTGGTTTTCTAGATGTATAAACGAAGCACCGAGTTTATTTGTTAACTATTATGTTTAATCGAGGCCGAAATTGAGTATTCACTCAATAAATCCTTTGTACTGCTTTTGCCTGACAAAGGTTCCCTAAAACAAACCGTTCTTCAATCCCAGAATAGTCTGCGTTCCTAAATCCAGATTGATAATTAATAGTTTATGTTGTAAATACCTGATTTTATTACTCAGTACCTCGCTCCTACACCAGCCAACCAGAAATGAAAAGTAGAAATAAAATTTTATAGAAGCACTAATTCTTTCCCCATATAAATGAGAAATTAGAAAGATTTAGGCAGTTAAACTCTTTACCTTTTAAACACACATATTTTAGGATTAAGAAACCATATTTTAAAACCCTTAAAGATAAATATATATCAACCATTTCAAATTTATAGACCCTAACTAAAAAAGAACGTTAATAGACATCAAACAAGTGTGTGATTCTACCCTAATCCTACCCTTTGTCCCTAATCTAGTATATTCAAAGCATAGTTCGTTCTTACCATCGACCTAATGCTTTGTAATATACGCAAGTGTAGTCCCTACGAGAGGCTGTAAAGTTCGGCAGGCGAGACCGATAAGGCAACCTACAGGCCAGTGTATTTGACTCCCTCCTTATCGCCCGCGGGCATGGTGGATAAGAATAAGTCGCCCTATTCCGTGTATATAAGTGGATCAGTACCCTAGCACACACACGCACTAATCACGAGGGAAACTCTGCCACAACAAAGACTAAGTGTAATATCAGTCACGACAGAAGTCTGTCCCTGCAACCAGCACTAGCATGAACCGGAGCACCGAAATAAATAAATAAATTTAATAGGAGACCTAGTCTCAATTACTGTCGACTTCAGTGGGCCCAGATTACTCCGGATGACGCGCACGTGACGTCCCCACATCCATCTAAACAGCTGGGTCTTGAGACTAGTGAGATAATTCGTCTCTTATGTTGATATAAAAGAGACGCCAAGTCCTCTCAAACTTGGAGCAATAGACTCCTAACCATCCAATCCTTTGGCACCGTTAGGCGGAGTGAATGTTTAGCTGGACAAACTGTCAGTCCAAACAATGATCTGGCTTTTAAAATAGCAAAAATACCCCATAGAAAAACACTAAAATAACTAAGTTATCACTAAATTAAACTAACTCAACAGAAAAGTGAAATTCCCCTAAACACTGTCATCTATATTTAACGTTACGAGAATTTCTTCCCGCAAAACCAAACACAGACACTATTCCTAGCCCCGGCTATGCATTGACATTGTCCCTGCATAACATGACGGCACTTAGAACACACAGCGTAAAGAAAACTTCACAATAACTAAAAACCCACACATGGTAGTAAAGAATCTCCACAACAGTCTAAACTTAGCGTTACGACGATTAAAATCCCCGCAAAACCAAGCACAGACACAAATTCTAAGTTTAAATTCACTAGGATAATTCCAAGTAAAAACAAACAGAAAAAGTCGCGGAGAAACTTCACTTCCCCGCACTACGTTACACCCGAAAACCAGAGTCACTGCTAGCCCGGTCGAAGAATGAATGCCCCTCCCAACGCTCCGCACCGGCCTTTTATACCTTTTACTATGGCGACTGAATGGCGACATAACGGCGACATAACGGCGACTGAGCGGCGACTGAGCGGCGACTGAGCGGCGACTGAGTGGCGACTGAATGGCGACTGAGTGGCGACTGAATGGCGACTGAGTGGCGACTGAATGGCGACTGAATGGCGACTGAGTGGCGACTGAATGGCGACATAACGGCGACTGAATGGCGACTGAACGGCGACTGAATGGCGACATAACGGCGACTGAATGGCGACTGAGAGGCGACTGAATCAAAACAAAGATACTGGCGACTGAGTGGCGACTGAGTGGCGACTGAATGGCGACTGAGCGGCGACTGAATGGCGACTGAGCGGCGACTGAGTGGCGACTGAATGGCGACTGAATGGCGACTGAATGGCGACTGAGTGGCGACTGAATGGCGACTGAATGGCGACTGAGTGGCGACTGAATGGCGACATAACGGCGACTGAATGGCGACTGAAAGGCGACTGAATCAAAACAAACATACTGGCGACTGAGTGGCGACTGAGTGGCGACTGAATGGCGACTGAGCGGCGACTGAATGGCGACTGAGCGGCGACTGAGTGGCGACTGAGTGGCGACTGAATGGCGACTGAATGGCGACTGAGTGGCGACTGAATGGCGACTGAATGGCGACTGAGTGGCGACTGAATGGCGACTGAATGGCGACTGAGTGGCGACTGAATGGCGACATAACGGCGACTGAATGGCGACTGAAAGGCGACTGAATCAAAACAAACATACTGGCGACTGAGTGGCGACTGAGCGGCGACTGAATGGCGACTGAGCGGCGACTGAGCGGCGACTGAGTGGCGACTGAGTGGCGACTGAATGGCGACTGAATGGCGACTGAGTGGCGACTGAGTGGCGACTGAGTGGCGACTGAATGGCGACTGAATGGCGACTGAGTGGCGACTGAATGGCGACTGAATGGCGACTGAATGGCGACTGAGTGGCGACTGAATGGCGACTGAATGGCGACTGAGTGGCGACTGAATGGCGACATAACGGCGACTGAAAGGCGACTGAATCAAAACAAACATACTGGCGACTGAGTGGCGACTGAATGGCGACTGAGCGGCGACTGACTGGCGACTGAGCGGCGACTGAGCGGCGACTGAGTGGCGACTGAGTGGCGACTGAATGGCGACTGAATGGCGACTGAGTGGCGACTGAATGGCGACATAACGGCGACTGAATGGCGACATAATAGCGACATAACGGCGACATATTGGCGACATAACGGCGACATAATAGCGACATAACAGCGACATAACGGCGACATATTGGCGACATAACGGCGACTTAATAGCGACATCACGGCGACATAACGGCGACACAATAGCGACATAACGGCGACATACTGGCATAAACATTATTCCAAAAGTACCAGGATGCCAGAATTGCAGAAGAGGTCGTTTGCCTCGGGCGGGTAACCGACAACAGGTGTCTTATTGAGACAAACGTATACCAAAAATACCAGGATACCAGAACTGAGGAAGATGTCATTAACCTCGTGGCGTGTAACAAGGTTTGATTCAAGAAGAAAGATCATAAGTTCCAGGTTGTTTACTAAACCATATGTCTTAAATATTAAAGTTCACTATTGCTTACTTCAGAATATAAATCATGTCCTTTTTACTCACGCAGTTTAGAGAAAGACGGAGCTATTTTTAATGACATCTACGCACACATTCATAGGCAATAGTCGAGTAGTCAGTTGGAGTAGACTAAATTATGATAAAAGGGAACGTTCGAAAACTCATCACGTACGAATTTGTAAGCATTATTTTACTTTGAGATATTTTTAGTTTACTTCTGAAAAACATTCCTGTATTGAAGTTTTTTTATGTTTATTAGTATCTAGTATATTATTTAAGACATCCGGAATTTAGAGAATTAATTATTTTAATATTTTTATTTATCTTATGAATTTTTAGATTTTATGTTTCGAAATTGTACTAGCATCAGCGTAACGGAACGTCGAGCTGTCTTCATCAGTTTTATTGTCAACGTCAATACCAATTTGTTGTTGATTATTTCCTGAGGGTTTATTTTGTTTATTTCTAAGTTAAAATAAAGATTTAAAAAAAAGAAAGTCACGTGATACCTATTATGGATTACCATGGAATTGCTTCAAGTTTCAACTGTTAGAATATTCGATGGAATCATGAATGAAATATGCGACTGAAGAGGTCTTTAGTTTTACAAGGTATTTCCTTTTATTTTCTGTGTTTCAATGAAAAATGTGGTTAATACTAGGCAATAGGCATACGACTAGTCACACCACCTTGACATTTTTCTAATTGGCCCTATGGTTGACTGGTAGAGAATGCCATGCCATTTGTAGGTACCTTTTTTTGATGTACAATAAAGTTTAAAATAAATAAATAATATAAGAAAAGAACGATATCTGTCGACGCTGACCGGAATCGTCAAGCGGCCACACACTCTCGTTTCATAGACATCGGTTACACGCTAATTCTGGCGTCAGTTCAGTACATCAGTCCATTCGAGATTTGACTGATGCCAGAATGATGGAAAATGGACACGGTTACACGATCAGTCCAGAGTAGTCCAGACTGACAACAGACTGATAAAATTACGACACAGTCGCCGCTTGGACACAGAACGCAATACAGTCATTTAGTCTTGTCTAATATGGTGACTGACGCGAGAATGACACGAACAGGTTACACGATCAGTCTCCTATCAGTTTTCTGTCATTCAAAATGGACTGATGAATATTATCTAAAAATTTAAATTTTCATCAGTCCAGACCATCAGTCCATCAGTATACGTGTTACACGATAATTCTCCCGTCAGTCTGATGGACTGAACTGACGCCAGAATTAGCGTGTAACCGATGTCATACTAGTCGTCAGGCCGAAACCTGAAAGAAATGGAACTGTTAAGGGGCCCATAGATTACCAGTTCGCCGGACGATATCAGCCTGTCAGTTAATAGCAAAAGGTGACAGTTCCGAACAACGGAGAGGTTCAGATCGTCCGGCGAACTGGTAATCTGTGGGCCCCTTTTAGCGTGTGACCTTTTGCGATTGACAGACTAATATCATCACGTAAATTAAACCAAGTAAATTATTATTTATACAGCTGATCATATGGTTTCATTGTTTTACTGTTATCTAAGCCAAATTTAGAGTCCCACTGCTGGGCTACCTACTGTTTTAATAACTAGAATTTTCTCTGGTACCCCACCATCATTTTAATCTTGAGCAGAGCTGAAACGCAAATTTTAACTTACGGTCATTGTGTCTATTAACAACAATTGAATTCAAAATGTCAAGAATTCAATTAAGTCAATCGTTACCGATTATCCATTGATCATATCTTTGACTTGGCACGTGTCAACCGTGCCATTGTGGTATCGAATAGCGGTACAATCGTCCTAGAATGTCGCCTTCGTACCACTATTGTCTTCTGTGGTACCGTAAAGCGTAATAATATAGGCCGACAAATAGGTATTAATGTGGTCCATAGGTGAATGTCATGTGTACTAACAGCAACGATCTTAACTGTCATATGTCTGTACATCAGTGGATCCTACGTCTTTGCCATAAGGAATACCAAATGTCAGTTAACGGTGTGCATGGAGTACCATGTACAGTTTGCCGACTTACAAAGAGATTCAATCCAACAATACGAATGTATTATGCGAAATGAGGTCGTTTGAGAACTGAGTTTGGCGACAAAATTTAAATTCGAATTTAATTCACGATCTTATTTGTAGAGCCATATAGGAGCGTGGTACATATTTCTGCGGCCTTCGAAGAGTAACATATTATTGCAGGTGACTGTACATACACATTACCTATAATGAAACCGCCGAAGACAACGACTGAGTCATCTTACATAAAATTACGAAATGCTGAGGTATTGCCAATTGCACGCCAGTATCATCAAGTCAAATCAACGTCTTCGTCGAGATTTTCTGATTACATCCTAATCATTTGGCGTGGCGTTGATTGTATTTCTGAAATCCCTGACAATTTTGCGTTGTAGTACCTATATGATAATAAAATCTCATACAATAGGTACAATCGTCATTAATTATGTGATTTAATACTATCCAACATAATATACAGGGTGGCTAAAAATAACTGCATTCCCGTTGCCAGGGAGGTTTTGGGATTATACTGAGCAACTTTTAGTACCGTAAAACGGGGTGAAAAGACACGATTTTCAACTTCAACGACGATTTTCGCCAATAATCCAAATGATAAAAGTAATCATTTTGATATCATTTTTTGAGTCTTGGTTAGTTCTTTAATTTTGCATTTGTGAAATAAATTTTTACCAACCCAATTCAGAGAAAATCAAAGAAAACTACCTGTTTTCTCCATATCCTTAAAAAGGGGTCGATAGACACAAGAAAGGGGTGAATAGAAATATTACGTTTTAGTTGTCATAGGTATCGGATTTGGTCATTATTATGTGGATACTCTATTGGCAAATGGTATATATTATATCTGTTAAACAGCTATTTGACACAAAATTATTTTTTCGTGTCTTTTAACCCCCAAGGCGTGTCTTTACACCCCTTTGTTGTATCTAATCACCCCCTATGGCGTAACTGTTCACCCCATATGCGTGTCCACTGACCCCTTTATCACGTAAATTTGCTTGTTATTGGTTTTTAGCAAAAAAATCCTTTATTATAGAGAAAATTAGTGATATTATTTATTATTTAGGTACTACAGATACTATATTACCAGGTTAGCTAACTTTTACTTAGTTAATGTCAAAACATTTACCGCTAGAACAAAGTTCAGACAGGCTTCATTTCTTACCTCGGCGAGACCTTACTTTAGAGTCAAAAAAATCTAACTTTAAGGCAGTTTGATTAAGTTCTTTTGGTATCAATGTAGAGAATAAATAGTCTCCTATATACGTATTCCAAAAAATCTAATTTTAGAGATGTACATTTTTAGGGTTCCGTACCCAAAGGGTAAAACGGCACCCTATTACTAAGACTTCGCTGTCCGTCCGTCCGTCCGTCCGTCCGTCCGTCCGTCCGTCCGTCCGTCCGTCCGTCTGTCACCAGGCTGTATCTCACGAACCGTGATAGCTAGACAGTTGAAATTTTCACAGATGATGTATTTCTGTTGCCGCTATAACAACAAATACTAAAAACAGAATAAAATAAAGATTTAAATGGGGCTCCCATACAACAAACGTGATTTTTGACCAAAGTTAAGCAACGTCGGGAGTGGTCAGTATTTGGATGGGTGACCGTTTTTTTTTTGCTTTTTTTTTGTTTTTTTTTTTGCATTAGTCCGACTCGCACTTGCCCGGTTTTTAAATATAACAACTTGAAAGAAATAGTTCAAAATTTCTCTATTCACCCCGCGATTTCTGTTGACCCCGTTTTACGGTATGCGACCAACCCCGAAATAAAAAAACTCAACAATTTTGTAGGTTTTATCTAAATACTATATAGTAGCAGGAAAGAAATAAGCGTCATTGTATGATGTACCTAACCCATTTACATGTAGCAATTTTGAATATCATTGTGAAAAAAAGAGAGTTCTCCGAAAAGGATTCAACTATCTCCATTCTACAATACAGCCTCTGGTGTGTAACAAATTGAAAAAACTCGAGTTTATATCTAATTAAATATATGTAAGAGTGTGAAAATCCGAGTCGAGTCTTAAAGCAGAGGATTCAAAGGACTCGAATCTTAACCAACACTATATATTCAGCAGATTGGATAAGCTGACACCCACGTACATGATTCACATGGTCATGAGATGAGCAAGTGGAAGATTGGAGCTGGTCTACTTATTATAAGGTATGGTCACGCTAAAGCCCTGTGCAGTGGTAGAAATAAATATCTAGTTACGTATGATCTGACATAACTACAAATATAGGTATTTTTTGATATATTATATTAAAGAATTCCGTATTTCTTCTTAATGAACTAAAATTTATCAAGTCCGTTTTATTTCATCAAAGTGGGGTAAGAGTATAAAAATAAATTTATAATTTACACTGGGCTTTTTTAAATGTATTCTTCTAGTAGCCCCGATAGTCCGTCCTCTTATCTTACCCCACCCTGACCTTATCAAAACTTAACAAGAACACATAAGAAGTGTGAATCAGCGAAAGTGAATGCCTTACGCCACTCGTTTCTTAATTGACACTGTTTTGTGGTCACAAGTGTTTTTGAGCACTTTTTGTGATGTACCTACGTCATTCAGTTAATTCTATTTATACGCTGTGATATAACAAAAGGGTGCCACAAAAAACATTGTGTACTATATAAATATAACGAGACAAAGGCCAACATTGCCAATTCAATTTTGGAGTCAGTTATCATCTCGGTGGGACTAAAAAGTTAGGTATTTATAAAGTTTGTGGGTATTCAGACTTTAAAGTCCTGGAGCTCCATTTTTAGGACTTTTTAAGCGCACTGCTGACAATTTTATGAAGAAATTATTAATTTTAGTATGTTTTTTTAAACATAGAGTAAAGGTACACACCTACTATAAACATTACAATAAATTAGTTAAGAATATGCTAGTGTTATTTTTGATACCGTTAAGTTATTATTACTAACAACGAATAAAATTGTCTATACTTTTCAAACCTAAAGAATAAATATGACATTTAATCCCACAATATCAACAATATCAAAATATCATACCAATTTAATTTAACACACGATTAAATTCCCTAATTGCATCCGCCATTATAGCCTATAACTTAATAGCTTATATCATTAAAATTTTAGGACGTTATTATGACTATCGCTTACCTACAGCCTTGACATGAATGACTATATATTCTGTCGCCGGTAACTTACCTGAAAAGAAAAAAATGTATAAATTGTCATGTTAAGGAAAATGGTCAAATGGTTGTCACCACGTTCAAGGGATAATAATTGACTTGGAGACCCGTTGGTTGCTATACTGTTGGAACCATCGCCCACACTGTTATGTGTGGGCCTAAGCAAAATTGTAGTTTTTATATTGAAGTTTTACTCGTTTTAATTATAGGCAAATGCCATAAAAACATCAGACGGGAACTATACGGGCAAGGGAAAACTCCTTACCTAAAACTTTTTGAATTATCATTTATTTTCAGTTGTATACCTATTTCGTTACCCTGCATACCATAGCAGTATAGTTTTAGTATAAAAATAAATAGCTAGTGATATAGTTGAGAGATCTGACGAGCAACATTTTATATAAAAGTTTATTTTTAGAGTAATTCACATAAACGGTAAAAAGCCGACGGCCATGTCTTTCGTCGCATTTTTCGGGCGGCGTAATGGAAACTTGAACAAATAATATGAAACAAATTCTCGTGACGAATCTATTTAGTGAATTACACTAAATATTTCATATTACAGTGAAACCTGGATAAGTGAGAATTCAAGGGACGAGCAGATTGGTCTCACTTAAAGAGATATTCCACTTACCCAGGCTCTCAGTTAGCCAGGTACAAATAAATTTCTGTCTCATTTACAGAGGGTCCCATTAATAGAGGTGAGAATAGAGGATATTTCAGTTATAGAGGTGGTTAATAAGGTATTTTGTAATTATCTTTAAAAATAAATGAGGTAAAATAATCCTTGTCCCTAAATATTTTTTAAGTCTGTTAATTATTTCTTTAAATTTAATTTGAATGATAATATTTTCAAATGTTATTTTTTTTTTTCAATTAAATTTTATACGGACTTCATTGCCTCTTAGAAAATTATTAAATGAAAATGTGTTCATTCGTGTTACTTATCAAGATTTCAGCTTTCGTTTCGTTAGTTTTAACTACATAAAGTAACTAAATTAAACTTGAAGTCGTTTAGACACAATTAAGCAAATGCGGAATTTGTGGATAGACTAAGAGTTAGTAAGAATACGGAAATTGATCAATAAAGTCCAAGTTAGAGAGGTCATAGACTGACTTTATCTCAGATACAGAGGTCAATTCCTATACAATTCTAAAAAAACAACTAGGAAAATGTAATCTTATAAATATAGTCTCAGTAAAGGAGGTGAAATACACTCTCTGTCTCAATTATAGAGGTAAATCTGACTATATAATCACAACAACTAATCCCAGTTATAGAGGTTCGTTTTATCTCACTAACAGAGGTAATTCAGTGCTAAAGTATCGGGACCGTACCATGAGTCCCAGCTATAGAGGTTTCTCACTTATCCAGGTCCCACTTAACCAGGTTTCACTGTATTTACAAGTTAAATCAGTGCGTGTCAAAAGTGCGTTCATGAAATCAAATTTTATGCCTATGTCAAATTAACTCGGACCAACTTTGGCGTGACAAATGTGGAAATACAAATGCCACAATAACCGTTAGACTTACTGAAATTTGACGTTAATGGTGATGTCTGCAGATATAGCCTGGGGGCCTAGCCAAGATGGCAATCGAACATCGACAAACGCCAAACGAAAAGAAAAAAACCGGACAAGTGCGAGTCGGAATCGCCCACCGAGGGTTCCGTACTTTTTAGTATTTGTTGTTATAGCGGCAACAGAAATCATCATCTGTGAAAATTTCAACTGCCTAGCTATCACGGTTCATGAGATACAGCCTGGTGACAGACGGACGGACGGACGGACGGACAGACAGCGGGGTCTTAGTAATAGGGTCCCGTTTTTACCCTTTGTGTACGGAAACCTAAAAACGAAATGAAACAGATGCTACGAAAAGTCACGTGACTATTTCCATGCATTATTTAAGTTTCGATTGGATTCTATCATCGATTGTCTTCTTGGCTAGGCCCCCTGGTCAGACTTAAAGGAGCCCACAGATTACCAGTTCGCCAGGCGATATCAGCCTGTCAGTTGTTCGGAACTGTCACCTTTTGCGTTTTACTGACAGGCTGATCGTCCGGCGAACTGGTTATCTTTGGGCCCCTTTATTTTTCCAATTTATTGATCAACTTGCGTAAATCAACACGGAATCGACAGAGCGGTCGATACTCCTGTCCTGTCAATCGGCGACATCCCGTCATCATCATTATTGTCGTGTCGCGGGGCTGACATTGGCCAATGACCATTGACGCGACAGGATGTCATTTTGAAACGTTTCAAGCGATTGACCTCATCATTTTACCGACTTAAAAGAGTATTTATCGTAAGTAATTGCGTTTATATTACGCTAAAAACCAGTAAAAGTGATTTTTGAAACAAATTGTTACTTTACACCCCAAAAACCACATTAGGACTCTTCAAATCGTGAATGTCCCATCAGGCACAAGAATAATTTTGTAAGGTCAAAGTGAGTAAGGGGATCACCAGTAGGCCTAGCACATGATTGGCGCGACAGTATCTCGCGGCGAGATAGACTATCCGTAATTTTCTATCTTAATTAAAAAGGGACGGGTAGTCTATCTCGCCGCGCGATACTGTCGTTCCAATCATGTGCTAGCCCGGCAGCAAAGAAAATAGAGCTAGTAGAGGTTTTGTATGTAAAACTCCTGGAAAAAAAAAACAGACATAGCTGTATATGTTAATGAATTTTCATGTCAAAATGTATGTTAATTCAGAAAGTCGTTTTGTATTCGTATGTCGGTGGCTAGGTTTCTGTGACTCTTAAATACAACATAGTAATAGGTTAGAAAAGTTTGTCATCACTCATCAACTTTACAATCTGCAGTCCCAAACCATAGCTAATCTAAACAATCACAACCTCGCTCGACACGGCACTTAGTGGTAAAAAACTTAGATTAGAACACTATGGTTGACTAATTCATTGTAAACATCTTTGTCAGGTTTTGGTCAAATATAGGTAAGGTTGGAAGGCGTGTCCTAGTGATAAGGGCATTTTTAAGTGTTTGTAGGTCTTATTTACCAATGACTATGGGCCCGATTACAAAAACAAGTAACGACATGGTCAGGACCACCAGGAAAGCGTAAAAGCGGCAAACCATACACGCGATGGTCAGACGAGATAGTAAAAGTCGCAGGGACAAACTGGATACAAAAAGCACTGCATAGATCCGACTGGCTTTCTCTGGAGGAGGCCTTTACCTGAGAGGGGATTCTAGCTCTAAATAATTATTATAATTTAGTAAAATATTACAAAAATAATAATATACAACATAAGTGACCAAAGATTAGAGAGAAAAAACCGGACAAGTGCGAGTCGGAGTCGCCCACCGAGGGTTCCGTACTTTTTAGTATTTGTTGTTATAGTTATAGCGGCAACAGAAATACATCATCTGTAAAAATTTCAACTGTCTAGCTATCACGGTTCGTGAGATACAGCCTGGTGACAGACGGACGGACGGACGGACGGACAGCGGAGTCTTAGTAACAGGGTCCCGTTTTACCCTTTGGGTACGGAACCCTAAAAACTGACTATTAGAAAATAAATAAATTGTATTTGTAAGATTTATGTTTGACATTGTACAATGCAAGAAATAAAAGGCTTTTTTATTCTTTTATTTATGGGCCCGATTCCAATTTAGCGACGGTTTTAATCTTGTTTTGATACGACCTTGAAGATCGCTGACGCTGATTGCTGCATGTGAAATGATGTGAAAGTCGCGAGTGAGATGCGCGCCGATCACCAAGACGATCGTCACGGTCGTATCAAAACCAGATCAAAACCGTAGCAAATAGGGTATTTGCCAGTTTTTTATGAATGGTATCAATCGATCAGGTTTGTTTTGAGGATCAAATGTCTGTATGGGACCCATTGTCTTAAAGCTATACAAAAGTCACAAATGATGGTCAAAGTCTGGCACCCACCATCACTACACCTTATAAAACAAAGTCCCCCGCCGCGTCTATTTGTGTGTTTGTATGTTCGCGATAAACTCAAAAACGAATGAACGGATTTTCATGCGGTTTTCACATCAATAGAGTGATTCTTGAGGAAGGTTTAGGTGTATAATTTGTTAACCCGAGCGAAGCCAGGGCGGGTCGCTAGTTAGCAATAAAAACTATTTGACAACGAGTTTTTGCAAATTAGTAGTAACATTAGTAACTTACTAGGCTTTCATAATATTTATGTGGTAAGTAGTTGATAGTACGTAAGGTTTTTGTAATTGGCATTTAAAATGTGATTATTTAATAGAAAATACAATTGAAAAAAAAGGTAAGGTCATCCGACATCTGATATCGGATCAGACAATGTGAAAACGGTCTTAAAGCGACCGCATATGTACCATCGCCCACACTGTAAACTGTCCATCTGTGGACCTTATTACAAAAGGCATAGAGTGTTGCTGTTTGTAAAATCTCATACATTTCCCCCTGCTATATCGTGGAGGGAAAGGAACAGTACCGTCTTTGCCATAAGGGCACACGGGGCCCGTGCCCAGGGCCCCCATCCTCTGGGGGCCGAAGGACAGACAGTAACTGTATATTTGATTACTCATAATAAATAGAAGATCATAGTAGAATAATGTTAGTTTAATTCGCTTTCTTTACTTTCCAAAAGGGCCCCAAATTCGTATGTGCGCAGGGGCCCGAGCATAGTTTAAGATGGCCCTGATGAGATGGCAAGATGATGTTACGAAAATTGCCGGGCCAAATTGGATACAAGTGGCCAAGGATCGAGATACATGGAGGGCTTTGGAGGAGGCCTTCACCTGTGAACACGGGGTTCTTGAATAACTATTTAAAACATAAATCAAATAGGTATGTAAACATTTAAACATTTTAATGTTCAAGAAATAAAAGGCTTTTTATTTTATTTTTATTTATTTGGCGCTGTCTTGTGTCGGAGGCCAAGTCTCATTTTGGGTCGCTGAGCCAACGGAGTAAGTAAGTTATATTTATTTTATTATGTCGTGGCGATAAAATCGTATTGTTCCCATGGACAGCCACGATAAAGTATTAAAGCGCCCATTAAGTGGTTCGTGTTTGACAACTATAATACAGATATTAATATATCCTTAAGGATAACCCACCAACCATTTTTATTGCAATGACTAAACCATTAAAAAAAACCAATGGCACCAATTTCATAATCAGATAGTCATAGTTCAGATAATTACATAATTACAGTCTGACAAAAAAGAGTAGAAATTAAAAAGTGGCAACACAGTAGTGTCGTCCCGTTTTCTTATATATATTGATTTGAAAGGGATGACACTACAGTATTGCCACTTTTTAATTTCTACTCTTTTTTGTCAGACTATAGGTACGCTAAACTGTAACAGGCTTATATTCTTATTTAGTTATCTTTTTTTTTTGTTAGATTGGAATACTAATGTCACCTTTAAACAGCTTCTCATTTTGAGCGGAATAATTGAGAAATCCCAATTTGGGACGAAACAGTTTAAGTAAACTTCCATTGAGTTGTAGCCAGGATGGAGTTGACAAGGAGATGTCTTTGCGCAGCTGTGAATGTGATAGGCTAATTAAAACCAGGTAATACTTATATATGTTATCATACATCGTATTGATTGTCAGCTACTGTAAACTAAGTACCACATGAATAACCTCCATAGTACCTAGGTAGATAATTTAGCACTTAGGAAATTATCGCAAGCAATCGCTAACGTGCAGGCTCGGCTTTATTCGATAACACGACCGTCACGACTCATTTTACTACTCATACAATTGCATTTTATACTTTTAAATGTGGATAAAAAAACGATTTTTGAAAGAATAGAACCACAGATTTTTTTGTATGAAAAAAACCGCTATATGTTAGGAATTCTCATTACAACCAATTTCTAATCAAAGTAAATATCAGGCGGGCCGTATCCTCGTTTGCCACCGACGAGGTATAAAAAATTCAGTCTGATTATGATTATTATATGATACCTACATAGTTATAAATTGTATCATTCGATATTATTGTATCATTACTAGATTAGCTATAATTACAGTATATTTAATGATTCTCATCATCATTAATGTCCTTAAGATGTAATTAATTTATTTATGACTTCCTTAAACCATTTAGAGCGTGAAGACCGTCGTTACCGCAATGTCGGAAGCCTTCCTTCCACATTGTTTTTCTTTATAAGTTTAAAATAAACCATGCAATTTTATATTACTTAGTAGTTACAAAGAAAACATAAACAAGGCAGAGAGACAAAGCCAAAGGTAGAGCCATAGACATATATAAGTACATAGTAAAGATACGAGTATATGTTGCGTTAAGAGGGGGCTAACACAAAATAAAATTGTAGTTGTAGCTTTTAATATTTTAATCAAGGAAAATTAATGAAAAAAATCACACGGAATATACTACACTAAATTTGCAAGGACAGACTCTAACTAAAACCTTTATAAAAAGGTTAAAGTTGGCTCGCTAGAAAAAAGTCACGAAAAATGTCAAATTTTCGTTTATTTTCACTTGTACCTACTGATAACCGATTATGTGGTTTGCTCGAACGCAGCCCTACGGCAGGTGTCAGTGGTGACACCACGACTGGCGCGACCCGGACTGTCAGACGAGGATCGCCCGCCATTACTGCGTCGGAGTGTGATTTACTTGAAGCTACGCCTGTTTTCCGTGTTTTATGTATTAAATCCTTTATTTAATGATGTATGGTGTTTTCCCTCTTAATAGTTCAGAAGCGAGATGCGTAATTTACGTCACGATTCCCTTTAACCGACTTCGGAGGTGCGCGAAGACGGAAGTGCTGTGGTGCTACATGCTGACCTTCGTGGACGAAGGTTTTTTCATCAGGAGGCCGAACTGATAACCGATTATGTGGTTTACTCGAACGCAGCCCTACGGCAGGTGTCAGTGGTGACACCACGACTGGCGCGACCCGGACTGTCAGACGAGGATCGCCCGCCATTACTGCGTCGGAGTGTGATTTACTTGAAGCTACGCCTGTTTTCCGTGTTTTATGTATTAAATCCTTTATTTAATGATGTATGGTGTTTTCCCTCTTAATACTACATATATATATTATTTTATTACCCTGCATACCATTACAGTATAATTTTACAATAAAATAGCTAGTGATAGTGCCGGTGCTGAGGATTCTGACCATAAAATTTTAAACAGAATTATATTTTATTCTGGTAATTTCTTCCGTCGAAAGTTTCCACCGCATGTCTACGCAGAGTCCTTGAATACTTCGGACTTATAGCAAGGAAAGACGGTGGCAACCTCGAAAAGCTTTTTGTGACCGGCAAAGTAGATGGGAGAAGGCCTGGACGTGGACGCAGTCCAATATGTTTGTCTGACCAGATCCGTACCGCTCTTGACACCACAGTTGACATGGCTCTCCACACCGCCAAAGACAGATGGAGAAAGATCGTAAGAGATAAAGTGATACAAAAGGGAGGTCATGACCCTCGATATTGAGGAATACGACGCAATCACAAGGAGGAATTTCTTCCGTCGAAAGTTTCGCGTGGCGCGCTATAATATATTTTGTGCGCTTCTAATGTTCTGGCTTTACGCCCAATCTTAAGTATTAGAAATCATAGGTATGTAGTTGCACTGAGTTTTTCGCATTAATAATAATTATGTATGCAAAGAGTTGCACTGAGTTTTTCGCAATTTATCTAGTAATTTGCATCACACAAAACTGCATTGTGTTGTGTAAGCTACCTACTCACGAAGTGTGGAAATAATACAGCACTAAACGAAGATGTCTTGTAATATTTCTTCTGACAGATGTAAAAGACTTCGAAGCGTAGTAGTCTAAAGGAGCCCACAGATTACCAGTTCGCCGGACGATATCAGCCTGTCAGTTGTTCGGAACTGTCACCTTTTGCGTTTAACTGTCCGGCTGATATCGTCCGGTGAACTGGTAATCTGTGGGCCCCTTTAGAGGGGGCTAAATACAAGAGGCTATAGGTACGTAACATATTTTTTTCTTTTTTCACACTGATTAGGATTTTCTTTGAACCACATGTCTGCTTCATGAATCACCCCGTTATCTCCTATTGTCTTTCAGGAACGTGCCGCGCTGAATCACAACAATCGTGTTTGTGTGTTTGTACCGACCTTTGTCTTTGTCGCAGTTGACATGTAAATATGATCTCACGAACGGGTAAACTGTTGGAGCTGGAAGATAAATATGCAGATCGTGCAGTCACCTCCACGTCTGAGGGCTGGTATAGTAGTATATACAGACGGACTGCAACCCGGCTGCAATTTTTATGGAAACTGTGCAGGTGATGTGAAGTCGGTGTGCAAGTAGCGTACGCGTTTCCGGTCTTTGAGATGGAAGTACTGTAAAGGTTTGCAACCTTTACAGTCTTCTTGATCAGTGACTGGCAACAGTTACATATTTAATTAATTTAGAATAAGATCTTGCTGTCAGATGGAAGGCCGAACATTCCAGAAGATTGAAGGGCCGGCATTCCGGCCATTAAGGCTAGCCGAATATTGTATCGTAGCTAATATATGAGAAAAAATATATCTTTAAACTACAACGAGTGTTTGTCATCCGCCCTTCTAGGACGTATACCTTTACAGTACGCTCTTTTCTAGACAATATGTAATATTCTCTTCTTTTAGTAAGTAAAAACATATCATCATCATCATCATCATCATCTCAGCCATAAGACGTCCACTGCTGAACATAGGCCTCCCCCTTGGACCTCCATACGTACCGGTTGGAAGCGACATCCAGCGTCTTCCGGCGACCTTAACAAGGTCGTCTGTCCATCTTGTGGGTGGACATCCTACGCTGCGCTTGCTAGTCCGTGGTCTCCGCTCGAGCACTTTTCGACCCCATCGGCCATCTTCTATGCGTGCAATGTGGCCTGCCCACTGCCACTTCAGCTTGCTAATCCGGTGGGCTATGTCGGTGACTTTAGTTCGTCTACGGATCTCCTCATTTCTGATTCGATCACGTAGAGAAACTCCGAGCATAGCCCTCTCCATAGGAGCGTTGAGCGACTTTGAGTTTTGAGATGAGGCCGATTGTGAAAGACTATTAGACTACGTTTCGGAGCCGTAAGTCATCACTGGTAACACACATTGATTAAAGACTTTCGTCTTGAGGCACTGAGATATGTCGGACGAAAACACATTACGTAGTTTCCCGAACGCTGCCCAACCGAGTTGGATTCGGCGGTTGACCTCTTTCTCGTAGTTGGACTTACCTAATTGGACTACTTGTCCTAGGTAGATGTACGGTACGAGTCAACAACTTCGAGTACCGAGTTTCCAACAGAGATTGGGATGGGCACAACATTGGCAAGTAAAAACAAGTAAAAACATATAAACTTGTTTTAAGACGCGACAGTCTAGGTACAGAGGTTTCTAAAGGGTCGGTAACGCGCACGTGACATCTCTGGAGTTGCAGGTGTCCATAAGACTGCAATGACGAGATGTTAAATTAAATAAATTGGCTGTTACTGTTGTTATGTGCGATAGGACAGTAATATGATTCTTGAGGATTCAACATCAATTAGAAACAGATGCATGGCAATAAATATTCGCTTATCAGATCAACGTGAGAAATCTCACGTGTACACTTAACGTCAAAGATATGTACACATTTTTCGCCTTATTGCTACGAAGTAAGGTGCAAAATTGTTAACATATATTTGACATTGGCTATGCATATTGAAGACAATACTTACCTTTACATCATTCATTACATTGTATAAAATACATTATGCTACAGACTAATAGCTGCCAATAATTTTACTTATCTCATTGACGAAACTTACAGTCAAGTTTGTAGGTAATAAAATCATACATAATCATATTTTAAACTAGGTACTTTCAGAAGCGAATTCAACTCGTTTTAAACTATTTTAATGACATCTAAAGACATGGCAAAAAGACATCATCTCTAATACACCGATAATTATCTTTATCTCTAAGCGAAAAAAAAGAAAAACTGTAAAATATGGAATCGAATTCATCATAAAGTACTGCGTCAGTTACACCGGGTCATTGCTCCCTGATTCACGTAAAACTAACATGAGTGTAACCTTCGTCAGTGCTACATGCTAACGATGCGAACTAACAGAATGGCAGTACACGGCTCACGGGTTGAAAAATATCCTATTATCCTATATCACCCTTTTTACACAGTGGACCTTTACCCTCACCATTCAGAGTGTCCGACTGCGTCAACTCAAACGCAGTGCATCTCGCTTTCACCAGTATCAGTACGAGGAAGATGCATTGTGACTTAGTTTACGCTAGCGAATATGTGACTGTCAAACTCTGGTAAGGATACTTATCTCAATGACCTTTTGGCTATGCGTAAGTAACTTACGGAACGAGCCACTTTTGGAAATATTCTCATAAATTTCATAACCGTCGAAAGATGCTGTTTTCCTTGTTTAACCACCACTTATGACATGCGGCTATTGTTATCTTGCTAATCTACCCTCCGTCACAAAATGTCGTATCTTTGTAAGACACTACTCCCACATACGTCCTTATAGTTGTAGAATATTTTAAATTCCATGTTTAGACAAGTTACAATGACTTCTTGTGAATGAGGATATGGAATTAAGTGAATTAACTATTATGGCGTTGATGTTAAATTCTAAGAATAAATGAAATACTTCATGGTTGACGAGGTGGCATTATGAATGTTTGAGATGTTATAAAAAAAGTTTGCTGATGGTATGGTATTCGTCAATAGGGAGATTATTATTGGAGCAAAGAGTAAATGTACTTGACTTGAAATTAAGTAAGTATATCAGACCCTACAACGCGCGAGGGAGAGAACGGTAACGTAGAGGTGGTTAGGAACTCGAGTATTTTGAGTCTAAATTCCAGAAACACGACACGTTTTTATGAGACTCAGCGCTTCCAAAAACTTCCAAGTCTTTTAAACTTTGAGTCTCTAGTCCTTTAATTAAACGCAACTCAAACGGACTCAAGCCTCCGAATAAAAACCCTAGAGTCACTAATTGGGTATATGATTTGTGTACCTAACCCATATAAGGACCCGTTTTGCAAAAATTGAAAATAGAATTTGAGTTTTCTAAAGAGGACAAACTACAGACTACAAAAGACTTAGGTCTTTAACAAGTTCTGAAATTTTTGTCGAGTTTTAAAGTAGAGCAGCACCTGCTTAAGGTGTGAAGAGTTAATGTCAAGTTTAAGTTTTTGTTTAGGCCACAAGGTAACAGATCCTCCAACGTGCATAATCCCAGAAATAGAATATTAGCCAGAGTCAAGGATTACTTATACGTATTTAAGTCAAGGATTTGCCTTCGCGATTTCTGAGCAACTTATCATCTAGAATCTAGAACTTATCTCTCAAGTGCACCAAAGTGGATGGCCTTGGTTTAAGCCTTAACATGTCTGTGGAGTCTGGAGATAAAAAATACATACCGGGTTTTACCGCTTTACGAGTTCCGGATTTCATCACCAGCCGGGCTAGCACATGATTGGAGCGACAGTATCTCGCGGCGAGATAGACTAATACCTGTCCTTCTTTAACTAACATAGATAAAGACGGGCCTGCAGCTATTATACGTTTTGGCACCTATTTTACACCTGTGACAATTGACACCAGACAATGATATAGGGCTGGTGCAAAAAGTAAACATTTGACGCTATTGTACCTTGTACCGAACCAAAAAAAGTACAGGAAACTGTCACTGTCAGGTGTCATTTAGTCACCGGCATTAGCATTTTCATAAGAGGGTTTCGGGAACTACCCGAATGCAACTTAGTGGGTATGAGCAAAGAACATGGTAGGGAAATAAAAATAGGCACCTTTATATGTTAATGCACTGCATGCAAAGGTATACATCCGACTTAGAGCGGTATAAAAATTTAAGAAATCTTTTACACTTTTGATTTTAGAATAGAATAGAATAGAAATAATTTTATTCGTAAGCACAAACACAAAATAAAAACTTATACTAAACAGAGAAACATAAAAAAGAGAAAGTGCCACGAAATGGTCTCACCTCAGCATGTTGCTGGCGACTTCCAGCGCTGATCTTCCGATAAGACCATCCGGTGAAACAATCACGACAGGTAACATGAATAACAAGAGAATTAACAACAAAATTAATACATACAAAATACAAAGATAGTAATAAGAATACAAAGGACAAAGATAGCAATTAGTCAAGAATACATTACAATAAATTACTATGTATAGTTTTACTACGTACAATACAGCTGTTACATTATCAGGTCAAACTCATCTTGGCCGTACATTACGCCTGACATTACATCTAGCGCCATGCGGCAGCTGCGCAAACTAAACTAAAATGACAAATAAAACAGGTCGATTTGTTACGAACAAAAGCAGTTTAAGCAATATTTTATCGATCATACAGATTTAACTACATATAGAGAGTCACAAGAGGGCGAGAATAACATTTTTAAAAGTAATGTGCTATGGCAATGCAGAGGGAACGTAATCTAAGTGGTAAGTAAAAGCAGAAACTACAGGCAGCTTGTATCGTGTAAGCAGGTTTCCTGGCTAAGTTGGTGGCTAAGCATGTACTGTTTAAGCTTCGTTTTAAAAGTATGAATACTTTGCAGGTTCCTCATTGGCGGTGGCACGTTATTCCAACATTTTGAGGCAGTATAGATTTTGATGACTCGATCGTTTGCTATTTTTATTACTAAAATTATACCCCGATTTTATTAAGACTAGCGTTTTTCTAACCTCAAAAATAGTGGTAATTAACTTTTTCTTCAGAAATGCTTCTGTTCCTATGATATCTAATATTGCGGTTAAATAATATGTAAACAACACTAAAATTCAGTGCATAGAAAATCAGATTTAATTTTAGAGGAAAAAAGTTACCACTACATTTAAGGGTATACTATATACAATTTTATAATCTTAATGAAAATGGACTATAAAGGGACCCACAGATTACCAGTTTGCAGGACGATATCAGCCAGTCAGTTAAACGCAAAAGTTGACAGTTTCGAACAATTGCTGATATCGTCCGGCGAACTGGTAATCTGTGGGCCCCTTAAAAGGGGTAGATATCAGAACCCGCAAACGGTTGCTAAAACCTAGTATTTAGCTTGCATCTCTTCAAAAAGCCAACTTGTGCACGAAAAGTAATAAAATAAATAATAAATGTCCATAGCAAGAAAGGTCAACGCAAAATAAATATTTTATTGAAGAACGAATGACACTACATTATGCAATATTAAGGGCAATAAGATACCTTACCAAAACGACTATACTATTCAAGTGTTACAAAAATAGTAGGGTGGATTTAAGGGTCATATTCGGTATCATGTTCTGATTAGGAAAAAGTAGCAGAGTATTTTTTCTGACGCGAAAAAAATGTTTTGTTATATTATTATAAATTATACAAACATTATTATATTTAAACCTTACTTATTTAACTTACACTCCTGACTTCGGGCAAACTCGGCTCCGTTTGGCTCAGCATTGCTCCGAGCAATAGGGTATTTGACTGTATTTTTTTAAATAAATTATTTTACACCATACAAGAAATAAAGCACCAGAAAATTAGTAAAGAAACGTAGACAGCAATTATTTTTTGACACAATTTCTATTTTAAAACCTTTATAAAACTAGACAGCGTACTTAGGTAATTTGATTGTGACGTCACATGCTAGTGTTTCATATAAATTCCATAGTAGCAAAAGTAGCAAATCGTTTTGACAGTTCGAAAAAAGAAACTGATTTGACTAGTAGTCAAATACCCTATTATTAGGGTTGACACAACTTGGGATTAGTACCATAGGTTAGAAAGGGATATCATGATTCGACCCTGAATCACTGTCAAACTTCGGTTTTGTAGGAAGTGTCCTTTCTGTACGGTAGTACTAATACTTATTTTGTGCTTACTGTCTACTGTTTCGTGGACGTGACGCGTATGTCAGCTACCTTACAGCTTGGCAAAAAAGAGTAGAAATTAAAAAGTGACAACACTGTAGTGTCGTCCCTTTCAAACCAATTTACTTATTATATATATAAGAAATCGGGACGACACTACAGTGTTGCCACTTTTTAATTTCTACTCTTTTTTGCCATACTGTAATAAACTGCAGAAATCTGTATTATATACCTACCGTTGAATTAAAAGCTAAGTTATCAAACTTTATCATGCCAAATAGCTATCGGCTACTTAGATTTGCCAGAAATTTTTAAAAAATATAATCACGTATATACCCGATACTTTTTTGAAATGCCCCTTTAATTATAATTTAATACAATGGCATCAAAGCACTGTATCGCCTAAGTGTTATGTTATGAGGATAGTTTACTTTTTATTTATTTTCTGGGCATAACTTGAATGCAAAATTTAGGGTAATCAAATCATAGAATGATAGCAACTTAACATTGTAAAAAAGCGGCCAAGTGCGAGTCGGATTCGCCCATGAAGGGTTTCGTAGCAGCAAGTAACATAATAAAATTGCGGTTTACGATTTATGACGTATTAAAAAAAACTACTTACTAGATCTCGTTCAAACCAATTTTCGGTGGAAGTTTGTATGATAATGTACATCATATATTTTTTTTAGTTTTATCATTCTCTTATTTTAGGAGTTACAGGGGGGAGGGGGGGGGGCACATTTTACCACTTTGGAAGTGTCTCTCGCGCAAACTATTCAGTTTAGAAAAAATGATATTAGAAACCTCAATATCATTCTTGAAGACCTATCCATAAATACCCCACACGTATGGGTTAGATGAAAAAAAAATTTTGAATTTCAGTTCTAAGTATGGGGAACCCCCAAAATTTATTGTTTTTTTTTTCTATTTATGTGTGAAAATCTTAAAGCGGTTCATAGAATACATCTACTTACCAAGTTTCAACAGTATAGTTCTTATAGTTTCGGAAAAAAGTGGCTGTGACATACGGACGGACAGACAGACAGACAGACAGACATGACATGAGAAATTCAAAAGGGTTCCGTTTTTGGCCATTTGGCTACGGAACCCTAAAAATGAGCGCTGTCTCACCAACAAACTGCATTTTAAGCAGTTTGGCGAGTAACTTTAAAATTGATTATGTATATGTGCCATTGAAAAGAAAAAAAAGTTGATGATGATGAAGTAATCTATTCGTTTCCAACATTGACCTAATCTCTTCCGCCTATCATCTTAACAAGTGTGTCAAAACCTCAAAATGACGGATCAAAAATCTACGCTCAAAAATCAACCATAACATTATGCGGCTTACGGTAGAAATTACAATTGAATTTATTTACAATATCGGGCAGGTCATAACTGTCATAAGCATTAAAGCAATTTATACAATCAGATAGGTATGTAAGTAACATATTTTTATAACATAATATTTTATTGATTGCGTCAGGTAATCTGATATGCCAACTTAAATAATAGAATTACACTAACGATTACTTTTACTTTCATTACTTAATGGCATGTAGAGATTACGTATTCATAATTATTAGAATTACATATTTTATGAGTTGGATACCAATATGGTTATGTTCATAAAGATAAAAAAAGATAAAATAAAAAATGCGTACTGACACAAATATTTGTTCCTGGGTCATGGGTGTTTTCTATGTATATAAGTATGTATTAACGTATATAAGTATGTATATCGTCGCCTAGCACCCATAGTACAAGCTTTGCTTAGTTTGCGGGTAGGTTGATCTGTGTAAGATGTCCCCTGATATTTATTTCATTATTATTTATTTATTATTTGATACTCGCCTCAATCGTATTTCAGCAATATGTACCTATGTTAGCATTAAAAATCAGACGAATTTGGAATAAGGTAATTTCTGTCCTAACTAAAATCTGACGAAATTGGCATTTAGAGAGTAGCACGAAATTAGCCGCCGATATACTATCTGAGTTATGTACACTCTCATTTTAAAACGATATACCTAAGTATAAAATGAAATTTGACGGTAATATGTATACACGTCACATCACATCAACGTCTCGCTATTACGTCATAAACGCAACCATATTAGGTCTTACGGGCACAGATTAAAAATAAAACTTAGGTACATTGATATTTCCTATATGATATGAAACAGGCGCCAAATATGTGCAATTTTATAGACATACGTACACATTTTGATACTGATTGTAAAAAGTAGGAAGAACATTTATTTCATTAATTACGTATGCATAGTACTTAGCTTACAGCAGCTTGCGTAAATACCAAGGTCTTTGACTTTCATGCATTTGTAATAAGATAATTATGAAAATTCATACTATTGTTATATTACTTCTTAACGTACCTACAGTTTATAGTGTGAAGCCACCTTTTATTACTTTAACGAACAAATTTAAAATTGAATGTGAAGTGGCAAAGCTATACTGGGTTATTTTCTTATCTATAAACCGTGTAAGTACCCCGCGGTGGCAGCATGTGTGTTGTCAAAGTGTTGGTCTCACATATACTTAATTAATATTCCTATCTAGTCACCCCCGAGGACTAACTACATCCGGATCCGAACAGGTTTGGAGGAAGGAAAACATAATTAAAAAAACAAACAACGCATTGAAGACTCGAAGGTACCGCCAAGGTTCCTCGCTACCTAAAAGATGAGGATGTTGCAAAAATGTGAGTGTGTCACGCAAAGAAAGAACTCGAGGTTGTATTTGATAGTTGCTGGCATTGCTTCGGTGATATAAATGTTGTTAAAGGTACTTATCGCCTAGTTCATTCGGTCGAGACGATCCTTAGGTCCTTTCCTAACTTAGCAGGTGCGTTACCGACCTAGTATGCAGTATTTCTTCCTTATTCGCATGGATGTCTGGGACCGGAGCGCATCCCCGCATCCGCACCAATCTCAATTCTGACTTCGCACTGATTCCAACCACTTAGGGAAGTCGCTCACACGCGACGATTGTCGCGTTGATTGACAAGCATTTTCGCCACGTGACACGACATATGTCGGTCCAGTTTAGGCGTTAAATAGCACGATCGCTTTTATAATCAAGGCTTCCGACCTCATTGCTCAGAAAGCCGATATTCAAATCGTCGACATATCGTCAGGCTAACATACCTACATTATTTATTACAAATATAGCACCAGATTGTTCCAAATTCACACCAGAGACTATACAGGTCGTAGGAAGATGTCAATTTGCCTCTTGCAATACTAGCAACATCCGTCAGGCGAGCAATCCCGTCGTGTTGGCAACGCTTGATCGCTATCAGGGTTTCTCGGATGTTATCTTGATACTGGGTAACCAAGCGGGAAACCAAACGACCACGACGAACGATCTTTTTCTAGGTAACAGACTTTTTGCCTCATTCTCCAGTTTATTTGTTTGTATTTTCAGAACATTAATCTTTAACAAGAAGAAGGGAACAGCCCCTCAGTTTTTTTTAGGATCCTTTCATCAGATCCTGACTTAATGACAATGGGACCAAAGTTATGGGAGGTAGGAGGAGGAGGGAGGAGGGACCTTAGAAACAACAAATAATTTAAATCATATTTGTCGGGTCAATCGCGAATTGAATTTGCTTCGGAGACGCCATGTCTAAAATTTTCGGTACAAAATAGTCAGCCGTTTTTTGCGGGGGAGGGGCACATCAAATGTATAGGTACGTCATGTCAGATAAACGTCAGTCCATACATATGGTTGACATGTGGTTGACCATTGGCCGCCTATTTTCGACAGAGGGGAACGCCTGTTAATGGCGGCTCCATTGTTAATTACTCCGAGTGAATTTGTTTACCTTTATAAATTTAAAACGTCATCGTTAACGTCGGAAATAAAAAAAATCGAGGTACAACCGATAAAACACAGTATGATTCTGAAAATCGAAATGATAACGCGAATGTTTTAAATGTTATAAATAATTTAAAAATCAGTTCTGCCGACTTCGAGCGATCGAGTAACATAGAAAACGAAATCCCAAAGATTTAAGACCCTCCTCTTTTTTAAAATCGTATAGAAAAACCATAAGAAATTACTTGAGTTGGTACCTACAATAGTCGAAATCTACACAATCACTTGCCTAACCATACCCAAAATTAAAACTGCTTTGTATGTCAACAAGACCACATACCTACACCTACACCCATTACATAACAAGCATAATAAACCAATGTAAGCAGATACAAAACAATCAGAGTAGGTACAGTCACCTGAAATAATATATTACACAAGTAAGGCCGCAAAAATATCTAACACGATCTTATTTTTAGGGCCATAAGAACGTGTCACATATTTTTGCGGCCTTCGAAGAGTAACATATTATTGCAGGTGTACATATTCCAACTCCCAAAAAGGCATCTACGAGGTCGAACTTTCATACATTGCACTTAATGCTGTGCACGTGGTCTTTTTTGTACCAAATTCTGCCAATCAGACCAGTTTTTATGTACCAAATTTTGGCATGTCAATCCTGCATGGTAAAAAACGTAAATGCGAATCGTAATTATGGTGCCCATCCTTTTACAACAGAGTGCAGCGAACCGGTTCGAACGGCAATTTCGATGATTTGTATCACCAGAGAAATGCAAATAATAAAGACAATTCATACATTCAATTCACCTATCCCGACTGGCACCCAAAATTATAATGCTCGTGTAAGCGTGCGAGTCTACCATGTGTCTACCACGGTGTCCTCAGTGCCCCGCAAGCGTGTGACTGTGTGAGTAATACGACGACGGAGTCCGTTCCCATTCAATACATAATTGTGTCCATGCAACTGTATATTTTGTGGCGTCACGTTAGTGAGCCATGGGCGTAGGCAGGTAGGAGCAGCCCTGGAGCTCAAATTTTACATACAATGTATGCCCCTCTGCCCCTCCCCTAGGCCTCCGGCGATATCAACTTGCAACCTAGTTCACTGGCCCTTGTAGTGAGCTGGTGCATGTATTTGGCGTCATAGCCCCCACTTAACGGTACAACGCCATCGTCATCTAAAATAATGTAAACAAATGCGACATTGTATGAAGATTGAGAGTGCTTATTACTTACACGTCTCTTGTGTCACAGACTCATTACATTTGCACACTATCCACGTGTTCACCCTTGACACAATTTTCCACGTTTTTGAATAGTAAACAATCTAATTATTTTCTCATGTTGGTATTACTTGAGTTTCGCAAGCTCTGTTATCGAATCGATTGTGTCGGTGAATCGATAAAATTACGTGAAATTAAATTTCGTAAGCACGTGAGTGCGTGATTTTAGAAAATACTGGCAGGTGACAATGTTATCGGTTGCAGTTTTTTTGAAATAGAACAATTGACATTTCAAAAGCAGCTGTGGAAAAGTAACCTGACCGCGTAACGCCATCCAGCTAGCCAAACAAAACATTTTAAACAAAAGGCAGTTATATGTTAACTACCTACGTAAGTAGGTACAATTCTCACAAAAAAACAATCATAAAATAAAAGTATTCGGATCAATTTAAAATTCATCCCGACGTTTCGAATCCTTATGGGGCCCACTGATTACCAGTTCGCCGGACGATATCAGCCTGTCAGTTGAACGCAAAATTTGACAGCTCCGAACAATTGACAGGCTGATATCGTCCGGCGAACTGGTAACTGTGGGCCCCTTTACAGTGTTCGTGCACTTCGTGGAGTCAACGGGAGGCGAAGGAGCATGCTGAAAATTAATTCTACGAAAAAATCTAATTTGATTTGCCAGCTTCTATGAATTTAGATTTTTTTTATAGGGTCTGTCATGTCATGACATAATGACTAATAAGAACGAAAATGATAACCCTATACTTTTACCTCTTGGTTCGAATATTAATGACATTTTGCAGGTAGGTAAAAGCGTAGTTTTACTAACAGTTTTTGTTTACTAAATATTGCAAGTTTTTTGCAAAACGCGAGGTCCCAGTTCAGGGCGAATAACTGCGTGCCTCCTCAAGCACGGAAACCGTAATTTAGACCTTAGTTTATGCCTAGTTCATTACATCTCAAGGGTAGTTATAATTTCATCAGATAAACACTATATTGTAAAGTCCTTTGTAAATGGTTTCTGACTATGTTTAAATGAGCTACCGTCATCGCTAAATGATCTATTGTTCGAAAAGTTAAGTAGGGTTGCCGTACGTCAGTATTTTTCCTGACATGTCAGGATTTTTGGACATTGGTCAGGATTGCGACCGGACTTGGCGTTTTTTAAAAAAACCTCAAACAACTGCTAGAATCTAGCTAGAAATTTGACAAAGGAAAAAGAAGGATAGACATAGACAGTAGCTACAGTAAATCGCGTTAAGGAGGAGAGAGAGGAGGAGGAGATTTAGAGAGTAGGGGGGGTGGCGTTCGTTTAGAAAATGACCATCCACTATCCTGAACTGCGAGTGACGTAGCTCTCCAGTGACGGAGGCCCGACTGAACGGACTTGAGGGCTTAGTCACTTTTTCTTTAGTATACGAGTATGACATCTATTTCAGTTTAAAGTTTGTAACTTAGGGTCGGTTGCACCAAACTGTTCGTTTCGTTAAAGAGTTCGCTAAATTATTATGTATGGAAAGTTTCATAGTAAAGCGCCGGGGCGCGCCGTCTGACGTTGATCAGTCTGTCAAATGTGGTTGGTGCAACTGGCCCTTAGTGTGACTTAAAAACCAGAAATCAAAATATTTGAAAAAATTATATGATTGTTATTATCCAAATTTTGAGGGTAATATCCGAATTTTTGTCATGCCACTATTTCATATGGCAACCCTAGGTGATTACTAATATGTACTGACTAACAATGTTCACATGATTTGCACCTCATAGTAATTTATAACATGTTTATTTCGCACTAAATTATACCACACGGTAAGTACCCGTTTGTGTTTAGCATAGAAACGTTTTTTCTATTGGTCGCTTTTAAAATTTATTGTGGACGATAAAAATGTGAATGGATCTCCACGATAAATTATATAGGTAGCCATTGAATAGGTATCATTTACAGAAGTTTTTGTCGATCGATCATCTTTTTAACGAGGAATTGTGTCTGTGTCGCGGATCACCACCCCATACTAAATTAATTTTGTATCAAGCAGAAACGTCTGCAAACTATTAATTTAATATGATGGGGTTGCCCATTGTTACTCGTGAATTACTAATATAATATGACTTGGAACTCCGGTAGCGGTTTAAGAAGTGTAACACTATCGGTAGATGTTGCTAGGGAGCCATCCTAAAGGCCCATATGGTGAAAATATTTGCTGCCCTTGGTTAAGGTATAGACTGGGCTATAGATAAACCATTGGGTCCACCAAATACAGTAAATTTTTCCGCTTCTGAATTTATTCTAAGCTTAAGAATAAAGTGACGTCACAGTCAAGTCACCTATCTACTTTTTTTTAGTTCTATCTGATTTATGAAATGAAAATTGTGTCAAAAAATGACTGATTTCTACGTTTTTCTAATAATTTTTTGGTGTTTTATTTCGTGCATAGTGTACAATTATTTAAGTATTTTAAATAAGTACAGGCAACAATTACTAAAATCGTGTTTGAATCCCCGGTGTAGGTACTTATTTATTTTAATTACATGTTGTAAAATATATGTTTAGACACCAAAAAAAAATTGATTACTGCAGTATTTCTAATGTTCGTTACAATACCTACCATTAAATAGGTATTTAATACCTCTAGAATTTTAACGAAACATTAAAATACATTGAATAAAAACTAAGTAGAGGTACCTACTTATTTTTCGATAGGTAAAATTAAAAAAGTATTCTGCAAAGTAAGCCTCAAAGGTTCTCTCACAAGTCAATACTATAAGAATACTACCAAATCATGATTATTTGAAACAATTTTGTTTATCAGGAAGTACTTCAATTAAATCCAAATAAGAGATACAGTAAGCTGCATCTTAGGAAAGTGAGTGACATAAAGATTTACGAAAGTGCGCATTAAGATAAAAGAAAGCCTTTGTACATACCTACATTATAAAAATATGTAAATAACCCTATCTAGACGCGCGCGCCTTCCACACCTTGGTGCAAGGTCTAAATTTTAGTTTATTTCCTATTGTATTTTCCTAAATCCTACAATATAACTTGACATTTGAATTTGAGAGCAATAGTGTAAATATAAATAGTTACTTATTTGTTTTACAAGGGGACAAGGTTGTTGTTTAACCTCTCGTGCTAATATTGATATTTAACTAATAGACCGGGGGATAGTGACACATTTTACTGGGTCATTTGTACCAGTATGGCGGTTCGTCAGGGGTCTAAGTACGTAATGAAGGAAAGAAAAATGATGGTCATAGCGCTGGTACCGGCGGCCCAATCGCGTGGGCGTTAGTTGAACGTGTCGGATAAAATACGAGTGTCGAACGATTTGTTCCACAAAAATCCTCGTATTTTCCGATAGTCCATAAAAAAGAAGTAGGCGGTAGCGTAATGCCATACTTCTCCAGTGTGACTTACAGCCCGCCATACTGAGGCGAACACATTAATTTAAAAGAAAACAATTCAATCATTTGTGCCAAGCTAATTTTTGCACAGGTGATCATCGTCGTTTTTTTTTTGATAAACGATTTGTACCAGTATTGCATTAAAATTTTTGGAGAGTATTTGATAAAATGTGACCGTTATTATAATTGCCATACTTATAGTAGGAGGAAAAAGTGCTGCCATACTTGAAAAACTTATTTAATCGCTTCGTTTCAAAAATACGACTATACAATACGTAAAATAATGTTTTACAGCATGGCATCATCATATTCTGTTTGTTTGGATACAATTATACCTAAAAAAAAATATTCCAGATTATAACTACGGGGCGGACGACTGTGAGACTTAAGCCAAGACTTAAAATAAAAAAAAAAATTTTGACGATTTGTACCAGTATGGCATTTGGATTTTTGGAAATTATATGATGCAATGTGACCATTATTATATTTGCCATACTTCTAATAGGGGGAAAAAGGGGCACCATACTTGAAATAAAAAATAAAAATTGTACATATTTGCCACCTCCTACAGGTATGGCATTATGAGATTTCCATTTATGATCACACAGAAAGTGTTGAAAAAAAATTTCAAGATGGTACAAATTGTTTAGCAATATAAAAAAAATTAACTCCCTTGCGGCGGTATGGCGGCCATTTGGAACCATCCGAAAAGTATGGCATGGTGATGTCCATGAATGGCTGCTCGACGATGATCACCTGTGCAAAAATTAGCTTGGCACAAATGATTGAATTGTTTTTTTTAAATTAATGTGATCGCCTCAGTATGGTGGGCTGTAAGTCACACCGGAGAAGTATGGCATTACGCTACCGCCTACTTCTTTTTTATGGACTATCGGAAAATACGAGGATTTTTGTGGAACAAATCGTTCGACACTCGTATTTTATCCGACACGTTCGACTAACGCCCACGCGATTGGGCCGCCGGGTGTGTAATGCTTAATATAATTATTAAAAAACTATCATACATTTGTTATAACGCCACTTGATATAATATTGTATGTTATAATGTAATTTTTATTATACGTTTCCTTTATTATATTGAGATTTCATTTAAACTGTCATTGGTATAATGCCTAATGTAATATAATTTTCTAATAGTATATAGACATATTTTATAATGACATTTGTTATATTATATTTTTGTATAACGTAATACTTCATACAATTTTATCAAGTATAAATACATATATTGTATAACATTTTTTGTCATATTTTATTTACTGATAACGTAAAGTTTTACATACTTTTTATAATAGTACGCAGACCTACTGCTTTTGCTAGCTATTTTATTCTAGGGAGGTCGGAGTTCTAACCTAACCTAACCAATTTTTTCACGGTTTTCGTTCTACGGGGGCCGCAGTTCAAACCTAACCTAAACCACTTTTTTTCCTAGAGTATTTTATTCTACGGAGGGTCAAAGTTCTAACCTAACCTAACCCTCCTTTTGTTCGGTAGTTATTCGTTTATGCGGAGTCGCAGTTCCAACCTAACCTAACCCATTTATGTTATGCAACTATTATGCCACATAAATAATTACGTGATGTCACTTGTTATAACAAATAATATGCTTTAGAGTATGTAATAATTATGGCAATGTATATTAGACGAAGTGTAAATATACCTTATGACCATTATACCAATAATAACATTATGTATACCGTTAATTAGGTATCACGGTAGTATGCCATTTATTACGTTATTCAAAATAACGATATATCAAACTATAATATATGAAAAGTAATTATAACAAATGTAATGCACCCTGGGCCGCCGGTACCAGCGCTATGACCATAATTTTTATTTCCTTCATTACGCACTTAGACCCCTGACGAACCGCCATACTGGTACAAATGACCCAGTAAAATGTGTCACTATCTCCCGGTCTATAACCTGTCCAATTGCTTGGTCCAATGTGCATTGCGTCTTTGCGCCTCACTATCTCACCGAGCAAAATGTGAGACGCAAACACAAATTGGACAAAGAAATTGGTCAGGTGGAATACCACCTTAACTGAGAGTTCCAAATGAAAAAAAAAGAACTCAACTCTGGGTCTCGTACCTACTCTCGTAGGATAAATAAGATAGGCTAGGCCCCATAGGAGGTAGGATCCTATAGAAATACGCGTGCCTCCGTGAGGGACAAAAACGCAATGCGACGCTATAATTGGTTGAATTTATTAGTTGCCCACCATAATCCATACTAAATTTACGGTGGGGAATAAAAACAATGTGAGACTGTGACAAGGACAAATGTGACTTTCGCTGCTACTCCTACTGAAAGATACATAAGACTACTTCCTTCCACCCCTCATGCCTGATCCAGTTATATGAGTTATATACCTACTAGATCCATGCTAGGCCCGAAGACACGCTGAGTATAACTCGTGAAACGACCCACAAATTCAATTAACTAGACCACATGAGTCACTTACCTAATAGTTTTAAAATGGCATAAACTATCAAACCTAATAAGATTGCTCTAATAATTCACGGAATGGATTTAGATCGACATGATACGGACGGCCAGATGACCTCAGGCATTGACCTTACGCAGTTTTTCTCGTTAAAGTGCGTGGTGCACGCTATACTGAGACCTATTTTTAGACAGACGAAAATTACTCTATATATGAGCTAAAACATACTAGGTATAAGTATGTGGAAAACTAATCAACCTAGGTTTCACGGAGTGGCACAAGACCTATCATAGCAACGGTTAATGTCATAGGAAAAAATATTCCGCCACCTTTTAAACATGTAAAAGGTAAAATTAATCAATTTACAACTTAAAAACTTTTCCGTTTTTAAATATACATTGGTATTTTAGTTTGCAATGTAGGTATTTCAAATGATTTAAAAACGCGAAAACACGACTGAAACACTAGATTTATTTATTTACATTTTTCCATCAATTCGTTTTGTTTTCAACAACTTAACTAATTTTCTGACACGTTAGAAAGTGTTTCTTTGGCCTTATGTTTGACTGACTTGATGACTGGTAGAAAATGTTTAGAGGTATTAAATCCTCCCTTGTATTTTTTATTATTATAGACTAACATACAGGATGAATCATCCACTTTACAATTGTGGTCTTAGTTTAGCCTGAGAACATCACTACTTATCATTAAAATTTAACGCATGTTATAAATTATCTTATAGGTATCTTTTCTATTAATTACGTAGAAAAAACTATTGTGACATAGAAACAAAATGTCAAACTAAAACGATATCAGATCTACAATGATCGATGACACCAAAGATTGCGTATCTCATCTTTCAAGATCATTTTACCGACTATTGACAAGTTATCTCTGACTGATACAGATTGCGAAACTGTCAAGCAGGTGAACGGTGAACATAAGTGAATGACGTATGATTTGTAACGCAATTGACAAACTAGCGCTAAAGCCGAACCACGCAACATTTTTATGCCAAGTGCATACATAGACAAGTATGTGGTATGGCGCTCTTATTTAAGTATATAATGTATGGGGTCTATGGGGTATATAATACATGCATATCCTATAAGGTTATGGGTATGGGTATATGTAAACATTGTCTGTGCCAAGTCGATATAAACATAGTGTAGTCAAGAGTCTACAAAGGTTGTAAAAATATGAAAGGCTCCAGGATTTTTGCAGAATGATGTTGATGGTGTATTGAGCTGCATTCCCATTTGTCCCCCCGCCACGATCCTACGGTACATCAGGCGGGACAAATGGGAATGATTTATATGAAAACACCTATCTGGGGGTTTTCAGGAAGATGGTACCATTTAGGTACTTTATTTCGAAAAACCTCAACTTTTGGGTTAGGTTTATAGTTTATATAGTTAGTACTATTGAATGAGACAAGGAAATTTTTTGTGTCAGTTTTGTAACGGTCCATACAAAATGTATGTGAAAATGTGTTACTTTTTTCTTTTTAAATAGATAGTCCTCGTGATTCTGAGTAGAAATAACCCAAAAGTTGATGGATTTAAAAAAAAAGTAAATGGTACACTTTTAAGTGAAAGCACCTATCTGTGCCCGACAGGTGGGCTGTTGATAAGTTTTGATTGACCTAATCTTTAAAAAAATGTTTGCAGTTGCGTCTAAATGCCACCAATGTTTACTTACATATTAAATTTTTTATTGTCGCGGCATTAAGAGTGCATGCAGACATATACCTATTTTTCCTTCTCTTACAGCCATGAGGGAGTTTACAGACAGACATTAGGCAGTACAGTAGGGACTCCCTACTGCAGGGGCGTATTTACCTTAGGGCGGTATATGCCGGCTGGATTGCATTTTGTTTTTCTTCCTCGACTTCTGGGGCGGCGAAACGTTTAGGCCCGGGGCGCCAAATTTCAAAATACGCCCCTGCCCTACTGTACTGTCTAATGTCTGTCTGTAAACTCCCTCATGGGAGAAAGGTCACGTTATTATAACGAAAGTTATCATTCATCAGCTGAATATCGGTACCAGAGGGTCTACCTACCGCAAAACACGAAAATCTAAATTTCGTTATCTGCCTATCAGTCTTACATATTCGAGAGATAGAGAGGCAGATAACGAAATTTTGATTTACGGGTTTCGCGGTAGGCCGTCTGTTATTTAGTTTAGATCAACGGCTGGTCGGTTAGGGGCTATTCATAAATTACGTCATTTCAAATTAGGGGGGGTCTGGACATCGGATGATGGTAGCATGACGTAGGAGGAAACGGGGCCATTCGAAGCATGATTTTTGGATGATTTTAGGGGAGGGGCGGTCAAAAATCGTCAAAAATCGATGACGTAATTTATGAACAGCCCCTTACCATACAGTATTTCTGAAACAGTTATGACCACCTTTTAATAAAAAGTCTGCTTTTATTTAAGTAGTAACAATTCGAGATATCGCAGATTTAACAAAATTTATTTAACTCCGCTCATTATGAATAGCAAAATTGAACATTACAGTTCGTCAATGACCAGTGGACCACTTCATTAATTCGTTTTTTTTAAACGTTTGGAATAAGGCTTATTCTTGGATGTCTCTTAACTCTAATCTCCAGGACTAAGCAGGACACCTCACTGCGTACGTGACCTAATTACTCTTAACAATGAGAGATTACATTGTGTATATGATAACCGGATGAGTTTATTAAGACTGAGACACAAAATGTGTATTTTGCCATTTTAGCAATCTGTAGCACTTGAACACTCCTGCGGCACACAAGCGTACGAGGCAGCATCTGATGATAACCTATGGGTGCTTGCAATACTGGAACTGAACGTAAATATTCGAGTTATATTAGCAGAAATCATTCCCACTAAGTGTATGGTCCAGCCTTCAGATCAGATTCAAGCGTGTGAGTCGCGGTACATCAACAATGGCAATCAATCGTTCGTCTCAAAATAACCAAACTATTAAATGAAAACATATATTTGAGCATTGTCTTACAGATTATATCTACAAGCAGATTGAAATAAGAAGAATGGTCTGGACTAATGACCGAACATGGTTTAAAGAAAAAGAAAAAAATCTAAAATCTTCATGTCTATGCCATTGGTAATATTTAAAAAAAAAAGGTTAAATGAGGGCTACGGTCAAATAACCATACAGCCAAAAAGGTTAATGAATTGAATAAGATTCTTGTATTTTTATTCTGACTCATGTTATTGAAGCCCCCCTATATATTCGTAGTCGTAAATTCTATTCAGCGTTTGTGATTGCCAGACATCACGCTAGCTTTTTAGGGAGCATAGCAATAATTAAGTATTAATACCTATCTATGACTCATGTAGGTATATCCTCAGTACTTGAGGTTAACGGTTGGCGAGGTTTTGCGAATATTTATTTCACTAATGATATGCATCGTTAATTTTCCATCAAGGCTTATTTCTTATAAGAAGCGAAATTTTGACGATACTCGTGTTTGCTATAAAGAGGTATTTAAATTCATTCGTCCGTTTTATTAATTAATTTTGTAATTGTCATTGTTTTCAGATTTTAATGGTTGTTTTCTGATTTCTCATAATGTTTTGCATTAAAATAAATAATTTATTAATATATAAATAATTAAAATCAATCCAATCAATTTTATTCAATATTCATTCGAATTTGTTAATAATTGTTGAAATTATATCTTTACAATGTATGGCCCTAAATCTGAATTTCAATTTTGGTATACGAACCTACGTAACTTGCGTATGCATATCGCATTGTGCAATCTGAATTTAAAATTATTATTTTAAAGTTTTTTTTTAATTCCCTCAAAACAGGTAGTCGTGTAAGTTAACGTTTATGCTAGGTAAAAAAAAAAGGAACCTATGTTGAAAAACTTACGTGGTGTATCCGAAACATCATCCATAATCGCCAGCTTGCTCGGCCTCTTATCATCTTCCGGCTTCAAACCCATTTTCACTGCAAAATTAAATAAAAAAAAAACTAAACTTAAAAACCGCGCACTTTTCAAATTTCGAACTACAACGCGCGCTCCATACAGGCTGTTCTATTTTTGACCTATATTTTTTATTGGTAGCTGAACCATTTAGTCAGTTAGTTTTTGTTTACGTTTTTTTCCGCGCGTATTGTGAAGTCGTTCGGCCGTGTTGCGGCGTACTTCGCCCGCGAAGGTAGTACGGTCGACTGTCGCGGTACAATGGACAAGAGGTGGTTTTAACTGAGCCGGCTCGACAATTGCACGTGCGAGTATGACAAGTGGATCAACATTTGTCACCTACACACTCTACTTATCACGTCTACCTACAAATTAGAAAATTGTACGGACCTGCTATTGATAACATTGGCGCATGATACTTACGCAATATTTAAAGTACATTTTTTTTTATTCCGCTGATAAAAAAGCGGAAAAATATGTATTGTATTATTTTGGAATTAACATATATACTTAGTTTTTCAGTTGTTTATACTTAAATTATTATAAGTGTTTAACAGATGCGTAAGCCATCATAGGTATAAGTGACGATAATTGATTGCAAAACCGACACCTTTATGACTACACGTTACGAGTTACTTTCGTTTGACCTGTTTGTTAAGATCTCTGTTTAATATAACAATGCAAGTGCAGTATATAATTGACCATGATAGCTCCTACAGTACCATCATCTACCTACACACTGTCGAGTCGAGTCGTCGAGTGTCGACTGGCAGTATTTAAATCTTATTTCAAAGAAATAAGTTCCACCGATGGTCAAATTGTTTTTGTTAGTACCTACATATTAACAGGTACTTGGCTATTTAACTCTGCTAAGTGACTAGCCATTCTAGATTGAAGACTTCCACTAATTAGTGAAAGTTTACAACAAATACATACATACCGACGTACGGAGTCACCATTGTTTGCAGTGCGCTTTAGAGAGAAAAACGTTGTAATGTGTAAGCCTGACTGATATTTTTTTAAGGTTTCTAAACTTAAAGATACAAGCAGCAGGTGGTATTAATATAATTACCAAAATAAGTTTATCAAAACCTAAGTTTAATGCTGCTCTGTTTAATGTGATTTTTTTTTCCAAAGCGAAAGTAAGGGATTTATCCTCGAGGCTCTGCGTACGTAAGGCTAAATATTTTTATTAAACTTGGCTGGACCGTGGCTGGACACACTAGTGACTAGGTATACCTACCGCTACCGCGTGTCTAGATTTAAAATAGTAAACAAGGCGACCAATATTGTTTAAATTACATTTTAACTCTCGCTTTTTCGTCAGTAGAGTAAAAATAAATATGTAAGTTTATTCGATTGAAATATAAAATAACTAGGGTCCGCTCGCAACTCGCAATTTCGTCCTAAACTAACTAAACATACCTATATATCAAACCCCATTTTCCCTCCCTTAGGAATTTCAAAAAATCCTCTCTTAGTCAAGTGGAGCTTTGGCAGATAACATATTACCTATATGATTCAAATTTCAAGCTCCTAAATATAAAAACATGTGTGTTTTAAATTAATATGCATTACAATTATCTACATATATGCAAGTGAATATTTAAAAAGTAGATTAAACATAAGAAAAATAACTGCCCGAAGTTTTACAACCTAAAAGTAAAACTTTCGCATACTAAAGAGATTATTTTACAAATACAAAATACAAATACATTTATTTCATTACTTTTTACATCAGTTCTTAGGTATTGTAACGTTAAAACGTTAGTAACTCATGAATATCAGTCAAAACATACACTATCTATCTAATTTAATATTCAAGACATGCGTTCCCCGTACTTAGTTACATACAAGCAAAGAAAAGTCCACCACCGAATTTGGGACACCTGTGAACTGGTTTTACATTACTCACTACGAAACTGAAACGTGTTCTCGTTTGAAAATGGAACCCTAACTAGAGGCAGATTCGAAATCTTTTTAATGAATCCCGATATGACAAGTATGTGTGACCACTTTTTTTTAATTTACCTAACGATAAAGTTAAGGCTGAGAGTCTGAGACCCATTAAGTACAGATTAGGGATGTTGCGGATGCAGTTTTTTTGACATCCGCGGATGCGGATGCGGATGCGGATATTTAAAGTCTCACATCAGCGGATGCGGATGCGGATGCGGAAGTCAAGATTTGGTAAGTACTTAAAAAACGTCAAATATTACATTTTTAGCAATTTTTATTTAAAAAAAACGAAACGTTTAGTATTTGAGCAAGAATATAGGTGCATTTTATTTAATAAACAGTAACTTGGCCGACTTTTCGGGATCTAGACGATTTCGTTATATAGAATGACGAAATTACCTAGCACTTACGCTGCCGGCGCCGCCGCTAATACGTTCCTGTACGGTTACCATCAGTTTGTCACTGACATAAACGCCGTCGAGAACGTAATTTACTTTCTATACGTCCCGTTTGCACTAATATGCGAGTGCGAGCGAGATGTATAGAAAGTAAATTACGTTCTCGACGGCGTTTATGTCACTGACAAACTGATGGTAACCGTACTGTTACCGACTTGGTCGACATCCGCATTATGCGGATGCTCCGCATCGATTTCATGCGGATGCGGATGCAGATGCGGATTTTGAAAATCATGTGGATGCGGATGCGAATATCCGCAACATCCCTAGTACAGATGAGACTTCTTAAAAAAATGCTTTGCTAAAAATCTGTTGAATACTTATCTACCTAATAAAAGTGATCATAACGTTAAGTTATATAGATGCAGATATTGGTTTTAGAGTTAAAAACCTTAGGAAGAGAACATTTTCAGGATTAACCTGATACCTGATTCAAGATTAAGCCATAAACACCTGTTGCCGTTTTTTTACGGCCAATTTCAACAGAAAACCCACTAAACGAGGCATAATGCCTACGTAGTTGTTACACGTGTAGTAAGTGAAAACAAGTCGTCAAGTATTTTATCCCTCTTTCTTCCATTTTATAATGGAAACAAGTAGCTAGTTACGTACAGTCACCTGTAATAATATCTTGAACAAAGAGACGCGAATAAATATATTTATAACACGCTCAACAAATAATAATCCAGTAACTTTGTCGAATTTTGTTACCTGGCTCTTTTGCGTCAAATTCGGTAGTTCTGATTTTTTGCAGACTTATTTATGATGTTGGCCCAATGTATAATCCAAGTTTGTGACCTCGAGCGCCGAACGCAACTTTGTCAAAAATCGAAAAACCCGCGAAAATTTCGGTTTTCTTTTAGATTTGGGCGATTATAACCCTAAAACACTATTTTTTGATAATACCTTTTCAGGGCGTTTTTAAAGTGGACAAATTTTGCTACAGTACGACACTAGAATTGTCTCTGTACATCTAATAGTTTCCGCGATAAAGCCTTTCAAAGTTTATAATTTTTTTCGAACTTGTATTCGTAGGCTAAGTAAGTGCAGTGAGTATGCACTTTTGTCTTAGGCGATGCCGCTTGGCACAATTGTTTCTGAGGTCAAACAAAGCTGATTTGAGCCGGTAGCCACGAGATCGTACAGTGCCTAATACCCCCCAAAAAAGGGGGGGAAATGGTCGGCTCCCCAGGTGCAATCTATGCTATATTTCTTCCTGCTCTTAGCAACTAGGGCAAGTTATATATCATTTTCATAGAATTTAAGAACGAGCACATTATATTCATACTTTTAAAACGCCACGTGTTTTTTTTAACATTTTTAACCTTTGACTTTGGCCATAATTACATTTCTATGGAAATCGTCACTCAATCTGCTACATATTTTTCCAAAAAAATTTATGACTGCCTGCTTTAAAGTGATACTTTATAGAATAAGGAATCCCTAAATTATATGAAAATTATTGACCGAAGTGTAGCGAAGGTCTACGTTTTGACTCGGGCATTTTGCTTTCGTATGTCCGTCCGGCTGCCGTCCGGATGTTCTCCTCTACAGGTCACAATTCTCAACCGATTCTCGTGAAATTTTGTGACCAGATTCTATGATTAAATAAATGTTTTATGTCAATCCAGTTTTTGGAAATTTTATAAAATGGCGGAGTCGTGATACGTTTCGGAGGTATTGAGATATTTAATTTTAACTAATTTTAACTTGAGAGTGAGTAGCTAAATTTCGTCAGCTTATCTAAGAACTATTTGGCTCAGTTTGTAAACGTTCGCTTTTTTTTTTGTTTGCACAGAGAGTCTGGGTTCGATCCCCAGTATTTGTATGCTGGGATATAACTTTTTTTATTTTTTTACACTTTAATTTCGTATTGTTTTTTTTTTATTTACTATATTTAAAGCTCTTAGCACCATGTAATTTAAAGCTCAGCTCGCGAGGTCTACAGCTCACAGAGCCACTAGTTTATAACTTGCCCTAGTTGCTAAGAGCAGGAAGAAATATAGCATAGATTGGACCTGATGATCCGACCCTTGCCCCTCCCTTTTTGGGGGGTAGGCACGGTACGATCTCGAGCTACCTGGTCAAATTAGCTTTGTTTGACCTTAGGAACAATCGTGCCAAGCTGCATCGCCTGTGACAAAAGTGCATAGGTACTCACTGCACTTACTTACCCTACGAACACAATTTCAAAAATTATAAATTTAGAAAGGTTTTATTTTGGAAACTACTAGATCTACAGAGACAATTCTAGTCTTGTATTGTAGTTAGTCCACTTTAAAAACGTCCTGAGAAGGTACTATTAAAAACTAGTCCTTTAGGGTTATAATCGCCCAAATCTTAAAAATCTCCGAAAATGTCGCGGTTTTTTCGATTTTGACAAAGTTGCGTTCGGAGCTCGAGGTCTCAAACTTGGATTATTCATTGGGCCAACATCATAAACACGTCTGCAAAAAATCACAACTACCGGATTTAACGCAAAGGCTAAATGTATAAAATTACTGTATTATAAGATTGTTTTACATTTTTACTCAAACATGCGTGGAAATAATGTAAATACGTTCGTAATAGGCTGCTCAGGCTGCTGCGAAACATCGTGATACGCGCAGAAAGCGTGCGGTGTGCGGCGCAGCGCGTACCGCACCAGCAATGGTATTTCGTACATTATTGCCGGCCTCAAAATGAGTGGATTTTAGGTTGTATTTTCAAGCGTTTTTCGAGAAAAGTACCTTCGGCCGGGATAGAAATGACCGGCCGGCCTTACTAAAATATTGCACACTTCGTTGTAATCACAGATGACTATATTGACTATATGTACTTACTTATTAAGTCACCCAAGTACTGTAGTCCTTCCGGAAGCGTAATAAAACCGGTTCATAAGTACATCTAACCATTCAAAATAGTCAATAGCGTTTCTTTGTATGTGCCCCCTTCAGTCCTCGCGTGCGAAATAATAGTGATCTTCAACGACAAATAATTGCATTCAAATCGCAGTTCAAGTTATTTTGGTATTGTTGTAAATGGTTCTTTCTTGGTACCTATTCGTGATTCTTTGTGTATAAAAATGAAGACGTGTGAATTAGATGTCGATGTTGACCTATAGTTTGTGAATACGAAATTAAGTGGACTGCTGTAGGTAAACTTAGTAAGGCCAATGTGGAGAAAACTGTCTATAAGGGCAAAAAGCGTTCGATGCTAAACAGTCGAGAGAGTTACTTTTATACGGCTTTTTGATAACGATTGATCTTTCTTACGACTGTTTTTCGAAAAACAGTCGAAAGAGTGAAGCTTATACGGCTTAGTTTGCTAGTTGGGTAAGCACGGGTTGCCGGGTTTTACGGCCAATTTCAGCAGAAAACCCACGAAACGAGGCATGTATAGTTTTTACACGTGTAGAAGTGAAAACAAGTCGTCAGAAAGCATTTTTCCCCCTCTTTCTTCCACCTTATAACCTTTGTGTATTCAAGATGAAGACGTGTGAATTAGATGTCGATATTGACCAATAGTTTGTGAATGCGAAATTAAGTGGACTGTAAACTTAGTAAGGCCAATGTGGAGAAAACCGTCTATAAGGGAAGACAGTCTACAAGCTCTTTCGTCGCTTTTAACCCTTGCGTTACTCCACTAGGGCTTCCAATACCGGGATCCCAGTATTGAAGACAGTTTCGGTATTAATACCGGTATTGAAAGAAGTCCGGTATTTGGAAGCTATACTTCACTCAACTTACAGAACGTCGGAACGTCGTACAGTGTTATAAGTGGTATCCAGACAGGACTGATCAAATCGGTCGATTTTCTCAGAAATGAAATCGGCGTCAATCTCCAATTTAATCACCAATTTTAGATTTATGGTGATATTAAAGCCCTCGATCTATATTGAAAAAATGCCCCAGAACGAAAATACTGGCCTCACAAATTGGTATTCTTGCGTCCGCACCTCATTTTATCGGTAATAATATCGGTCATTATCGGCGGTTGAATTCGGCGAGCCAAATTGGCGTTTGCGTCCGCACGTCCTGATACGATCGGGCAATTTAATCAGATTATTGGCGAAAAATTTACTAATCTGGGTATCCATATGGGTATGGGCTGGGTATGGGCGTATGCCTTAAGCGACGTACGTATACAATTACGAGAGTTCTTGCCCTATGGCCCTATGACGGTCTTACCAACCAAAAACTGTATATCTCTTTGTCTTCCCCTCATTTACCTTAATATCTATGTTTGTATAATAAATTAGGTACTTACTTGGTGCCCGGTCTTGACTACTACTACTAGGCGTATCGCCTTCATCCCCCGTTGTCTGCGGCAGCTTTCTGGCTCACATATCACACTAAATAAATACTATTGATGCTATTTAATACTTAAAAAATATGTATTAACATTAAACACGAAAGAACGGAACTAATTTGACAAATGATGACGTACCAACGTCGATTGTCAGAAGCCGTCATTGAAAAGATAGGTACACTATTTAAAGGTTGAATATGCCAAACGGTTAGCTAAGAAGGACGATGCATATTAGGTACAGTCAGCATCAAATATATTGTAACAACCACAATGGGCAAATATATCGTAACACATCTTTGATATCACAAAAATAAGGATTTGTTCCGATATATTTGGCCACTGTGGCCGTCACCATCTGATGCTGACTGTACTCTTAGGCTGCGTTTCCACCAGAGATGTGTGAGATTGCGTAGCGAAAGCGAGGGATGTGTTTGTTAAGAACCAATAGAATCACTTTATTTACTCGCTTAACATATTTATTAGCTCTAGTACTCTAGTGGATCATTTTATATTGGTTCTTAACAAACACATCTCTCGCTACGCATCCTCGCACATCTCCAGTGGAAACGCAGCCTTATCCCTACTAATATAAATGCTAAAGTATGTCTGTCTGCCTGTCTGGCTGTCGCAACTTCGTCTGCGAAAGATGTGGACAGTGTTGCCAGATGAAATCTGAAATATTCAGTAGAAAAAAATCGTTTTAGCAGTAGATAGGGGAAAAAAGCAGTAGATTTAAAAACTGATGACTGCAATAGGAAAAATTGAAAAAAAAAAAAATGTTCTGACCTGACACCAAACTCCCATAGAAAATTTGTTTTCTTTTTCCTTTTTCTGCTGACAAACTGGGTGTGATTGAGTAATTGAGTATAGCTGGCAAATCAAATTGTCAGTAACAGTAAAATGAAGAGTATCATTCTGTCTCTTACTTCTGTTATTATAATTAATAAATTACCACAAGTTTTTTTTCTACTCGTCATTCGCTTGCCCTTATATCATTCATTTGGGGTCGGCGCAGCATGTTTTTTTCTTCCATACCTCTCTCTCGCCCGTCATATCATCATTCACTTGCGTTCGTTTCATATCATCTCTCACACAGTCCATCAACCTTTTCCATGCCCATGCCCGTACCACGCTAGGCGATTCGCTCTTACTTTTTCTACTATGGGTGCAACTTTCAGGCTCCGTCTTATATACTCATTCCTTATCCTATCCATTCTTGTCACACCACACATCCATCGTATACATCTTAACATTCTCATTTCCGCTACATGCAATTTCTTCTCATACGTCACCTTTAGGGCCCAACACTCTGATCCATACATGACGACAGGTCTTATGATGGTTTTATAAATTTTACCCTTCAATCGAAGAGGCATTCGAGCGTCACAAATGGTTCCCGTGACCTGTCGCCATTTCATCCATCCTGTGCTAATCTGGTTTTTTACGTCACGGTCAATATCGCCATCGCACTGTACCAGCGAACCGAGGTACTTGAAGTCGGAGCAGACCGGCAACGTAACGCCATCGAGTTCCATGGCAGCGAAACTGGAGAGACCGCCGAAATCGCAGAACATATGTTCAGTTTTAGATCTACTGATCTTCAGGCCAACATTCTCCTGTTGTTTTCGCCGCCATTTCTCAAGTCTGCTCTGTACCTTAAGTCCGTCTTCACCCACAAGCACAATATCATCAGCGAAAAGCATACACCAGGGTGCCACCTCCTCTATTATGTCCGAAGTTTTTTTTTCTACTATTACTATACAATAGGGTATTTTCCTACTAGTCAAATCAGTGCCATATAAACTCATACGTTACATTTCTGCGACTAAATTATCGCGAGGCAAAAAGTCGTGGTGCGCGCTTAGCCTAAGGTAGTTTTTAAACACCGCTGGCCGCGTAGCCAAGATGCCAATCGCTTACTCTCCGTAGCGATCGAAACGCAACTGTCACTGTCGCGCTAATATGGAAGAGTGATAGAGAGACATAATGCTTTTCGTTGTCGAAGCGATAGCGATTGTAACCTTGGCTAGGCCGGCTGTACTCCTGTCTCGCGCCCGCGCCACCAGCGAAGTCATCCTATGTTCACTTGTAATATACCTATAGGTACATAGTAAGAAAGGGCTACGCTGGGACTAGGGCTTGCAATATCGGACGGTTTCCAATTCCGGAACTGATTTTCGATACTGGGTCCCAATTCCGGAATTCCGGAACTGGTTCCGGAATTAGGGTTAATCATATTTTTTAATAAAAATCAACAAAAAATGTGAAATTCTGATACTTTACGTTTATTAAAGAAAGTATTGTTTTAGTGGAATTTAATTTGAAGTATTATTAATCGAAAAATATTAATAAATTGAGTAGTGCGGCTAGTGCCGTCTTTGCACCTCTTATTTTAACACCTTATTTTATTATCTATGGTCACTTTTATTCACTTCAATGATACGGCGTATATATGTATTTGGGGAAACTACAAATGCTGGCAAACCATTTGATGTCTAGTTTTATATAATCTCTAAATGTAACGGCCTCGTAGACTACGTAGTGGCTCTGTTTACGAAGATGAAGGTCCTGATGGGGTTCCGATCTCGGTAAGGGCATTTATTGTGTTAAGGTATAACGATTATTTGTTCCTGAGTTAAGGTTGTTTTTAATGTATTAAAGTAACTACCTATTCAGCTACTTATACCTATTACCTTTATGCATTGCCGACTAGTGCCCAAAACGCAAGCCTTATTGAAATTAAACGAAATGGGCTAAATGATTTCATTAGCGCTTCAGAATATACATAATGTGCTGCTGCTGCTACACTACAGAATCCGAACTCTTTCATTGAGGAAATTTCTTTCTGAATTGAGAATAAAATATCCTAATATTTATAAATTTAAAATTCAAAGGTTTCCCATAGGTAGGATTCTGGACAAGTAAATTTATGGCTTTGCTTTAGCAAGTAGGTATGAAAAGTAAAAATTCGATGGTTAATAAAGTTAATGAGGCATGTTAATGCATGCTGTTAGACTTCAGACTTATGTCAGCCACGGCTAATAACACCAGCATAGTGTAATAATTTCTTGTCACTTTTCAATAGTAAATCTAATAAAAGTACTTAAATCCAATTCCGGAATTTTCGATATTCACTGGTCTCAATTCCGGAATTGTAATATCGAAAAATTTGTCCGAGATTCCGGAATTTCGAAATTCCGGAATTCCGGAATGCAAGCCCTAGCTGGGACGGTAGGACAGTGCAAAATTATGTGCCTGCTTTTGATGTACTTGTAAAAAGAGCGAGCTCATCGCCAACAAACTGCCCCGCAGTTTGGCGAATTTTTGTATTGTGGTACGCATATTTTATATTTCCATGTTATTTTCAATAAAAAAAAAAGTTACTTTTTTAGAACTGTCAAAACGATTTGCTAATATGGAATTTATATGAAACATTTGTAAATTCGTACGTAAGTGTGACTGGGAGGCAACACGTTGAACGTGGTTCGTGGTAGGCCCTCAGTACTATTCACCTACCTACCTACCACAGATATAGTAAAATGAAGCCTAATCACACTATAGATAAAAAATAACCGCGGTTTCAGAAAACTTCGTATGTCATAAAGGCTAGACGACACGATACGACGGTATAAAGTAACTAGATGATCCGATCCCGACGAATAATCATTCGTTTTCGAAAAATCAGTAGCTCAGCAGCAAAAAGCAGTAGATCAGTAGATATTTTTAAAATCAGATAGATCTACTGCTTAATCAGTAGATCTGGCAACACTGGATGTGGAGAACTATCCTATATCCTATTCTTCCATGGGTGTCAAACTATCTGCCTAAGTACTTACTTACCTACCTTTAATCTACAATTCTACATCGATGAAGTACCTATAACAGACAGGCAGACAGAGTTATAGTATTTATAATCTTAAATAGGGATGCCTGAATGTAACACTTAAACTGATATAAGTAGGTACATATTTAGTTTTCCTTGCTGATAGGATCTATCTTTAAGCAGCAAACTTACCAATATTACCATACATTGTAAGTACCTACATTTTAACCACTTCAAGGGAATTATGATAATACATCACGCAATTACGATGCAAAACTTGAATATTTATCAATTCTTTGTTAAACCATAAACCAGTAGGTAACAGGTCAAGTGCCTCGTAGTAACAAAGAAACTGCCGGTTCGATTCCCGGTTATGGTATCCTTTGATCCTTTCATCCACTTATTAAATCATAAGTACCTAATTTGTAGAGTTGTGTTGTAAGTCGCAGAGTGATGCGAAGAGAGTATATAGTATATAATCAATTAATCAACTCTTTTTGACCGACTTAAAAAAAAGAGGAGGTTAACAATTCGACAGTATTTTTTGTATGTTTGTTACTTCAGGACTGCGTCTTGTGTTATTTCTTTTTTTAAGTTTCATGTTGGTCCCATTTTTGTCAAATCCAGTTCTGAGGGATCCATAAGGAATTGAAGGAATTGGGTCAAAAACATCACTGTGTTATGTCTTTCCTGTGGACATACACAAGAGTTAAGGGCTATAAAGGTTAATTTTCTTATTTAAACCCTAATCCACGTGAAAAGGTCCTCCTTTTATTTACAGAACTATGATAAAATCATTACTTACATGCCCACAAGCTGTTAACTATTGCCCACAGGAGAGAAAAATGTACAGTTCGCGCGAACACACTAGTTTTCTGTGACATGTACTGGGACCGCGTCGAGCACCACCACCATAAGTAATCTTTTAAATTTTCGCAGAATAGGAACGAATAAGTAAGTACTCTTCCGTTAATTGATAAAACAACCAACAAGCGGATTGATAGCGAGAATCCCAGCTAAGTAAATTGCAAACATTGTTGGATCAGCAAACATCAAGCTCTTATTGACTTTATCAGTGTACATTTGTAAACCCGACAATTATAAACAGTGTATGATGTAAGCGAAATATTCACATATAAAAATCTGTGTCCGTAAAAAAATATTCCAGTAATAATAACTCCAGCAGGTATGTATTATGGATCGCTTTATTCACGTGATAAAATAACTGTCACTTTTTAACATCGTGGGATAGAAAGTGACGGGCATCGTTTTATCACGCTGTCACTTAGACAAGAACGAACCATCATATCCGTAGGTACTGTACGTAATAAAGTTCAACTCTCCTACAGGACATTATCCCCAGCGTCCCCGTCAGCGATCTGAATCTGGCTCAGTCTGACTCCTGCCTGAGTTACCTGAGAGCCTAACCATACAAATGTCTCAAGTAAGTTAGGTAGGTATATGCATCTTAGCTTTACCCTCTTATGAAGAAAGTATAGCACGTGATCGTCCATACAAAAAGAGAAAACGTTTTTCCACTTCTAAATATTTTCCATGCTCCATGATTTTTTAGTATGTTATTGTGACATTAATGAAAAACTAGGTTTATAGGTTTACCTTTTTTCAAAATTTGCAATTTTTTTTTTGGGTTAAAAAAAAGCGAAACCTAATATTAAACCTAGAATATATTTGTCACATTTGAAAACGGCTACAAATATAATGACCACCAAAAAATACTTTGGTACCCTAAATAAAAAAATCATGCTTACCAAAAAAAATTACTGAACACCAAAAAAATAAGGCCTAAAAATACAAAAGTACCACCACTTTAATTAGGTACGACTGCACTTCAAATTGTATTCAAATACCAAATATATTGAATGATCACCAAAAATCATTAATGATCACCAAATCTTGAAGACCAAATTAATGCGATATTTTCACCTAAATAAACCACTATGATTACCAAAAAATGTATACATATTACCAATTAAAGTAAACTGATGCCAAAATTACTAGCCCCTCCCGCTCAACCCCCCGTAGCCCGCACCGCATACCTACCTAACCTAATCTACTTTTCTAGTAGCATTTCGTTATGCTACTAGAAAAGTAAGTTAAACTGCTATCAGTTAAGTGGGTTAGGTTAGGTTAGCACTGCGACCCTTACAGAAACGAAATGGTACTAAAAAAGTAGGTTAGGTTAAGTTTCAACTGCTACCCATACAGATACGAAACGCTACTAGAAAAGTGGGTTAGGTTAGGTTTGAACTGCGACCCTTACAGAAAAGAAATGCTACTAGAAAAGTGGGTTAGGTTAGGTTTGAACTGCGACCCATACAGAAACGAAATGCTACTAGAAAAGTGGGTTAGGTTAGGTTTGAACTGCGACCCTTGCAGAAAAGAAATGCTACTAGAAAAGTGGGTTAGGTTAGGTTTGAACTGCGACCCTTACATAAACAAAATGCTACTAGAAAAGTGGGTTAGGTTAGGTTAGAACTGCGACTGTTACAGAAATAAAATGCTACTAGAAAAAGTTGACGAAGTGGATTAATTAATTTAATAGGATAACGATATATTAAATGTTTGCACATTTTTAATTAAAATGTGGTTACAATTTTTGTGATCATTTACTATTTTTGCGTTTACAATGATTATTTTGGAGCCATTTGCTTTAATAAGATAGCAAGATTTAAAAATTTGGTTATCATTTTACATTAAAATGGAGTTCTAATTTTGGTGATCATTTACTATTTTTGGGTTTACAATGATTATTTTGGTGTCATTTTCTTTAATAGGATAGCAAGATGTAAAAATTTGGTTATCATTTCACATTAAAATGGGGTTTGAAATTTGGTAATCATTGACTATTTTTGGGTTAATAATGATTAGTTTGGTGTCATTTCCTTTAAAAGGATAGTAAAATGTAATAAAATTGGTAATCATTTCACATTAAAATGGTGTTATAATTTTGGTGATCATTCATGATTTTAGGGTGGTAAAATAGATTTTTTTGGTATTAAATTTTACTAAATCTGGTGATCAGTTAAATAGCAGCCTTTGAAAACTATTCGAAAAGGGCTTTTATTTTCCCCGCTAGGAGGGATCAAAGTGGCACTTTTCTTCCCTGCTATAGGAGGGATCAAAGTTGTACTTTTCTGTTCTAGGACACGATTTTTTCTTTCTTGCATAGGTACTATTTTTTTTTGTCAAATAATACATATTTTGAAACATAACAATTTCCTCATAGTTGATGTGAAACGCAGTATGTGTCACACGGTACCTATCAAAATTATTTCGTCTTGGGCATTAACACTTGAATCCCTCATTACGCTCAGGATTCTACTTTAGAATCCCGGACTACGTTCGGGATTCTATTGTAGAATTCATCGCTTCATTCAAGATTCAATGTACGCCCTTGACGGATATATATCATTTTGATCCCTTGTAACACAAACTACTAATGCTGAAGCGATCGACAAAATCAAAGTGATAAGTTAAGATTTAGAGTGGAAAACGTTTTCTCCCGAAATGGATGTTGTATGAAAAAAGTACCTTTTGTCAGTAGCTATACTTCCCTCTTAAATATACCTAGCTGGTAAGAATATGATGAACTATACTCTGTCAAGCAATTTCCGACAGTAGGAAAAAGCGGCAAAGTTAAAAAATATAGGCGCGAAGGGTTATCCTTTTTTAGGCGTCCTTTTTTAACGTTCCGTACTTCAAAAGGAAAAAACGGAACCCTTATAGGATCACTCGTGCGTCTGTCTGTCTGTCTGTTTGTCTGTCTGTCCGTCTGTCACAGCCTGTTTTCTCGGAAACTACTGGACCAATTAAGTTGAAATTTGGTACACATATGTAAATTAGTGACCCAGAGATGAACATGTACTTAACGTAAACAAATGAATTTTAAACATGGGGGCCACTTTTGGGGGGTAAATGAGAAAGTTACTTACGGGTAAATTACCTTCACTCAAAAATTTGCTTTACATTCAATCTCCATTATTTTATTGTGTTACTATGTATTGTTATTACAGTATTTCATTATAATGTATTGTGTTGGGCCCATAACCTGTGGTGAAGTTTGTTCACCGCAGATACACGGTGTAGGTATATATATAGCTCGTAACTTTTTATAGGATATCCCATTTATATTTCCACTTGAGAATGCGATTAGCTATCCTGCCCACGGCATATTACATCAACACTGAATTATAATTGCTGTCTTATTACGCAATAATTTTAAGCAATCAAAAGTGTCCTGAATAGTCATAGAATTTTGAACTTAGCAATCATATACATTGAGATTTTTCTCTTTCTTCAACGAGATGAACTAGCAATAAGTACAGTAACGTTACGTACCTATCATATCAGACGCTTCCAGCACTTGAAAACATGATAAACATAATCCTATGTTCCAACGACATTATGATGTGGCATCTTGACTTTTGACCAATCAGGTGGCTGTATGGCTGCACGCCCACGCTTCATGGTTCTCATGCCCGCGTGAACGTTGATACCTGTTATTTAGTCTGTGGTTTGACGTGACAGATGATAAAATTGATATCCCGTTAAGCCTAGACCAAATACGACTTAAGCACTTTAACTGCCGTGCCTCCGCAGAATATCCTATCCTAAGAATTTATATGTAGGATGACACACTACATATAAGTTGTACAAATTATACATACAGGATATTTACGATGACACATACTGATGCAGAATGTTGTAGTTATTATACTCTTTGGATGATGCCATCAAGGCTTAAGTAAATAAGCCCTCATCATCAGACAGTAAGATTCGGGCAACCGAGTAACTACTTTTACCTACATACACATACCATAGTGGTAAATCACCCGTTTCCTTGCAAGGCCTGGGCTAGAACGTCTGCCGTAAGACCTTTAGGTATAAAGTACATTAGGGTGGAGTGAAAGTGGCCAAAATTTTTTTTTTCTTTTTTTCAAATTTCCTGTATCATTAATTGATGATACATAGTATTAGAAGTAATTATGCAAAATTTTAGTTTTCTAAATATATATCTTAAGGTGGCGCATTAGGTTTAAAGTTTTGAAATAATGCAATTTTTGACATTCACGTATATGATTTATTGAAAACGATATATGGACCTATTTAACAATTTTAATCATAAACTTTACTGAAATCATAATAAACTAGCAAAATAAACTCAAAAAATTACATTTTATTGTTGAAAATCAGTAGTTTCAGGGCGCTCATAAACACGAAAATATTGCGATTTGGTGTCGAAAACGGGTATGTCTTGCCGGGCTTTTATCCTTGTACGAATGAATCCATCTCTAGCTTCTGGTCCACAAACTGCTAACGTAGCCTCCGTTACCAGCTTGACACACCTTTCGACAGCCTGAGTGTGGCAAGGATACTTTTCGAAATCCATCAAAGCTCCTGAAGTAATCAGGTTTGAAATTTCTGTGTCGCTATATTTCATTTTCATAGGAGGTTCTGTAATCTTTCCTTTCGTTCAATCTATTAAATCATAATAAGTAGATGCGTCAGCCCTTAGTTCTGGGAGTCGAAATTCGCGAACCTTCTTTCCTTTGGTCTCTTTTCGTGCTTTTAACACTCTTCGAAGAGCCAGCTCCCTTATGTGAGACGCATCATATTGCAACATAGCCAGCAACAAATTCTCTGGGTGTGTGAAGAATGAATTTCTTTGAATAGTTTTCAGTGCAATACTTTTCAGGTTATCTGGTAAATACTGACATCTTTTAACCATGTTAAAAACATGAATTGGACCATATTTACATGATGATTTTGTCTTTATGTCGAACCAGGTTGGTGCATAAACTTTGATAATGAAAGTCGCGAGATCCCTCAAATTCTTTGTTGATTTAGCTGTTCCAATGTATAAACGGAGAATCCTGTTTGCGCAAGTCAACCATCGGGAATGTGCCAGTTTTCCTGGGTCTTCGCTAGCTAAGTTGGGCGACACCGAACCAGAAGACATTGCGGTGCAAATCTCAAACAGATATTTTTGATCAGTACTTAGCAAATTAGGATTCAAAGCTGGCAATTCTGTGGAAATGGCTTCGAATTCCTCCACTTTAAAATCGAGGCACTTAGGCTGTTTTCCTATTTTGCCAGAAAAACTATTAGGGCCTGTTGTTGTGCCATCTAAACTGGAGAATAAATGACGAAGTGGTAATTCATGCATGCAACAAGCACACAAACCATTGCAATGGGCGTTTCAGGTGTTTTTCTAGTAAAATATAGGCAAACAGGATTCTCCGTTTATACATTGGAACAGCTAAACCAACAAAGAATTTGAGGGATCTCGCGACTTTCATTATGAAAGTTTATGCACCAACCTGGTTCGACATAAAGACAAAATCATCATGTAAATATGGTCCAATTCATGTTTTTAACATGGTTAAAAGATGTCAGTATTTACCAGATAACCTGAAAAGTATTGCACTGAAAACTATTCAAAGAAATTCATTCTTCACACACCCAGAGAATTTGTTGCTGGCTATGTTGCAAGATGATGCGTCTCACATAAGGGAGCTGGCTCTTCGAAGAGTGTTAAAAGCACGAAAAGAGACCAAAGGAAAGAAGGTTCGCGAATTTCGACTCCCAGAACTAAGGGCTGACGCATCTACTTATTATGATTTAATAGATTGGACGAAAGGAAAGATTACAGAACCTCCTATGACAATGAAATATAGCGACACAGAAATTTCAAACCTGATTACTTTAGGAGCTTTGATGGATTTCGAAAAGTATCCTTGCCACACTCAGGCTGTCGAAAGGTGTGTCAAGCTGGTAACGGAGGCTTCGTTAGCAGTTTGTGGACCAGAAGCTAGAGATGGATTCATTCGTACAAGGATAAAAGCCCGGCAAGACATACCCGTTTTCGACACCAAATCTCAATATTTTCGTGTTTATGAGCGCCCTGGAACTACTGATTTTCAACAATAAAATGTAATTTTTGAGTTTATTTTGCTAGTTTATTATGATTTCAGTAAAGTTTATGATTAAAATTGTTAAATAGGTCCATATATCGTTTTCAATAAATCATATACGTGAATGTCAAAAATTGCATTATTTCAAAACTTTAAACCTAATGCGCCACCTTAAGATATATATTTAGAAAACTAAAATTTTGCATAATTACTTCTAATACTATGTATCATCAATTAATGATACAGGAAATTTGAAAAAAAAAAAATTTTTTTTGGCCACTTTCACTCCACCCTAAAGTACATGTGTCTATTATATGTCCCATGATTTATTGATTGTAGGATATTTAGTCCATTTTTTGTGACTACCGTTTAGTCAACGATGTGTGCTTTTGATGATGATGAAATTTAATAGAACGCACGGTGCCAGAGCTTCCGAGGATGCATCAAGTTGGCGGTGAGAGACCCCCAATACATTCCTTAACCGATAAGTAGGTTAGCAGCGATTATAGTTAATTAAATAAAACGTCATTAAGCCTAGGTAAGTGCATCAGGCGGAAGGTTCGCTTGGTTGCCACGGTCGACGTAATAAAAAATAATCATCCAAAAAACAGGGTCCTGATCAAGTGAGGAAGCGCGATGGGTCAAGTCATCCCTACTTAATATTATAAATGCGAAAGTAGCTCTGTCTGTCGGTCCGTCTGTCCGTCTGTCTGTCTGCAAAAAGCGAACCCGGTACAAAAGTTTGCGCGACATTGGATTAATAAAGTTCCTGACTAAAATATATTAGCAACGTGCTTTCCGATTTGTTTGCTCGAGTCTTATGACTCTTATGAAACTATCTTTACTATGAACTATTAATTTATTCAGTGCCTTTACTATATTTAAATAAAAATACTACCTTTTTATCATGGCTGTAAATAAGTTTTCCTTTTTTATTTTTACCATGGTATAATAATATACTCCGCCTGGTACTCCATTCCCGTCTTTTCTAGGTCACCTGAGTGACACAAGCCTACGTCATCATGCGACAGCGCTATATGATAATATGCGATAGCGCTATATATAGCGGCCATGTTATTGTGACGTAGGCCTGTGTCACTCTGGGAATAGAAGACCATGTTTTATTATTAGACTATGATTTTTACATTCGGCTGGACCGAAAAATAGCTCAATGTTGTCTATGGTCTTTCACCATCTGTGGTACAGTGCAATGTCGTGAATCCGCCATTTTGCATAGCTTCGTTTGCGTTGCTGTAAAGTGCGTCGCATATTGTGTTAAAATTGTAGTTACAGCTTATCGCAAGCGTGTATAAAAATATAAATCTGTGATAACTAGCTGTTAAGTTTAATAATATACGTTAATTCTTGTTAATTTATCTAGTTTCTAAGTGTCTGTGACTCGTTAAAATGGGCAGGAAAAAGAAGAAGGCATCTAAACCATGGTGCTGGTATCCTTTTAAAATATTCAATATATTGAATAGCGAAGCCGACCTTGCAAAATAGGTTAATTAGCAATGCGGCGATATTTGTACATGATTTCCTTAGCGTTCAGTCAGGTATTGCAACAGGGAGTTCGACGACGAGAAGATTTTGATTCAACACCAGAAAGCGAAGCATTTCAAATGTCACATTTGTCATAAGAAATTATATACGGGTCCGGGCTTGTCTATACACTGCATGCAGGTACGTCAGCCCTACGCGAAGTTGGCGGGCGGCCATCCGCCCACGGCCAATGCGCCAGTACTCTTTTAACTTTGTTATTAGCTTGTGGTATTTTGGCGCGCCATACGCACTAATTCTGCTCCCATAACAGTACGTAAATATCCGCCATGATCCCTTGGATAATCACATTACTTCTATTTAAAATAGCCATGACCTACCTTCTTTTATTTTTCTTGCAGGTCCACAAGGAAGCCATAGACAAAGTACCAAATTCGTTACCAAATAGGTCAAATATAGAAATAGAAATTTATGGTATGGAAGGTATTCCACCTGAAGATATAAGGGAGCATGAGAAGCAGAAATCAGGTATAAAAGATTTATTTTCGACTTGGACAGTTGGTTTTTTGGATCCATCTGTATGTACATTTCATTTTATTCAATTTTATACTATGTTCAGGACACAGTAGCTATTAGGTGTTTCTCGGTGTGTAGTTAAATTTAGTGTTTTCCAGCAAACTAACCACCTTTGAAGTTTGTTGTTACACCACTTTAAGTTTTTGTCGGGATCTTTGTATGTTTGTTTCTTTATTACCTGAATTGTGTGTTTAGGTGGAGGCAAAGGGTCTGACAGTGAAGATGACGAGCCTGCTGCAAAGAAAAAAGCTACTCCCGCTTTAGTGAGTTCTCTTTTTATAATAATACCTAGCGTTTTCTTTATTTCACCTTTGAACAGTTTTATTTCCATCAAAAATATTTATCCACAACGCAGACTTTGCTAGCTATATTTTTAGCACAAATCATACAATTTTATAATATGATGAAAGTGCTTGCTGAATCATTAACAAAATGTATTATGCTACATCTACAATAACAAAACACTCTGTGGTCGCTCCCTCACTCATGACTGAGGATCGTGGTCATCGGTGGATGTGGATGCTCCACACCTGGTTATGGTTTATGATCTGCCTCCAACGCGGCCTGTTCATTGCGTCTCTGACAACGAGCAAAGATTGGTTGAGGATGGGGCCGCTTTTAATTGATTGCTCCATCTAGTTGGAGATCGTCCCCATGTTCGTTAATAACAAAACACATATAATAGATATCTTAATTATATTTACCTAGTAATATTTATTTTTTATTATGTTTTATTTAAATTTCAATTAATAATAAAACAGATTTTGCTGATGATTAGAATTATCTTACACAGATGAGTCACTTAACTTTAAACTCGGGTAAATCCATCTGTCAGATTATGCGATATAGATATTAAGAACAGGTAATACGGTAGATATTTGCTGAGAGGGTCGAATAGATTTACCCGAGTTTGAAGTTAAGCAACACAGATATCCGGTCCAGTAATAACCTCAAATATATGTTTACAGTTAGGTGCGGGGCCTTCAGCAGTGACCCCGGGTATCCTGCCAACACCGATGGGACCTGGCATGCCCGGAATGTACCCTGGACACATGCAGATGAATCCGATGATGCCTCCGTTCATGCAGGCACAGGCTAGGTAAGGTTTCTTAGTAAAAGTACTAGTGGCACCGAATGATGGTCCCTGAAGAAATATGTGGCTTTCCATCACTGAAGGGTCCTTATTGCACATGAAGCCTTCATAGGACCCTTCGCTAATGGAAAGCCACATATGTTTTTACCTTATTTTTATTACTTAAATGTGCTAAACTTCCAAAAATGTCTTCAATCATTTTACATGACAGCTACTATAAAAATTAAGTATCATATGGACCATGATTCGGCGCGAGAAGTATAGAAAAGTAAGGTAGGAAGCTTGAATGGCTGAGTTGACAACCTGCCTGGCCTACTTAATAGTTTATTACCTTGCCTATGTGGCTGGTGGGTTTGGATCTCGGTAAAGGGCATATACTTGTGATGACCACAATCTGTTCCTGAGTCATGGGTGTTTTCTATGTATTTAAGTAATTATATATTATGTATATATAGCTGTCCCCACATTGTGGGCTTGTGGGTCCCACAAGCCTTATTGAGCTTACTGTGGGACTTAGTCAATTTGTGTAAAATTGTCCTACAACATTCATTTATATATACAAAAATATTATTGATCCTGAAGAAAATTTGTTATATGTATTATATATTATGTAACATCATCTGGGACATTCCGACACTATGGCCTGCAGAATTACAGTTATTCTTTCTATTTTAGACCCATGACTATATTTGAACATGACACCCAGAAGTTTTTAAGGTATGCACTGTTTGAACCCCATAACTCACTAATACGTTTTATTTTGTTTCCTAATTTATTTATTTTTTGTATGTGCAATTACTCAAATTTATTATCATGAAATTACACCTAAAAATAAATTATGACTAACAAAAATAAATTAAACTAAGAACTTAACAGACTAAACTAATAAATAAATTGGTTTTTAATGTGTTTAATAGCAATTAATGTTTTATAAAAATTGGTATATCAAATTAATGTGAAAATCCTGTAAGTAAAGAGCTAGCATATGTCTTAACAGAAAACGTCGAATAATGATTACAATATATATTTTTTAGTATTGTTCTTTATCTTTTACGTGTAAACTTGGTACTAAATAATAATAAAAAAACTATTGTTTTGGAAAAATATTTAAACTATCTAAACCCTGGCATGTTGTTTTAATCAATATTCAATCAATAAAAAGTTTGCTATTGTTTTTTGTTATCTAATATCGGCCATTAACTTTTACCTATAACTGTAACTGTTTGATTCTAATACTGAATTATGCTCAAAATCTAGATTCTAATAATCATTCTTTGTTGGGTCTCAAACGGGTTTGAGTTTCTTAAGATTTGTAATTAGTTGAATTACTATGTATTTATCTAATCTTGTTATTATGTATACGTAAATAAAATTAGGTCTTGTTAGGTGTCAATCAATTTATCCTTTAAAGCACCTAGCATATCAGTCACATTCTTATTTTTTTATAGAATATTAGCAGGAGATCTAAGGTCCACCACCTTGCATTTTGGAGACAAAGCAAACCGCTTGGAACAGGTGTTCCTGGGGGTGACCTGAGCTGATTAAGCCCGGTTGCCAAGAGGTTCCCCCCAGCAGGTGGGCAGGGGCGGGGGGGGGTAAAAGTGCCTCCGGCGCGCCTCACTCTAAGCTTTATATCTGCATACATCTCGCAACTATATCAAGTTTGGTGTCTTTTTCGTGTAATTCGAGGATGAAGAATTCAGTTATGTGACTAAATTTTCACTCACCCATACAAAAAATTCGAGAAATTCAAAATTCAAAAATTTTTTTTTTCGTAAATCCACTAAAAAATTTTAACTATGAGGATTTGCTCTAGAAAAAGAATACCTGTGAATAGCCCAGTTATCCTACTGTACAGAATAGTAAACTTGTCAAACATTTTTTTTCATAACTCTGTTAAAAAAAAATGTTTTGTGTCGCACGGCGTACCTGCATTGTAAGAGCGGTATGCAGCGTTTAGGATTTTTAAGTATGTTTAGATGATTTCTGATAAGTTGTTATTCTTCTGGTTGTAGATTACATTAATAAATTACTTCTGGAAGTGATATATATACAAATATAAATTAAATATGTAAATAAAGATGTTGGGAAAACTTTCGCCAACAGAGTTAAGTATTATAAATGTGATAAAATTAACATTATTATTTGCATGTCTTTTCCATATCTCGGGACCATGGGGTCCCGGACCTTTGGGAGGCGTACGTGGGGACGAAGCCAACAGCGCAGAGGCCCTTTAAGGCACGTTAATCTAAAAGCAAGGGATACATGTGGTGGATACTATCCCCGAACGCACAATGTGATACATCCGGAGATGGTCCCCGCCAGGTGCAAAGACTATTACAGTGCAGCACTTTTGTGCTGCGATGGGAACTAAGGTCATGGGCTATAGATTTGAAAGTTGGATGGACTGGATAATGGGCTATGGGAGAGACTAGCGGACACCTGCCGTGACAATCAGTCTCAAAATTGTAAATGACAGGTGGTGACTCGCCAACTCATTGAGTGGGCCCCGCAATGGCCGCACGCACAGTGCGACAACAGGGCAACACTTTGGAGTGGCTGTGAGGTTGTCGAGAGGTGAGTCTGCGGTAGCCAGATCCCGGTAATCCGTTCAGCCGGCGTTATGACATTTTACACTTCCAACCTGGAGCATAGGTCCCGCTCTTGCGACTCCATTCTGGCCGGCCAATCAAGGCAAGCACAGAGGCGAGGGCCAGATGACAGGGCCCTCTGGAATAGGGGTCCGCGGTGTCGTCACTCACCGTCAGCTCGCCACAAGCTGCCCCCGTGGGACATTATTATTATTATTGTGGTGTTGTGGGCCTTTGAGTGTCGCATTGACCAGCATTGATCTATTGTGACGGCCCTTTAAGTTCATTACTAATGCCCGTTGCATCCAGAAAGTTCCAGATTCTTTGGGCCGTAAAGTTTTGTACCTCATAGGGTTGCACTACGTGTCGCCCTAGGTAGGTACTTCTTTTTGACATTAGTAGTCCACAAGAACAGAGAATGTGCATTGCAGTCTCCTCTGACTCCTGACAGAACCTGCATGTCGCATCTTGTTTCTTGCCAATTTGAAACATATATGTTTGTTCAACTTGCAGTGTCCAGTCAGTATTCTGGTCACCGCGCAGGTTTTGTGCCTTTTGAGTCTTAAAAGCTCCTTAGCAGTTTTGCTGTTGAACCCTTTGATCAGAGCTTTCGAGTGTTCTTGTCCTTTAACGAACTTCCACCAATCGATTGCTCTCGTTTTTTCTAAGTTGCTGAGCAGAGAATATGCATCTCGTTTTGTGCTTCCACAGAAGGGTTGTGGGCCGACCAGGGGTGTGTCTGCGCCCTTTCTAGCAAGTTCGTCCGCTTCTTCGTTTCCGTTAATGTCGGAGTGCCCCGGTACCCATCTAAGTGTAACTTTGTTGGAGTAAACTAGTGCATTTAGGTTTGTTTTACAGTTCTGGACTAGTTTTGAGTTTGACTCAAGGGATTCTAGTGCCAGCGGAGCAGCCTGGCTGTCTGAGTTGATGTAGATAAGCTGGTGTCTTAGGTTTCTATCCAGGTTGATCTCCGTACATTTGTTGACGGCGAAGACTTCTGCCTGGAAGATTGAGGCCAATGTGCCAATGCTGACGCTAGCTCTGAGCTTAGATCTCTCACCATAGATCCCACATCCTACATCATTGCCTTTCTTGGAAGCATCTGTATATCAGATGTGGCTTCCCTCTTCGACGTACATTTGGTTGTTGATCCATTTGTCTCTAGGAGTTATTTCTACTGTGTACAGTTTGGTGAGATGACATTCGGTGTGAGCGTCATCAGTGGGCATGCTAAGGGCTCTATTCGCAAAAACCCAGGCCTTTAGATTGGTTAATGCCTGAGAGCGCCATTTTGGCCTGTTTAGCGTGCATATTCTGTAGACGCACTGCTTGGCCTCCTTTTGCACCTGCAAGTGGAGTGGTATGATGTCCAGTAGTGCATCTAGGGCCGCTCCCGGTGTCGAGGAGTAGGCGCCTGTTACTGTTAAACAAGCCGTGCGTTGCAGGCTGTTTAGAGTGTCTATTGCTGTCTTTTGGCTGGTTTTGTTACACCAGACTGCGGAGGCGTAGGTAACAATTGGCCTCACTACCGCTGTGTATAACCACATAGCAATTTGGATCTTAAGCCGCATCTTGCTCCTGCCATTCGACAGCATGACCACATGGCCATTTTCACTTTTTGTATAATGTTTCTCAGGTGAGGGTTCCAAATTAACTTTTGGTCATAGATGACCCCTAGATACTTGACCTCTGCCGAGAACGGTATTATTTGTCCATTAAGTCTTGGTTTTGTGAGTTTATCGAGCTTCCGTTTCCTTGTGAATGGTTAAATGGCTATTACAGTCTTGCTCGGATTAATGGACAAGTCATTTTCTCTACACCATTTGAATATTGTGTTTAGAGCTCCTTGCATTAGGTTGGATATTGTGTTGAGGCAAGGGCCTTTGACGATGACTACAAGGTCGTCGGCATATCCTTGTGTAGGTATCAAAGTCTTGGCCTGACATGATTGCAAGAAGTTGGTCCACTGCTAGGGTCCATAATAGTGGGGATAAAACGCCTCCTTCTAGGCACCCTTTAGTATATAAAATTCATGCTCTATATATAGTAGGGGAGAGGGGGGCAGCCTGGTACACTTTTTACATTAATTGTCATAGTTCAAAATATTACCTATTGAATCCAGTTTTAAGCCTCTACACAACAACCTACATTATTAACCTATGTAATTACTGCATTTGCACATATATAAAGCTAAAGATAAAAGTACAAATTAGATTTTTGCTACTCAAGGAATAATGTTCGATACTGCCCCAAGAGTGGGTAGCTTTGAACTTACGTGGGGCAGATTTGAAAAATGGGCTGTAACGGCAATAATATCGAGATGTACGCGTTTTTTTTATCTGTACTTGGCACAGTTTGTCACTAGAAATAATCGTGTTAACATTTTACTGGTATAATTTGCAGTTACAACAAAGATGGGGTAGTTTTGTACATTAATGTTTTTTGGAGTGTTCATAGTGTGTATATCGTCGCCTAGTACCCATAGTACAAGCTTTGCTTAGTTTGGGGCTAGGTTTGATCTGTGTAAGATGTCCCCTAATATTTATTTATTTATTTATTTATTTAAAGGTGCCTCAGTGGGGGTACCTTTGAAAAGTATTGAAATCTTACAAAAGCTACCCCCTTGAGGCAGTTTTGAACATAACATTGTTCAAAACTACCTCAATAATGTTGCAACAGCGGATTATATGAGTATTTAATATTTATTATATTTTGGTTCTCTGTGATTCTCCTATTTTCATAATTCCGTACCATTTTTAGGGTTCCGTACCCAAAGGGTAATACGGGACCCTATTACTAAGACTTCGCTGTCCGTCCGTCCGTCCGTCCGTCTGTCACCAGGCTGTATCTCACGAACCGTGATAGCTAGACAGTTGAAATTTTCACAGATGATGTATTTCTGTTGCCGCTATAACAACAAATACTAAAAACAGAATAAAATAAAGAATTAAATGGGGCTCCCATACAACAAACGTGATTTTTGACCAAAGTTAAGCAACGTCGGGAGTGGTCAGTACTTGGATGGGTGACCGTTTTTTTTTTGCTTTTTTTTCGTTTTTTTTTTTTGCATTATGGTATGGAACCCTTCGTGCGCGAGTCCGACTCGCACTTGCCCGGTTTTACTTGTTCTTTATCAATAAACTGCAATGTTTTAATTATTTATTGAATTGTACTAATTTAATATTTTGTAATATTGTACCGAAATACAAAATTCTAATAAATATTATATTAAACAAGACTAATCCTATTAAGCACAGAACCACATAGTACATGGAATTTAGGTAAATGCATTATTATCATTTACTAAAATAACTAAAATACATATTATTAATGTTTCAATTTACATACTAAATGGCAGTCAATATCGGGGCAGATATGAACATTTCTTATGGCCGGGGTAGTTTTGAACAGACAGCTAATCAAAACTGCCTCCTATTTTTTTTTCATAACTACCCCAACACCTACTTAAAAAAATAAACGTCGTTATTTTGTAGAAACATTGTAAATTTTGATTATTCATCCTTCGTCACTAAACATAATAGATTGTTTTATCTAATAAATTAAGTTTCACTAACCACTTCCTTCAAATACAGCTTGAGAAACCTTACAAATCTGCACAAATAACGCTAACGGGTAGCATCGAAAACAAACTAAGCTACTGGTTCGTTCATGTTCTGTCAAACTTCAAATATTTCAGGTGACAGTTGTGTGGGTCGATGTTGCAAGCCCAAAATATGGATTTGGATCATTATTGCATCAAATATACATTTTTAAACTCATATGTTCTAAGCTGCCTCCAGTGATAGCTACCCCCCTCTCCCCTATTGATGGTCAGAGTGGCTACTCTGTTTGAGAGCATGCTATGTACCCATCTGGTGGTTTCGTCTACTCCCTTTGATTTCATACCATTGAGTATGGTCTCTGTGGGCGTATTGTCGAAAGCACCTTCAACATCAAGGAACGCACATAGAGCGGTTTGCTTTGCCTCTAGGGTTTTCTGCACCTTGTCAAACTGGTTGAAAATTATTTCGGCGACACGGCGGTTTTTGGCGCACGGCGCGATTTGGTCTATGTTTGGGGACAGATTATAGCCCCTCAGCAACAGCCACCATGCCCTGCTGACTGGGGCTGGTCCAAACAACAAGGTTATTGGGAGCCCATATGGACAAGCCTACCTGCGGCGGCTGCTGCTTGTTTAGAGCTTATTCGTTGCCGCTGCAAAACAAAATGCGCAGGGAGGTGCAACTGCGTTAAAAAAACCTAAAATGCACAGTCCCATGGGCATGTAATGGCAATTACGAACAATATAATATCTTATTTTAACCCGCATTTTTTGTCAAACATCTCCTATGTTAATTTTATCACATCTATAATACTTAACTCTATTAGCGAAAGTTTTCCCAACATCTTTATTTATATATTTAATTTATATTTGTATATATATCACGTCCAGAAGTAATTTATTAATGTAATCTACCACCAGAAGAATAACAACTTATCAGAAATCATCTAAACATACTTAAAAATCCTAAACGTTGCATACCACTCTTACAATGCAAGTACGCCGCGCGACACAAAACATTTTTTTTTAACAGAGTTATGAAAAAAAATGTTTGACAAGTTTACTATTCTGTATAGTAGGAGAACTGGGCTATTCACAGGTATTTTTTTCTAGAGCAAATCCTCATAGTATACATTTTGTAGAGGATTTTCGAAAAAAAAAATCTAAAGATTTTTTTTGAATTTTGAATTTTTCGATTTTTTTGTATGTGTGAGTGAAAATTTAGTCACAGAAATGAATTATTCATCCTCGAATTATACGAAAATGACACCAAACTTGATATAGTTGCGAGATGTATGCAGATATAAAGCTTAGAGTGAGGCGCGCCGGAGGCACTTTTACCCCCCCTCCCCTGCCCACCTACTGGGGGGAACCTCTTGGCAACCGGGCTTAATCAGCTCAGGTCACCCCCAGGAACACCTGTTCCAAGCGGTTTGCTTTGTCTCCAAAATGCAAGGTCCCCTTAGAAAACGGGACCTGAGATCTCCTGCTATATATAATTTCTGTACTTTGACATTTTTAGGGCTTAAGGCTCAGTTAAATTCGATGAGAATGATGGAAGCCTTTCGTTTTGCTATTGAGCTCGTCACAGAAAATAAAATAGAGAGACTACATCACTACATGATTTTAAATCTTCAAAAATGAGAAAGAAATTACATTACTCTTTGAGGCCCTTGACTTGAGTGAGTCCCAGCACTTTTTGAAATGTCAGAAACATCTGTCCCAGGGGTACATTTTGTATGAAATCGCGTCTGTGGGACCTATAAGTGACTATTCCGCTTAATCAATATCGTGTCCGTGGTTCTCTCTGTACCTTATCAAATATCATCAAACCGCTTTTGAGTGCTGGTGGAAAAACCCCTACCTATATATTTTTCTAAAGATTACTTAGTTTAGTAAGTATGTTGTGTTGCAGAATGATGATGCCCGGCATGCGGCCGCTGTTCCCCGCGGCGAGCGTGGCGGTCTCCACGCCCAGCAAGCCCACTTTCCCCGCTTACAGGTAAACACCATACTTGCAGTTATGTTACTTATCTGAAATTAATTCTCATAAGTCTCACACAGCCATTGGAAAATTAATCCATTAGAATTTCTCGCTGACCAGAGTTTATTACTCTTTTTTCATTGTAATAGGTGCCTATAAGTTGGAATTAGACGTGTGCGCCGATTAAAAAATGATCGGCGGCGGCGGCGTGTTTTCGGCGTGAAATCGGCGTGACCTTGACTTTCAGGTTTCTTAAGAACAATCATTAAATTGTTGTTTTTCTTGAAAATTTGATCAATCCAGGTTGCTGGTCAGAGAACTATACGTTACTACGTATAGTTTTGAATAGGCTGTGAGTAAAATAGGGTTTGTAAATCAATATAGGATAGGTATAATAGCTTGCATTAAGGGGTAAACTGGTCAATGACATTCGATCCGATCGGTAACTTTCCATTTTCTCATGATTTCCATGGCTTATCGTATTATTTTAATACGTCGTACTTTAACACACTCCAAATATCCTTAAAAATTGGCATAGTGACACACTGCTATGGCTTCCTTTTACCGGATACCGGATAGTGACATTGCTTGATTTCGGAGTAAACAATTTGGATTTAAGAAACAGTCACGGTCATAATCGTATTCGTTTATTATTTAAAAAAATTTAAACATTCAACTGACTTGCACGCGCACTCATTTCGAACCTAGAAATGAGTCCGCGCGAACGTTTACTAGGAAACAGGTCAAACCTGCACAATGCGCACCTGAAAAACCAAAATGAAGATATAGTTCCGCCGGCCGAATACCGAATATTCAGCCGATGGTCAGGCTGAATATCCAGTATTCGGTATCCGGCCAAACAACCATCCGTTGCATCTCTAGTATCTTCTTTATCGTTTTCTAACTGAGGATCGCGACCACATGTAATTTGTCTCCATTTCGTGCGGTCATAAGACGTGTGGACTGCACGGTGCAAACTGCCGCAAGCTGACCGACCTCTTCATAGCGTTCGTCCATCTCACAGATGCTCCAACTCGAGCACGTTTGCCATTCATTCGGTCTAAATTCATGTTTCTCCACATCATGCGTTGGTTAATATGTACAATGAATCTAAAGGTTCTCCTATAGCATGTTGTGAAGAGCTGAGTGTCGATATTGAGCTCTCTGAGAATGGAGGAATTTGTTCTTCTAGCTGTAGCTTCTAGTGCCAACCTTTGCCACTTCACACTTTTTGAGGCTCCATGATTCGGCAACCATACTGGAATATTGAAAAGACGACAGCTCGTACCAAGCGCACTTTAGTTGCACGTCGAGTACCTCTGTTCTTCCAGATCTTGTCGAGGTTAGCCATGCCAGCTCTGCGGCGTATCTCGGCGATGCAACCACCGGCATTGTTTATTAAACCAAGATACTTATACAAACTAGCTCGCTTTTTCGTAATCGCCGAGTACGTCGGTAACTGGCAGTATGTTTGCCCTGTCTACTACCATTACGTTGGTCTTGGAATGGTTGATCAAACCTCTCTAAAACTTTCATCTTGAATTTTCTTCAGAAGAGCCGCCATTTCGATGAATTTCTTGTTGCCATTTCCAGCCTGCACATTTCTGCGGGGCAAGCATTTGCGCTAATCGCCAGATTGACAGTGAATCTGCAGCGTTGTCACTCTTTCTCTCTTTTTCTATTTCTCGACATTATTGGCACACGACTTTTTTAGGAAACTCAGGGTCTCTAGAGTTTTCGGACATGAATGTTCTCAGATTTTTGCTGGACTCCACTACATGAGCCCTGTGTTTTCGTTGCCTAGTTAATTGTAAGTGTTTTCATGAGGGAGCATTCTGCCTTCGTATATGGAAACAATCCTTCTTTTCATATTATCGCTCCCTCATCTTTCTTGATCTTACTTAGGATTACTCAGTCTCTTTAATTGGTGTGTCAAATAACTTGTGCAACTGGCTATTCTGTTTCATTTAATTAATAATTGATGTATATTTGACAACTGTAACATATACAATACAAAAAGAAACATATTGTAATCCAAATACCAACTTGGAATAGCTAATTAACAACACTCAAGGTCACGCCGTTTTTACGCCGATCATTTATCGGCGGCGGCGGCGTGGCAAAAAAGCCCGGCGGCGGCGGCGCGCCGGCGCGGCGCACACGTCTAGTTGGAATATCAGCTTGAATTAGGAAATCATTGCTCAAGAATACAGTGAATAATTGACTTCTCACAATAATTTCAGATTTTAGACTCCCGACGCAAACAAATTGCATGTTCCGATACGGCTGGCTTCACCGTAAAGTTACCCATAACACTATTATGTACTCATCTACTTGATAATTAATAAACAACAATCATTGCAGCAACGCGACGATAAGCGCGCCGCCGACCACGTCGGCCTCCCACGACCTGAAGGAGAACGGCGACGTGAAGCCCCCCGCCGCCAACGCCTGCCCGCTCGTCACCGCCACCGGCGCCGCCTCCAAGATCATCCATCCCCCCGAGGACGTGTCGCTCGAGGAGATCCGCGCCAGGCAACCCCGCTACCGGCCCAAGCCCAAGGAGCCGCCGCACCACCACCAGCCCGCGCCCACCATGGTCACGCCCAGCACCAGCCAGGCTGAGGTAAGCATGGTAAGATACTCCGACAATTCTCTAGACTATAAGCTAACTGGAGGAGATCCGTGCCCGCCAAGTCAAGTACCGACCCGACACCCAGGAGCCCCCCCACCGACCCCTGCGGCCCTGGTCACATGGCATTAGCTAGGATGATGTAAGCATGGTGAGATACTCCCACAACCCTCTACAGTCTACACTCTAAGCTAACTGGAGGAGATCCGTGGCCGCCTAGTCAAGTACCGGCCCGAGACCGAGTGGCCCCACCGACCCACGCGGCCCTGGTTACACTCGTCACTAGCTAAGATGAGTTAAGCATGGTAAGATACTCCCACAACTCGAGATACTCTAGGCTAAGTGGAAATCTGTGCCCTCCAAGTACCGGCCCGAGCCAGAGTAGCCCCACCAACCCATGCCGGCCCCGATCACACTCAGCACTAGCCAGACTAAGGTAAGCATGGTAAGATACTTCCACAACCCGACACACTCCAAGCTAACTGGAGCCACTGGAGGAGATCCGTGCCCCAGTCCCAGGAGCCCACCATCGACCCGCGCGGCCCTGGTCACACGGCACTAGCCAGGATGAGCTATGGTAAAATTAACCGATTATGGGAAACTCAAATAACCGGTTACGGTTACTTATTTATGACTTAAATTCTATTAATTGATCTTCTAATGACTACAAAGTTCTGCCTTTTTTGTTGTGACGCCTGTGGTTATAATTTTTGTCATTCGTGTACTTTAATAACGAAACATACCAAATGTACTTCCATTATTTATGAATATTGTATCACGTCTAAGATCATATTTTCACTTTTACTGTATTTTGTGTGTTTTATTAAAATACGAAGACTCACAGACCCTAATACTGTACCTTTATTTTCGTAATATTTTAATTACTCGATTTGTTTAGGACGTAGGGCCGGTGTGGTACACTTTATATGCAGGATAGTTTCCCCGAGTGTATAATGTTCCGCAGGTGCAGGCGCACATGAACGCGGCGGTGGCGGCGGCGGCGCGGCAGCAGGCGGCGGCGCAGGCGCAGGCGCAGCAGGCCATGCGGCGGCCCATGATGCAGCCCGTGCACGTGCTGCAGCAGCCCGTGCGCGTCGGCGTGCCCGTCTCCATGCCGCCCGTCATGGGCGTGCTGCCGCTGCCGCAGTTCAACCTGGTGCGCCAGCTGCAGCCCGGTCAGTACCACCCCCACCCCCAATCCCAACCCGTCCAGCCCCAACACATGCAGTATTACATGCAGCAATACCGGTAGGGCGTTTACCGATTTACGGATTGACTGAGCGTTCATTTTCATTCGATTTTAGTAAAGTTTTGAATGTAACACGAAACATTTAATTGTTGATTTTTTTAGTGGAATAGCGGAATCGTATCTTTTTAAGGGGCTACCCGAGGTTTTCATCGATTTTTGACAAGTTTTGAATCGTATCTCCTTTTTTTGCACTACAGATAGAATTATAAGACAAACTGTTATTGGTTTTTCAATCTTTTATTTCCGGTTTTGTCCACCGGATTTTGAAAAAAATTAATACTTGTTTTTTTATGATTTTTTTTAAACATTGTCTAAAAAAACACTTTTTCGTATCTAGTTTGCAGTGAAGGATCTTACATGTACGAAATCTACATGGGTTCGTGTTTGACGTCTTGAAAAACGTGTCCAGGGTTTTCATTTTAAACTAATTAACAGCAAAGTTATGGCCAGAAAACCAGTTTTTTAGCCTAAAATAGTTCAACCAAATATCTCGAAAAAAAAACTATATATAAAAAAGTAAATATATAAATAAAAGTCAAAGTAAAATAAAAGTCGAAGTAAATATGGGATACTATATTGCTTAAAGCCGTTGCTGTTAATATAATAACTATAATAAGCTACAAAAAACATTAGAAAACTTAAGGGATTCAGATCGAAGGTCATTGGCGTGGGGTAGCCCCTTAAGAATTAGAACTGTTGACAAAATTAAATGAACTGTTAAAAATTATTGTAATGTAAGTAATTTTTTTCCGTATGTATACGGTATACTGAGAATATATTGATCATGAAATACATATTTTTAATTTGTTTTAAGAAACAGTAAATCTCTATTTAAACACAGTTGCATAATATTTTTGATTCGACACACGCTAACTTTTATTTATCATACATTGCAAAAAAGTGGAATTTACTAAAACTTATAGTTGAAATCGGTAAACGCTCATTTGTTTAGCTAATGATTAAAAATCAAAAAGACACATTCCGATGTTTTGATGTCTTACCTTGTCTTGACATATCAATATAGCAAACTCTTATGAATTACCACTTAAACTTTTTATTCAAATATTTTTTTTGTAAGATTTTATTAAATAACTGTTGCAATCTATATTACATTGACGAACGCTACGATTTTGCGTTGTTGTTATAGACCAGTATAGACTTAGCTATGTAAGTTCATTGTTGAGGCACATTATTAGGATAATGTAAGTTCAAAAATTAACTTGTAAGTAATTATCGGTCCAAATGTTACTAATGAGTCGTTTGTATTTAGAGCCAAAGAGCATAAGACTATTTCACGTTATGTGCTAGGCACTCATGGCACTCTCACATTCCAAAATACAAATATAAGTGTTCAAGATATTCCGATAGTATTTTTGTACAAACCATTTGACAGCATCACAAGATACATGTATCCTTTACGATCGCATATTGTTTCCAAGGCATTTATTTCCGATTGTAGGTTAGCATTAGATATAACTGACTATGGTAGTCTGCTCAAAATGTAAAAGCGTGGAAATGGACTGAATGTTTTTAATAAATAAATGTTTTAGTATTAATTTTGATTTGTATTTCCCATCGATGTAAGGTCTCGTTATGTTAGTGAGATATCCAACGAGCCCTGTAGATACACCTAACCGGCTAGCCTAGACATACCACTGCCGAGTATAACCGTGATTTTGATGTGCCATTCGCACAACCGAGGGACGGAATGAAACGAGCGGTAATTTTCTTCACATTCCTTAATGGATTTGCTTAATGTAGTAGCTCTATCTTATTACTGTCTCGATTTTCTAGTAGTGTCATAAGAGATGTGAATTTTGTCGGTTTACGGGTGGGTACACTAATATTATATTTACGTACAGTAGTTTGTCGCTTTACAATGTGCATGAACCGATGATAGTCGTTGGCTGAGTTGGATCTACGAGCTCCGTATCGATCACACCGGAACATGCATGAAGGATACAGTTATATCGCCGAGTATTTTTGGAAGTGTGATTTTTCATGTGAATTATTTATCCTACCTACCTGTGTTCCTTTGCTTACTGCACCTATCAGTCGCCACACTAAGTGCATACATGTGACCACGGTACGGTACGTGTGTCCGGCCCAGGGCCCCGACACTACAACTCTACCTTACATCTTAACGAACTGACCCATTTCGATATTAGGGTTGCCACCTATGAGGGCGTGAGGGAACTAATATAAATTAAACCAGCGAACAGCTCTCCCCGTGGAACCAGGTATTGGTAAACAAAGCTCAACAAACGGGCTCACTAATTATTTATGTTTTAAGTTACATGTATACACTTTTCTCGTGATCATAACGATGTCGGTGGCAACCCTAAACACACCGCGAATGTCCGACGCGACGAGGGACGCGTAATCGGTTGCCTCCGTTGGAACTAAAAATACATACCTTAACTTTAAATTATTCCATAGCTTCAAAGGGAACTAAAGTGGGCAAATAAATCGTAATTTATTTTCGTTTTTAGCGCAAAAATTTTCCAAAAAATCTCATTGTAAATACATAGCTTATTTAGTGTTCTTAGTTCACGTTAAACTTGACCTGTGGGTCACGAGCGTTGACATTTATTCAAAGTATGTAGTAAAACACCTGTAAACACGATTTATAATGCTCATTTCGTTTCAAAAAGCTACAAAATTACTAGCAAAACCAGTATTTTTGGTTTGAACAGTGGCGTCGGCACATGGATGTACGGTGGTGGTCCGGCTAGACCGGCGGCAGGCGATTGTTATCAGTCACAACGGCACCGCCGTGTGTTGGACCAAGGTCCCCTGTTGCTAAAGCATATAGCTGGGGCAGCCGAGAAAGGCCGTGTCACTTAACACTATTATACTATACATTTATTTGTTTCAAGGTTTTGTGGTAAGATAACGGTGGATATTCCTAATTAAATATAATACTTCAGTTTTGATATTTACCAGTGCCGGGCTAAGATAGTTTGATGACTTAAGTATTTCTAGATCAGGGTGCCCCTTCGTCCATAATATTTGTTTGATTTATTGAGATTTTGCCCCCTAGGCGTGGTGCCCTAACCAAATTATTGATTAACCTGACACTGATAGTTCTTATTGTAACGGTGTAATATCTGAATCCCATTTTAAGTCCAATTTTCTGGTAACCAACATTACATTGAGTGATGGGTGAACTTTTTAAGCGGTTTAACTTATTCACGATAGATAAATCTAATTTTAAACACAAATTTCATCAACAAGATCACAACATGACGTAACATACACGACTAACATTCATTAGGCATTATTTTTTCATTCAAATTTCAAGTGTTTCCTTTTCTCTGCTACCCCGGGGCTATGCTATAGCGCGCCTGCACCGCAATCCTCTACAACGTGTTCTTTTTGCGCAGGGATGCTGTTACCCGGCATGGGCGGCATGGGAGGCATGGGAGGCATGGGCGGCATGGGTGGCATGGGCGGCATGGGCGGCATGATGCCCATGGGCGCCATGTTCCCGGGCGGCGTGCCGGGGATGATGATGCAGCACCGGTTCCGATAGCGGCGCCCCGATCGACTCGCTGGCTGAACATAGTGTGTATTCTCGTCTGGCTAGGGCGGGCGTGTTGCGGTTGGGTTTGAGTGTTACTCTGTTTTTTGCGGTCTGTGAGCTTTACAGTCGAAATTTCAGTTTTTAATTTTTTTGGTGTTTAATCAAAATAGGTGAGTACGATACCGACTATAAAATAATCCACCTTTAAACAAATTTAAATATTAAAAATAAATAAGGTCAAAATTGACAAATTTTATTTTTTATTGTCTGTATATTAATTACTAATAATTCTGAATTAAAAAAACTCCCAAAACAAGTTCAGATGCAGTCGGTCGTACGAAGGAATCCTAATTTAAATATCAAAGTTGTATAGTGACTGTTTGGCTCCTAGCGCGACTCAATATTCACATCTATAGAAATTTGACTTTTATTGACAACTGAACACCAAACCACAATACGCTCATACAGTTTCCCGTTACCTATACTTTTAAATGTTAAGGCAATCCGTGGCCGAGCTATATACCAACTGATGCAGAATGGAGGCTAGTTTTAAATTACTATATAATGCTATCATAGCTGATACTTCACTATTTCTTATTTTATTGCAAAATTTCATCTAATTTAAGCATACCGTCCGAAAACACGTCAATACTAAATCTTTATCAACCTCCATTCTGCGACGGTTATTGATGAACTATGGAAGTAAAATTAAATTAAATATTTCTGAATAACTTCAATACTTTTTAGCATGATTTATAGTTCTAAAGCGGACCTATCGTCCACAAACTTAAAGCAATCTTAACTTGGCAATACATAACGCTTCACTTAACATTCCATAGCAGACGAGCCAAGCGAGTAGGGTCTTATGATAATTATAATACATAATTGTGTTAGTATAAAGAGTTGCTTACTGTTGACAGAGGCTGGGTCGGCCCGCGCCGACAGCAAGCGCAGGTAGGCGCTCGATAGTACTTATTATACGTCCGCTTGACGATTGTGTGTCCAATGCTCTTGCTAATTCGGTGACGGGATACTTACAAGGTAAGACGCACGCACACGCGAGCGCGCAACGGACGAGGACGGAACGACATGCCAATTTAGATTTAATTAATTATTTATTTTCTTTTTTGTTAAAGGCGTGATTTCGAGATATAGGATGGACTATTGACTAAAGCTAATTATGGCAATTAAATCAATTTATACGCTACCCGTGTTAACCCATAATCATTTAGATGAGGGTCCACGCAGAGAGAGTATACGCGCGAAGCAATTTCCTCGCGCACAAAACGGGCACTGTAGACATGCCTCGCGCGCACCGCCTCGTCAAGGCACGTCTACACTGGCCATTTTGTGCGCGAGGAAATTGCCTCGCGCGTATGCTCGTTCTGCGTGGACCCGGCTATTGAAATTCTCATCTGTCAATTTCTAACTCTTGAGACTTTTCGATCTACTTCGAAAAGCATTAAATGACCATATTGGACGATTAGTGCAACACGATTATAATTTTTGTATTAAATTCGACATAATCCAAATTCCGTTGCGTGCGTCGCGCCAAACGTTAGCGCTAGCGTTTTCGCGGAGCCGTTACAGACGGCAACTAAAGTTACGCGAGCGAAGTGCTTAAAATGATCTTTAAGCTCCTTTTTCACAGATAACTATGCTACATTTACGAGTACATACAAATTGGCCACACAAGCCGTGTCAATTGTATGTAATCGCAGCGCAGCTCTGTTGAAAAAGCGGCTGTATTATCTATACAATAAAGTCACTTTCAGCTCTTAGTTCGTGCCACTGTTGCTGCTATCGTCCCTCCCACTAGCGTAGTTGAGGGACGCGGCCGCGAGAAACTTGGCATGCTATCGATGTGCTATCGAAACAAACCATCTGTCCATGTAGACTTGTCATTTTATCTAACCTTAACGTACAATCGCCGGCGTTCGCGGTGTTCCACTTTTGAACCTTAATATACTGGAATAGAGTCTAAAAGCGAACGCAGGCGATTGTACTTACGTCGTATGGTACGTAGATTTTTTTTTCGGTTATTGACTGTGCTTCAATGTCTCCAAAGCAAATAACAGGAATTTTTCAATGTATTCTCAGTTGCAGTTATGTAACGAGATGAAAATACAGTACTGAGACAACAAGAAACAAATTGATTTGAGTTTTAAATGATATCATCATCGTCAACACATTTAACTCACCATTCGTAAACTTTATTGCAACGTGATAAGGTCTACATTGGTAAGTTAAGTGCGTTGCTGTTTTCTAAGATTCTAATTCAAACTAAAAGGATGTATAAGACCTAAAAGTCAAGATCTGATGCTAGTTTCGATAGCACATACTCCTGAGCCCGTATACGGATAGCGTTAAAGGCTGGTTCCATGGACGTTTCACCATTCGACGTGTGTTGGTCACATTGGTTAGATGGTAGATGGACAACACCAAATTTTGTATTTTCTAATATTGTCAATGGGTAACTTCAGTGGATTTTTCGTCCACAATTTGCAAGCGCATTTCCTCTACTTTCTAGAAAATTGATGACATTTTTGATTGTTTTCTAGAGGCCTTTGGCACTTACAATTCTTCAAAATTGTCTGGCTAAGAAAAGTTGTTGTATGCTACCAAAAATTACGGCGAGAAAAACTAAAATACCTAGTTCTATTATCAGCCAATAGAATAACGCCGTGAAATGGTTGACATCGTCCTCGGCACCAGCCCTAGGGTAGGCAGGGTAGGTAGGACAGGTGACTCGCTCGCCACGGCGTGGCTGGGCCGCCAGTTCCCTGCTCGGCAGGCGACGCGCTGTCACAACGACTGTTGTTGGATTGACGGCCCCCTGTCTCACATTATTACCTACCATACTGTTAGTAAGGAGCGCTGTAAGGACTAAGATTCGTTAATGTTATCTGCCTTGAAACCATTTTTTTATTAAGCATTTCCATTATGAAGTTGTGATGTTTGCCTAATCTTGTAGAATTTTGACTATTTTACCGAATAAATGCGCTGGAATTTGATATTTTCATCTTTTATTCCAACACCTACAGCCCTATCTGAATATTTATTATTATAAATATCTCATTCCTGTGTCTAACTTTTTGACCGCCATTGGCCCTATCCAAAAATGTCACTCACACGCTATTATTATTGGTACAGACAAACCAGCAAAATAACTTGAAAGCACGAACAGCGCCTAACAGTAAGCGTTCTTGGCGGGGGTACAGTCGTGAGTACAAGCTTCTTAGGATTCTTGGCGTTCAAAGAGTTACGACACCGGGATTTTACGAGAATACATGAATTAAGTCCATGATTGACTTGTCATTTCGGGTTATTCCTAGATGTCACTACCTGCCAGTGTTATCAGTAACTTGTTTTTTTGTTCAACGTTACCACTAGGAACACCTAAGACATCGGTTACACGCTAATTCTGGCGTCAGTTCAGTCCATCGTCAATCCATTCGAGTTTTGACTGATGCCAGAATGATGGAAAATGGACACGGTTACACGATCAGTCCAGACTGACAACGGACTGATAAAATTACGACACAGTCGCCGTTTGGACACAGAACGCAACACAGTCATTTAGTCTTGTCTAATATGGTGACTGACGCGAGAATGACACGATCAGTCTCCTATCAGTCTCCTATCAGTTTTCTGTCATTCAAAATGGACTGACGAATATTATCTAAAAATTTAAATTTTCATCAGTCCAAACCATCAGTCCGCGTGTTACACGATAATTCTCCCGTCAGTCTGACCAGACTGATGGACTGAACTGACGCCAGAATTAGCGTGTAACCGATGTCTAAGAGAAAAACACGTAATGGTGATGGTGAATTCGATATTTATCTAGGCCTTTTAATTAGTATTGAACACTAAAAATAATTGTAGGTAAATACTGCGAATCTTTTTTCTTCATCGGTGGTAATACCTGTGATAAAATCCCGTAATTTTAAGAATCTTTTGGAAGGAGGTAATAAAATAAATATTGTATTAAGTAGCCGTATATTGTTAAAGGTCTGGTCTGTACACATAACACGTTTATATAATAACTAGGACTAAAAACTACACTGTTAGAAGACTGATAACACTAAAGTACATGGATTACAACAAGATTTCATATTGTATACAACTAATATCACCATTAAATAAATTGTTTCACCCAATAAACATTTGGTACAAAATTCACAACAGACAAAAGTCATAAAGTAACCGAATGATTTCTATAAAATAATTTGACAACAAATGTTTAACTTTTATGGCAACTTTTTATAAATTATATAATAAGTATATAATCGATTACGTAAATAGGGAAGCATAAGTCGTCAGCCAATCAGAGCAGATTATGAATAAAATGGCGGCGATCTGGCCAAACAACTCAGGGTCCTGCCGTGACGTCATATTGACTTAGCGTAAGGTCCCCCTATTAATATTGTAGCATTCGAACCGCTACCATTATCCTGAGTTTTGGAAAATAACATGCTGGTTTTGGTCATCGTATTCTAGGTTCCGCTCTCTGCTTAGATTAGTTTGTAAAACTCGATGTACAGTCAGAGTCATATAGTAGGTAGTATCCAAAGTATTCAAATAGTTCGGAACACCATATTATTTGTATGGCGTACCGAACTATTTGAATAATTTGGACGCTACCTACTATACCACGCTGACTGTACTGCTTCGGTTAATCTACTCTACAGAATGCAGTAACCAGTTGGAGCGTCTGCCACCAGAACCGATCGCACACTCCTTAAAGCTCTGGGGGCCTAGCAAGATGCCAATCGTTTGCGCTGTAGCGAACGAAACGCTGTCTCTCTGACGCTCTTATATGGAAGAGTGATAGAGATGCATTACCGTTTCGTTCGTTACGACGGCGCAAACGATTGGCATCTTGGCTTCTCATGTGCGGAAACACGAGTAGGATAAGGACATCGGTTTGAACGTCCGAATATTACCCATAAACTCTTCAGTTTAAAGCGTAAGCTAAGCTAATCAGAGCATTTACATGATACTTGGTCTGACGCAATAGTTCAAGGCTAGTTTCATTAAAAAACTACAAAATTTGAGCTTCTCCAGATCACAATAGATTAATTAGTACTGTTTACATGTCGCTAATCACTGGGTATATCAGTGCAGTGCAAATATACTGAAGATAATATAAACTGCTTAAGAAATCGTAACGTTGCCCTTACATTTTCTAAAAACTATGCAACTTCCCGATATGTACCCCTTCGCCCATGAATCTTCTGACAGTGAGAAATGTATGGAGTCACTTAGTTACATTTCAGATTAAAATTTAAAAATGCGTAGGTACAGTCAAGTGTACAAATATGGGTGCATATAACTTACTCAAAAATATGTCCCATAGTTCTTAATTCGCTGACATAAGAGCTATGGGACATATTTTTGAATATGGCACGTATTTTTGGATGTTTGCACCCATATTGGTACACTACAGAATATGGGCAATTCTAAAATAACGACCCTAAGATAACATTACCGACATAACCTTTTGACTATCAGAAGACTTATTGCATTCGTACAAATTCATAAGGTAAGCTAAGAAAAAAATCACAACCCTCCTACTAAGTGTGAAACACCCTTGGCACTTTCGTTACTGTTGGTGTTATCGCATAAGACTAGCAAAGGTTGCATCTCAATACTTTTAAAATACTCGTTACTTCGTAAAAAGAGGATACAAAATTGAATCACACCACAACTATACCTAACATAGACAAAAGACCTTACACAGAGCACAGTTGAAGAATATATCGTATAGCGGCTTTAGAGTTGAACTAGATGGCGCTGCAAGTCGCCATATATTTTCGTAGCTACTAGATTATAATAACGTATAATAATAAATGATTTATTTCAAGTAACTTTTATCAAGCGCTAACGTTTGACAATCCAGTTAACACAAATCATAAGGCGTAGAGCCATCTAAGTATTTCAGCTGTTACAACCTCTACGATATATATTTCAACTACGTACCTACGTCTTCTACAGTCTTGTCTATGATACCTAAGAAAAGAGGTAGACTAGTTATAAATAATAACAGTAACGCTTACCGTAAAATAAGTCTTGATATGAAAACCTATTGCCCTGACTACATAAGGTAGTCTACACGTGTACTTAAAAATAAATGCACCAATACAACCACAAATAACTAGTATACCAGTAGGAGAAATGTTAGGCAGAAGTAGAAATATATATTTCGATAGGACTTTCTAACATCTCAAGTACTCTATTAAAGGATACTCACTTAGAAATTCAAGATTTAATCTTAACTAATCTACCTCTTCCCTAACCTGGGGCCGAGCCAAGGTAACACTCGTTTATCGAAAACGCCAATTTTAAAGTAGGTAAAAATGTTTCGGAGATATACGAACAAAAGGTCACGTGATCATTTCCATATACATCGATTGGCGTTTCTATAAACAAGTGTCACTTAGATTGGCCTCGTGTACTCTAACTTTTATCCTAAACGATCAGGGGAAGGCGTAATGTTTCTAAAGACGTCTAGCGCGGGAGACGCCGAGCGCATGAGGTCCGGGCACGGCGTGTTCGTGCGCGTCATACTCTCGAAGCGCTCCCGCATCGCGGCCACGTGCCCCGCTATCACGCACTCTTTCCTATCATCTTCCTTCTCTATTGGCTCATCTTGTACTTTATCAGCTCCCTCCAAATCGGAGAGCAAGGAAACTTCAGACGAAGCTGTGTAGTACATCTCGCTTTCATGAGCTTGTCGCTCATCAGACGTCACTGTCTCCTCTTCTATCTGCCCCGGCAAGGACATGGAAGAATCACTCCATCTCTCTACTGAACCCTCGTGTTTCTGCACTATCTCCGGACTCACTATTTCTGACCTAGATGAAGGATCACTCCATCTATCTTGAGTCTCTACTTTCGCTCTTTGCACGAATTCTGGACTCACTATTTCTCTCGAGGAAGGATCACTCCATCTATCTTGCGTCTCTCTTGGTTTGGCTTTCTGCAATACTTCCTCTGGAATCACCGTTTCTCTAGTCGGCTTCTCACTCAATCTATCGTGCGCTTTCTGCTCCGATTCTGAACTTTCCACCCTCGAAGACTCACTCCATCTATCCTGCTCGGTTTTGTGAACTTCCGCTTGCAGTACTCTCCACGTTTCCGCTATATACGTCTCAGCGGTACTCACGACTACATCCTCCGGAGAGGCCACCTCTAGCCTAGAAACGGATTGTCGCCACGTCTCCGTATTGTAATGCTCCACCTTCTTAAATATAACGTCGCTCGGATCCGCCGTTTCAACCTGGCACGCTACGTACCAATCGGGGTCGCTTTCGACTTCTTCCAAAACAGTTTCTTCGGGGATCGTCTCCTCAGTTACGAGCGCGTCGACTAAATCGACGCTGCCCGATCGGGAGCAGCTTTCGAAAGTGTCCTCGTCGTAGCTGGACGTCTTCATCGTGTCGCAGAGTTTGTTGATGGCGTCGACGACGTCTCTCAAGTCGCTGACGTCATCGGAAGGCATGGTGACTTCCTCAATCGGGAGGAGGGTTTTATCCTTGCCGGTGGCGATGGTGTTGGCGGGGAAGAGGAGGGCGTGGGCGACGGAGAGCAGGGCGTGGGCGGGGTGGGAGTCCGGCACGAGGTGCGCGGTGGTGGCGGAGGGGGGGGCGGGCGCCCCCCGCGCTCGCTAGCAGGCGCTGGACGTGCCCGACCAGCCCGCCAGCGGCACGGCCAGCGGCGGCGGCGGCGCCTGCGCCTTGCTCGTCGGGTGCGCGCGCGCTGCACATTCACATATCGTAAGTATTTGAAATAAAACACACGGTAAATATCGACAAACTGAATAACCAAAGTTAAGACTCGGAGGTTTATTACTAGAACGACAGTCTGCAATTTTTAACTGAGTGATTTGGAAAAGCAATGTGATATTTTACTGTCTTTGTTTCAATTGCATTTGCACTTCAGATATTTAGTTTCTCGATACCCAGAAAAAAAAACTAACACAAAATTTAGATAAAAACACAGAATTCGAAAACCAATTTTTTTTATAGTGGCCATCAAATAGGTGCGAACGAAATCAGAGCGAACAAGACTCAAGAAATTAAAAATTTGGATATTTAGCCTCCGAAGGCCCCATGTCCTACATATAGTACTAATTCATTTTCATACTAGTTAGGCTTGTATGGTGGGTTAATAGATAAAAGTTAAATATTTGTCCACAGTTGCGTACCCATTTGATGGCGACTTACATACGTGTCACTAAGAGCAATTCGGAATACACAAGCTTTTAATAAAAATAAGTATTATGTACATTTGTTATTATCTTAATGTAATTCAGTAATGGGAGTCCTATAAAACCAAACTATGAAATTTAATAGTTTATCTCACTAATTAGGGCTGAATATATTTGTGCGCAATTAACTGGAGAGCGCTCCTAAGTTGACGCACACAAGTATTGCCAAACCATTTTCGTGAAATATGACATATTTAAAATCCGATTGTTTTATAAAACCTTACATTTTCACACAATCTAGCTGCAGTATACGCAAGTGCAGCCAAATTTTGTGAAAGTACCTAGCAGTAGGTATATTCATTATTGTATTCAATGTATTGTTATTGGCGAAAGCACATAGGGATATCCGTTGTGAGGGCTTATGAGAACCTAATAAGATAGGGAACTCCTCGTCATTGCAAGGATATAAAAAGCAGAATATTCCTTGTGCTTTTTTTCTTCAATATCGTAACCAAAGTGTTCTCATGCGGACGTGCCGTGCAACGGTGCAGACAACATGCGATGCGCGTGCAAATGTAAATGAGCACTAATATAATAGCTTCCGTCTCCACGTCCTTTAATTAAACTCTTAGAATAGTTAAAATATAGAAAATTCGAAAAAAAAGGCCTTTTATGGCGCGGGTTTTTGGTTCAAAAAACGTGAAAACGTCTTAAAAGATATTCAACGTATAGAAGCGATGGTAAGTCACAAAACCGATTACCTTTAGGTAACGGTATAATCCCCATAGCCTTCTTGCTTCCTTCGGTGCCTGATAAGGTTATAAAGTTCAAGCCTGATGGCACCGTAATAGTAATCACAAGATCGCTTCTATACGCTTTTATGAGTTTCAAGTCATGCTAAACTACTGCCTATAAAGACAAAGCACAATGCAAGTGAGCCCTAAATAAGTAAATACATAGACTAAATCTACCATGCTCTAAGAAAGTAATTAAACTTACCCATATACATGCTGTTCGCATTCTGCGGACCACAACACTTACGTACGACATCATACAACGAATAGGTAACTAGCAACGCGACGACCTACAGCTCAAATATATATCGTACTTATTATTAAAATTTATACTTTGCTAATTTAATATACGTATATTTTTTGGAATATAAACAATTAGGTACCAAATTAATTTTGATTATAAAAAGGGTCAGTTTAGACTTGATTTATAACAAGAAACAGTTAAAATGTGTACTCTCTACGCATAGTCTGTCTATACGTGATTCGGTTTGGTTTGGTCCTATGGTTTATCGGCGGAGAATGCTATTTAAAACTAAGTGTGCCATTTCTTTGTCATTGTAATATGATGGGATAGGAGCCCTTAGGCTACATGATAGTACGAGTATAGTTCTATTCAATTGCGTTTCAAGTCTTACGAAACACAATTAAAAATTGCCTTTGGTACCTAATCTATATTAAAAAGAGATATAACCAAACTATAATAAATATAGTATTTTTTTAACTTCAAATTTAATGATACCAAAATACCTACATGTAATTATGTTGGAAGCATGAAAGGAACAGACACAAAATAAGCATCAACGAAAATGTTAGGTTGAATGAAATACATGATAACTCTTCAATAATAATTACTCTTTTATTTAAAAATAATAATGTAAATAATTATTAAGCATCGTACCACATCACTGTATCACAATACCTGTTGCTTCTCAGTACAAAAAGCTTTAAAGGTCGCTTCATTTCTTAACTGAGCAAATAATAACAATATAAATGAGTATCTGATTTGCGATGCTATGGCCTTTTTTCAAAATTAGATCTAGACATCATCAGTAACCCGTTGTACTTTCTATAGTACAAATTAAATAACAATAAATTTTAACGATTTTTTTGTATGATATCAACGAATCAAATTCGTTATCCGGTTCAATTTACCAGAATGACATCGTAAAATGATTTACGCTAGTTAAGAAAGGCTGCAACCTTTTGAACTAAAATTATAATGTGAATAACTTCAAGCCATTTAATAAAACAATTACACAAATTCGCAGTACATGGCACCTCACTATTAAAATAATAGATCACAAACGACATACGTATTTTTAACATTCCTAATTAACGAGGGCAATCGCTAGTAAAAATGCTAATCGTATACTTTTTATACTTTGGGTCTTATCGATTAAAGAAATATATAAAAATTAATTTGAATTTTTCTGATGAAAATTGCATAAAAAATACGTTCAAACCCAATTTTTGTAAAAACAAGGACGGAAAAATAAATACTGAAACTTTGATAGGCTTAAAATAGTGGAGATCACAGAGCATATGTATGGAATAAATAAAATTATGTTTGTCAGTTTATACTATTTATAACAAAATAAAGTACTCTTGCGTGTGTTTGTGTTTAACTCTCGTATCAAAATATAAGCAGATTTAAATTCAATTATAAGATTTTTTTAATATCAATATCATGCACGCGACAAAAATACAAGGAAAAGTAAATGGAAAAATTACATATCAATATTTATTTACTAGCGATTACCTCTCAGCCGGGAGAATACTTTGCGTTACAGCGACTAAACTACATATACATACGATTAATATAATGACTCAACGTAAACATAATTAAACATCTACATATTCATTAAGAAAAATAATTTATTCTACCTTAATAGAAACTTAATAACAAATATATGTTTGGTCTGAAATGACTGAATTTTGAGGCCAATGGAACCAAACTCCCGTGGGGTTAATTTGAACTTCCATGATCAGTGAAACACTCAGTGGTTGTGAGATGTTGAAAGGTGAATGAAAGTGAAAACACTTTGTGAAAAACGCAAATTCAATTCAGACTTTGAAATAAATGCAATTTTTAAATGGGAGTTTCTTTTTACTTAAAAAAAATAAAGTTATGAGCAATAGGGATACTTGAATTGAAATACTTCTTTGAAAATATTTATACTCAAAAAGTGCAATAGTAAAATTGTTCTAAAACTATTATCCCTTAGACATGCATCGTGCATTGAGGCATTTCTGACAAGTACAGAGCAAATCATTGACAAATAATTATTAAAAAGTCTTAATAAACATTTTCGCAATTCCTTTTAGGTGATCTTGATTTAAAGTCAATATACCTACATAATAAAAAATATATTGATATTTCAATAAGTCACTAGTAAGAAATGCCTCACTTGAAATGAAAAAGGAAGCTTAAGGCTTAATTTTGTAAAACTTCTACAAAAGTTTGGATAATTTCAATAATTTGGTATGTAACGGATAACGATATAAAATGACTCTTATTACTAACTACATACGTCCTAATTATTATGTCAACACATGACTTGTACCTATTGCACTTACTGTATAGTATGTACCATGTACATAATAATACTAATTTGATACAAATCTACGCAAATGTGCGTATACATAAACGAAATGGAATAATTCTAGGCAGTTCAAGTTAAATAATAGTAATACATTTAATCACTATTCATGTGCTTAAATAAAATGTCTTGTATCTTAGTAAGTGCACTTTGTATAACAACAACTACTAAACAACTTTTGGTCTAAAACTACTTTTTTCAACGTTTCGTCTTAACTTCGTTCTGCAATTGGCTAACCTTATTGCAGCGAGATAAGGTATAATTGTCACTAACTGTGTTCGACGGTTCACTACTTTATTACTTATAAATTGAAATAATATAAAAATACAAGCATTAAGTGAATTCCACTGAACTCTATTATGAATCAAATATATAATATCAAATTTTGTTGAAGGTTTTCCGGTATAGTATAGATTGATGCCGGAAAACTTTCAACAAAATTTGAGGACTATCTAAGTACTCGATATCGTATGTACTATATGAAGTGCATATTATGTTTTAAAGAAAAAAAAATCTAACAAATGAGGCAGGGATTTGCCAGTGTCAGTTTAGCTCTATGAAAATGACAAACGTTGGGGTTTGTGTCCTAGCAGTACAATATTTTAAATGAAAAAAAAGTAATTACGTCTTAGGATCAATAGGCTCGTTTCTTCTAAAGTAAAATGTATTATAGCAATAGCTACTCCAGTGTTATAATGCACAATAGAATTCAGTGGTTCATAGTTCGTGTCATAATAAGAATATCCTCGTAAGTCCCCGTGTACTTGTACAAGTACAAATTAAATTTGAGTTTTAACTCATATAGAAATAAAATAAAGTTCCAAATTTAAAAGCAAAAATTGCCCTGGGTCTTACGAGGAAGAACAAAAATGCCTTTCGGTTTTTGCACGGGATGCAGCCAGTATGTACCTTTTACTGAAAAAAAATGACATTTCTTTTCTGGTTATTATTATTAAGTATAGTAACAATTATCTAGATGAATATGTCGTCTGGGTTATTGTTTTTACATGTCCTATAATATTTATTTATCAATGCCACGCACATACGAGCCGCATCACGCATATTACAAGTACCACTCGATTCGAGTCATCACGCATACTTACCAGCGGCGGTGGCGCTGGAGTAGCCCTTGACGATGCGCAGGAAGGGGTCGGGCGGCGGGAAGCGGTGCGGGGCGTGGAACAGGTCGGCGAAGCGCGCCTCCAGCTCCGGCGCGCGCACCGACGAGCCGCGCACCGGCGGCGGCGGGGCGGGCGTCTCATCGTGCACGACGCTCTGGAGAATAAGGGTTAATTCGTTATTCTTCTTTTTGCATGAGTTGCAGAGAATTAACTGACCGAGAAGTCGTTTTGAGGCTCTTGGATCCCAGACGCCTTTATAAAGGACAAATTCCTATATTGACATAATTTATAGAACCGAACCGGTGACGGCGTTGACAAGGTGTCGCTAGTTAATTTTTTTAAGAGCGTTTTCATTAGGTTTTTTAAGAAAGTTTAAGTCTAATTAGTAATTATAGAGCCGACGGACACGCGCCGGGTGGATGTAGGCCCCAAGGCGCACGCATTGTACTCACAGTTAACTATACTTACATGTTGCCTGGTGGGGGCTGCACTAGTGAAGCGTTACGATTCGGCCACGACTTTGCGCGCCCGGCGACGGCGGCGGCGGCAACCATAGGTTGGAGCGCGACACAGCGATCGAACCTTTCGTTCCCACAGAGTTGGCTAGTCAGAGTATATATGAAGGGTAAGTATACTGACGTGTTGCCTGTAATGAGGCGGCGGCGGCGGCGGGGGCTGCGCTAGCGACGCGTTGCGCGCGGGCGGCGGCGGCGGCGGCGGCGCGCCGGGCGGCGGCGGCGGACACACGCCCGGCGGCCGCAGCCCGCGGGGCGCTCGCATCGTGCCTGCACACACAGATATCATTCATATTCATTTCATTTACAACACTAACATGTTTGATGTGGTAGGTACATATTATGAACGAGGTTAAAAAGAATCCTATAATACGCAAATTCTCTCCATTAATAAGAAACAATCGATCGTCTTACCGAAATGTGAAGCAGGATTCTTGGTCCCGATGGGCGGGTTGGCGGGCGGCAGCTGCGGCGGCCGCGACCCCACCGGCGACGGCGGCGACACCGGCGGCGACCTGTTACAACGGTATCGAGGTTAAAACAGATGACCGACTGGCAGCGATCACTTAATGAAGTTTTTCTTCACGGGCGAGAGTTTTCTTCGACATATTTAAAATATATTCGCTGACAGTGTAAACAGTCAATGTTCAACAGTAAGCATCTATCTTATTCACTCGGGATCTACATCTTAACGTCTGATTCTTGCGCGAGAAAGTAGGTCGCTACACGCTTGTCCTCTCGCTTAATTTGTTAACTTGTGGTTCGACGATTGTAGAACATAGTTGTCATGTTCACTCCAGTTATCCTGGGACTTAATAAAAACCACAATTGTATTTACACTCAGCTTACAGTCGTGCTAACGTTAAATATGGCGCCTGTAACCGCAATTTCATAGAAGTAACTGTGAAACCATTTTATCGAATGTTACTTACGATCAGTACGATCACAGATGGTTGAAACAATTATTGTGCTGATAAAGTATAAGAACTGGTATTTAAAACACTGCAAAATGAAAGGTCTGAAATATTATTATATTATGTCTGTACTAAAAGGCCACGAACGAATCTGATATGACTTATAGATAAACTTGATAAAGTATGAATCTTATTGATAAATCGACTAGCCGTAAGAGATGACTGAGATGATATAAGAACCAAAAGACAAAATGGATAATGAACATAGATAGCCTTGGCAATATGGTGGCCCGTTAGAAATAAAACCATCGAATATGTAGAAAGACTTTAATCACTGAAAATAAGCTAGTTTCCTCACCTGGGCACTCGCATGCTCTGCGCCCTGGCGGCCATCTTCCCGCCATTAATGTTAAGTTTCTTGGGCGGCGGGCTCGGCCGGTCCGGCGGGTTGGCCGGCGGCCGCGGCGCCAGGTTCGGCTTGCCGTGGCTGATGCGAGGCCGCTCCGACAAGTCGGACGTCGAGAGGGACGCGCAGGGGGTTGGTGTTGTGGGGGCTGAGGTTAGTGACGTCATGCTACCTCCTGGAAATTTCAAGCATTTGTAAAAATATGAGACCTCAAATAACCTATAGCCTCCTGAGTCCCTGAGGCCTTTATAAAGGATTTAATCCAAAACGCATTTTTAATTAAAATGGAATACAAGAAGGTTCCAAATTCAAAACTACAATAATGACAAGGGGGACTCAGGAGGATAGTACTAATAATAAAGGTGTAATTATTTAACGCAGCAGGGGTGGCAAAATGATGCAAGATGTAGCGTGGAAGCGACGGGCGCTTATGTGTGGCTTATCTTCCAACTCGGGTAAATCCATTCGACCCTCTCAGCAAATATCTACCCTATTACCTTTTCTTAATACCAAAATCGCATAATCTGACAGATGGACTTACCCGAGTTTCAAGTTAAGGGACTCTTATATGGTCTAGCTCTTACTTTAGGACCCTCGTAATTACCACATGCAACCCGCTAGCCAGGAAGGTTGACAAGGTTCTCCTTACCTAGCGCAACAGGGGTCGCAGAATGCAGCGCACTCTTGTTGCGGTGTAGCGTGGAAGCGACAGGCGCTTGCATGTTCTGGACTCGTTCCGCCACGCCACCAATTAGCACCGAGTCTGAAGAACTCTGGAAATAAAATAGTTCTTGTTGAAATTACGTTTTGTAAAACTACAAAACAGCTAGGATATTCAATATGAGGCTAACTGGGGAAATTTGACTGTTGTGGTATATGAGCTATCTTTACAAATATAAAATGTAGGTTTAGATACATTTCTAATAGTGACGCAATTAGTAACATACGGACAAAAATTTACCTTAGGTAGTTTTAACATTTTCTTATACATAAATACTGAAGACAGTGTATATAAGCCTTATAAGAATAGTTATTAACCTTTTCTTATACGCCTTTTATCTCTTTAAGTAAAAGAGATGTGAAACCTAGGTGTGCTAATTATGATTATGTTTCACACCTCTTGTTATTTTGTACTTTAAGAAATAAGACAAAAAAGAGCGACAAACACATTTGATTTCCTATATTTTGTTTTTTTAATACGTAAATTCTATGTTAAGTTTGGTCTTGTGTCTCAGAAGTCTCAGAACAAACACTTATTAATGCTTGCACCATCCCACTAACCCAGGTTTAAGCGGTTAAACCGTTAACCCAGTGTCAAATTGTACTGGTAACCATGGTAACTCCGCAGGTTTAACCGGTTAACCCCGGGTTAGTGAATGGTGCAAGTGGCCCTTAAGGGGCCCACTGATTAACAGTCCGCCGGACGGTATCGGCCTGTCAGTTGTTCGGAACTGTCAAAATTTTGTTCTAACTGACAGGCCGATACCGTCCGGCGGACTGTTAATCAGTGGGCCCCTTTAGACATATTTCAATTGCAATAGTTAACTTTTTATATCACAAGTGAATTATTCTAATAGGTGCATGAAAACTTAACTTTGTACAGTAAACATACATATTTTAGATAACTTTTCATGTAAATGTTAAATTACTGTAATGATTCATAGAGGAAAGTGAAACCAGCGACATCGGTCAAGATTGCAGTTACGAGATAACCTCTATGGTGACTAACATGTTTATTTACATTACGTGTCAGTTATTATGACTCACTTTGTTTACTTAATAATCACTATTACTCGTATAGGATACAATTTTACGTTCGCCCAGACAATAGAGATTACGAAGTCGTAGAAAAATTGCAATCTTACTAATGTGATGTGATTATTTTTTGAGAGTCCCTGTCCTGATTAAAGACTGGTATTTACGTACTATATTACGGTTTATTTTGTGGTTTTTGAAATAAATAGACATTTTGTCCCTGCTCCATACATTTTTTTCGAAAAAACATCATTACTCGACACTCTTTATGCCAAATCGTCCCAAATTCAAAGGTTACCATAATAATGCTGGGCAAAACCTATTTCAATCAAAAAATATTAAAAATAACAACTTTGGTTTATATGTCAATGAGAGCCGAATTTCAGCCCACAGTGGGACGGTGAGAATATAATCTAGTTCTTATAACACTTCTATCCTCGCCTTTTTAAGGAACTAAGGGATTCTATTCTGCCCAATGTTCTCAAGTAAGGACATATTTGTTCTGCAATCGAAATTTTGGTCAGGAACCAAAACAAATAAAGTGTTCTTTATTGAGAACATTGGGCAGGACGCAGGACATACCTCTTTTCTTAGTTTTATCGGTTTATCACGATTTTACTTTTTCTTTTATTTTCATATTGTATACGTTACTTCGGCTTTTCTCCTGTATTATATTCATATCCTGTATGTTTGTTTTGTCCTATAAAACTTTCTCGTTCACGTTCAAATGAACGTATTTGCAAATATCAATCTTAATTTGCAATTAACGTGCAAGTGCTAATATCCCAAGGTAGAAAAATAATAACGTGTTTAGGTTCAAAATTGCGATAGATACAGACAGATAACTATTTAGCAGAGAATTCCTTATTTACCAGTTTTTTTTTTCAATGTTGAGCAAGTTTACGATCCACTATTTTTTAAGCATTGACAACATGATTCCTCAAGAATCACCCTATTGACATGTTAAAACCGCGTGAAAATCCGTTCAGTCGTTTTTGAGTTTATCGCGAACATACAAACACACAGAAAGACACGGCGGGGGACTGTTTTCTCACAAAACAAATAACCTCACGTATGTTCCAGTGTACCGTGTGTCCTCGTCTGAGACTTTTTGGACACCGTCCTTGACGAGTGACCTAACGATTGATTGGTCTGACCTAATTGAGGGCGCTACTTCGTGTAGTGTATGTACATGCTTTATTGTTTTGGGTTTTAGGGTATGGCAGATTATATAATTTTAACAGTTTTGAATGATTCACGGTTAGTTTCGTTAGACTTATCGACCGGGATATCACGGTCCATATCAGTCGATATAAGTTTATATAATGTTTACATGAAAGTTGATTTAAGACGGTATTTATACGGGACTTATAATAAAAGAGTTTTTGAGAGTAGAATAGATGTAACGTCTAAGAAATATTCGTGTCTGTAGTTGAATCGTGACATTTAGCACCTGAATTTTTTCCGATGTGTTGTGCCATACGTTTTATGGTCACTGAATTATTAAACATGTACATTAATTGTCAATTCCGAAGCACGAATTTGTATTAGAATTTACACATTTTATGCGATCAATGAATATAACACCAGGGATTCGTTCGATGCTTAATGAGAAAACTTATCTTAGTTTAATTTTCATTTATTGGCCCAAAAAAAAGCAAATGTTAATATGATAAGGGGCTGTCCATAAATTACGTCATCGATTTTTGACGATTTTGGACCCCCCCCCCCCCCTATAATCATCCAAAAATCATGCTTCAAATGACCCCATTTCCTCCTACTTCATGCTACCGTCATCCGATGTCCAGACCCCCCCCCTAATTTGAAATGACGTAATTTATGAATAGCCCCTAAGCTACAAAAAACATTAGAAAACTAAGGGATTCAGATCGAAGGTTATTGGCGTGGTCCGAGCCCTTTAAGACCCACTGCTCTATATAACAGTGAATCTGTTTCATACCCTGAAGACCCACAAAGATTGGATCGACACGATTTCCTATTGATTATATCATTACATCACCATCATATCTAAGGTCAGTGACAAGTCATGACCGTGACTCATGTCATGATGACTCACAATGATAATTGGTAGGTTTCGAAGGGATACCTAAGGTTGCAATGATACAATGCTATTGACTCACGAGGTAAATAAAGTGTGCCAAGTTTTCAAATAGGAACTGAGGGTCACAAATCTTAAGGTAAAGAAAACCACAAGGAAGGACAACCAGGCGAATTCTTCAAAATTATGGCATTTTGCATGCGAGATATACTATGTACTTAAATCGCTTGCGCTTGGCTCAATCGATGATCGTGATCGAAAATATGATATAAATAAATAAATAAAATAAATGTAGGTAATCCATTGCATTTCAGGGGTATTGCAATATTCTTAAATATAGGATTTTCTTGATGTGTTTTCGTATATAGAAATATAAATATTGTTAAATTCACCATGCATAGTTTGGTGAAGGTCCACTAACTCTAAAAAACATGAAAAAAACTAAAGCGTACAATTCATAACCCCAACATCTTAAAAGTATGGTATAGTTTTGGTAGGTATTATGTGTCATGACACTCATGACACTTCCATGAAACGGACAAGTCATAAGTTCCATACGTAATAATCCTAGAAATTACCGCCTATTCCACTTATCCCTACCGCGATATCCCCCCCAGTGGGGATACGTGGAATATTTTTCCATGTATTTCTACTAGTAGGGATACTTTTCCATCTATCCCTACTAATAGATGCCAAATGGATTTTTTTCCGCATATCCCTACCATTTTCCCCCTGGTAGGGATAAATGGATTTATATCCACCCGTACCTACTATTTTGGACAGGTGGATTTATTTCTATGTATACTCATTGGTTTCCCCCCCGGTGGGGATAGGTAGATTTTTTTTCACTTATCCCTACAACCTCGCTTTTTGGTAGGGATCGATGGAAACTTTTCCAATCATCTTAACCTGATTGTATTTTGGTAGGGATACATGGAAACTTTTCCAATTATCTTTGGCTGATTGTATTTTGGTAGGGATACATGGAAGTTTTAGCGCAGATCACTTTACATGTATCAATGTGTATTCTTCCTTCGAGCAGACATCTTTACCTGATTCTTATTTTGGTTGAAATACATGGAAACTTTTCCAATCATCTTTACCTGATTGTATTTTGGTAGGGATACATGGAAACTTTTCCAATCATCTTTGGCTGATTGTATTTTGGTAGGGATACATGGAAGTTTTAGCGCAGATCACTTTAAATGTATCAATGTGTATTCTTCCTTATTTAAATTTCATTCAGGTATAAATTTGAATGCTCTGAGACCGATCTCGGAGCATCACGGAGGATTGTTACTCCGCGGTATCGAGGAGCACGTTAATCCTCCTGGGTGATCTGCGCTGCCGTCCGCCGGTTTGCGCAGGCCTTAAACAGCTAGTAGCAGGGACTAGTGGAAGAAATTCCATATATCCCTACCAAACAGCAAGGTAGCAGGGACGAGTGGAAAAAAATCCATATAGGTATCCCTACCAACTAGCTACGTAGCAGGGACGAGTGGAAGAAATTCCATATATCCCTACCAAACAGCAAGGTAGCAGGGACAAGTGGAAGAAATTCCATATATCCCTACCAAACAGCTACGTAGCAGGGACGAGTGGAAGAAATTCCATGTATCCCTACCAAACGACAAGGTAGCTGGGACGAGTGGAAGAAATTCCATATATCCCTACCAAACAACAAGGCAGTAGGGATAGGTAAAAAAAAATCCACCTGTCCCCACCTGTGGAGAAAAAAAGAGGTTAACGTGGAAAAAAAGTTTTCTATCCCCACCAGGGGGGAAATCAATAGGTACACGTGGTTGAATTTGAATTTGAATTTTGAAAAGCGGAATAAATTCCATCTGGCCCTACCATTCAAAAATAGGGGGGATAGATGGACGACTTGATTCCATGTATCCCTACCAGTAGAAATAGATGGAAAAATATTCCACATATCCCCACTGGGGGGGATATCGCGGTAGGGATATGTGGAATAGGCGGAAATTACTTGTCACAGTCATAGAAAACTATACTAGACAAGACTCTACCCGCGACTTTGTCCGCGTAGTCATAAACTAATTGAAACTTTTGCTACTGATTTTAATAAATAATAATTTAAAAAAAGCTTTCAGGTTACATCACCATAATTTAAAATTCGGACCGAAACCAGTACATCGCAAGGTTAATTTCCAAGTAAATGTTGACTTGAAATGTCACTATTTAATTTAATAGCCCGGGTGAACAAGCTTAAGCGTTCATGTGACAAACTGCATTCATATAATATATCTGCAATTGAGTAGCTTAACTTCAAACTCGCGTAAATCCATCTGTCAGATTATGCGATTTTGGTATTAAGAAAAGGTAATAGGGTAGATATTTGCTGAGAGGGTCGAATGGATTTACCCGAGTTTGAAGTTAAGCGACACCGCACTGAGAATAGCACAGACAACCGCCAGTTGGTCTGTGGCGGATAGCCATGCATACCCGGGATCGCGGATATCAATATTATTTAATAACAAAAAAGTATCGATGAGAAAGACACAGATAACAAAGATAACAAAAAAGACGATCTAAATTCAGTAATTGCAAATGCGATACAGAGTTAGCTTGGTCCGGCACATATACTCGTACCTACATGATACAGCCATGATATAAACGCACACGGAGCCAACGTCATTCCCATTAACATACAAATTCATGGCTCTTTCTTGGCACACGTCGACCCGAACTATTCACAACACTTACTAAACAATAGTATTATGTTGACCAGTTATAATGAGACCTTGAATATCAAGACAACTGTGCCTAATAGAAAATCATTCTTATTGTTGTTTGCCAAAGGTTAGCGCATGGCAAAGCTTTGTGAACATCAGACCTGAGCCAAACAAAAGTCCGCTTTTCAGATCGAAAACGTACTATGTGCTAAAGAATTTGCATATATAATATTACTTTCGTGTAAGGAGTTAAGTTAATGATACTAGCAAGAGTTCATGGTGAAAGCCCTTTTGGTAAATAACGACACATTGTTAGGTTACTATTTGTCAGACTCGCGGCAGTTAAGGCAGTATTTCCGTGAAAATCGCTTAATTTACTTAAATTTATTTGGTAATCAGTCTTGTGTTTAATATGTAGGCAGTATTTCCGTACAAATCACTCAATATAGTTAAGGTGCCATTTATTTAATAGGTAAGACGATTTATGCGCGTTTTTGTGATCTTATATAAGAACTAAGTACCTATCAAGACTCTCTCGAACCCCCCTGTAAGAGAAATACTCATAATCAGTCTTGTGTTTAATATGTAGGCAGTATTTCCGTACAAATCACTCAATATAGTTAAAGCGCCATTTGTTTCATAGGTAAGACGATTTATGCGCATTTTTGTGATCTTACGTAAGAACTAAGTACCTATCAAGACTCCCTCGAACCCCCCTGTAAGAGAAATAGGACCTGGTCTACCCCCCTGGCCCCTAAATTGTCTTAGATACGTAATGGATGAATAGCGCCTAAGTGTACTTAGGTTTGTCTTTACACGAGTTCGTAGCAATAGTTTTGATCCTTTAGCTAGCACGAGTTGCGTTCTTGCACGCTAGTCCACACTTGAAGTCGCGCTAGATGTATGGACTTATGGAGTCGCGCGCGAGAACGCAACTCATGCTAAGTCTGATAAACTTCGTGCAAAACGGGGACTGCCACAGTGGTATATCAGTATATCACTCAATTGTTAAAGAGTTTGTTTTGTTAGGAGTTGTGTTTATAGCAACTGCATGACATTTGGGACTCTGCAAGCGCGATGTAGAAGATGTATGACGCTTCATTGGCTATTATTCTAATGTCATCTGTTAGAATCTTGTGGCATGACGTTGAGAATTTGAGAGACACAAAGGAGATGCCATACATCTATTCTTCTAGAGACAAGGCCCTACCAATAGAGAGATGTCATCAACCATACAATTCCATTGTTCCATGTAAGCTATCGTATAAAATCGCGATCATCTCGCGAATGAATCATTGTGCATTAATATTCAGGGCCGCCAGCAATGACTAATATTTATCGTCGCTCGAAAAACAATGTCTTTGTAATGACAATCCTAGTAGTACTAGTCACCAAACACCTTATACGACGGGTGCTTACTGCTTAGATTCGCCATACGATATGTTCAACGGAAAATAGTAGTTTTTAGGGTTCCATACCCAAAGGGTAAAAACGGGACCCTACTACTAAGACTCCACTGTCCGTCTGTCTGTCTGTCACCAGGCTGTATCACATGAACCGTGACAGTTAGACAGTTGAATTTTTTACAGATGATGTATTTATGTTGCCGCTATAACAACAAATATTTAGTATTTGTTGTTATAGCGGCACGATACGGAATCCTCTCTGGGCGAGTCCGACTCGCACTTGTCCGATTTTTTATATTGAATTTTTACTCGTTTTAATCAAGGATAATTGCCACGAATAAATTCGCTTGCCATAAGGATGCTGACAGGTTATTCGTATGAAGATCCAAGCAAATTTCGTCCTTACGCCCCTTACGGTAAGCGACAATGTGGTACCCTTTGCTTGAAAACGTCACATATTTGCACGGGCAGACTCCAACCAAAACCTTAAAACATTAAAGGGGCCCACAGATTACCAGTTCGGCGGACGATATCATCAGCCTGTCAGTTGTACGTTGTTCGAAACTGTCACCTACGATTAACTGACAGGCTGATATCGTTCGGCGAACTGGTAATCTGTGGGCCCCTTAAATCGACTCGACAGATAATAATCACAAAAACATGTCTAATTTTCATTTATTTTCAGTAAAATAGCTAATGATGCAGCCGTGGAATCTGATGAGTAAAATTTTACACTGAAAGTTTTTTTTTTTCAGACACAGCTATACGTTTAACCAAGCATCTCGCTCGCCGGTAACAAGCATAAGCGACCAATAAAACTCATTATTTCATAAACGAACATGAATTAAATAAGTTACATTTAAGAGGAGGTCGATACCGGAGCCTCGAAATCGAAGTTTTCGGATTGGCATATCGCCAGGTCACGTTTACCCTTAACAAAGGCATGGCAATTAGTGCACTGCACACAACCGGATTGCGTTGAATATAAATTTCGTTATTTACCTCTCTATCGCTCTTGCCTATTCGAGCGGTAGAGAGAAATAGACTAACGTACCAAGAGTAGGCTCTCAGTTCATAGCGTCAGTAGCGTGCCATCCTAGTCGCTATTCTAGGAATCCGATTTGATCGGATGGTATTCCATGATTTGACTTAAAAATACAGTGCCAAATAAAGCCTCGGCTTAAAACTTTTTCAGAAAAATCGAATGGGTATAGCAAAGATGGGTAGCGTTAGTAAGATAGTGTTTTTAGAGCTCCGTACAAAACTTTGTTCACGGAGCTCTTATTTTTTTAAATTTCTGAATGCATGCAGATTACTGGAAATGATGCGGAATTAAACGTTCTATTTACTATTCGATGTAATAAACAAAAGTAGCAATACTTGCAATTTAAGGTCTCTTATGTCTCACAACCGTGTTGCCAACCGTAATACTATTTATATAGTATTGTACTATATTTTGGCTCTCTGTACTATATACTTTTGGAAAAATACTATATAATATATAGTACGCTAAAATACTATATTTCCGATTAAACGTATATTAGACTCATGTTTAGTATTTTATCTAAAAGTACTATATTTTTTTTAAATGTACTATATTTTTGATGCCTTATTCTGGAAAATACTATATTCCACCAAAAAAAAGTTGGCAACCCTACTCACACGAGACGACGCCCAGGATCGCGCAAAGTGGAGGAAAGCAAGCAGGAAAGCGGACCCTGGCAAAGGCCGGGATAACGTTAGGTAGAAGATGTGTGGCAGTAGATCTAGAGTCGGACCAAGAAAAGTCTGCAGCGGTTTTGATAGCCCACGCAGTGCACGTGTTATTTATACGTCATAATTTCATAGAAGTTTGACGTTTAAAATAACACTTTCGCTGCGTGGGCTATCAAATCCGCTGCAGATTTTTCTTGGTCCGACCCTATACTACATAGTTCGTTTTTTTCAGCATTAGAAATAAGGTAAACAATCTTGATGTGTCTTTTAATTGAAAAACACATTTTAAAAATAGGTTACGGCAAATATGTAACAATTATGAATCTAAATATCTGGGGGACCGAGCTTTGCTCGGAAAACATATAATAACTCAAAAATGCGCGTTTTGCCAGTGATAAGACCTAGCTAGATCGATTTATCGCCCCCAAAAACCCCCATATAGCAAATTTCATCGAAATTGTCAGAGCCGTTTCCGAGATCCCCAAAATATATAAACATACATATAAATAAATAAATAAACAAGAATTGCTCGTTTAAAGGTATTAGATACGATAATTTATATTCTTCTGCTTTCATAAGTAATAGTTATTGATTTTTAAAAAGCGTTTTTCAATTAAAAGACATGTCAAGATCGCTTACCTTCTTTCAAGTTCTTTCTAATGCTAAAAAAAAGAACTATAGTGAACCGAACCAATGTGTTTCGTTTCATGTTTTGCCGTAATAAATTGTTATCGGAACTGCATATGCATAAAACACAAGTTGGTGCAGGGCCAGAATCGAACACGAGACGCTAGTATTGCCTTGTCTGGGGTCGGGTATTATGTGCCATTCATGTACAGTCAGACTTTTTTATTTTTAAGCCATTTCGTACCTTGTTACAGTAACTTACTCGGTATGAAACTGGGATAAGTTATGAGTTACGTTTTCACTGTGATAAATTACTAAGGCCCACTTGCACCATTCCACTAACCCGGGGTTAACCGGTTAAACCTGGAGTTGCCATGGTTACCCGTACAATTTGACACTAGTTTAACGGTTTAACCGCTTAACCCCAGGTTAGTGGGATGGTGCAAGTAGGCCTAAGTGGCCTGGAAGTCAAATTTGGTTGACAGTATAGTCGTAATATAGTAGAAAATTCGTAAGTATAAATAATTCCCTGCACATAAAAGTAAGCCGGATTGCCAAGCCAATAGTTTTGCTGACTGTACCATGCCATAAAAGTGCCAAATGGTTTTCCGGCGTATTAAAGTTTTGTTATAATGGAGAAATACAGAAAGTATATAATTACAAGAGGAAGGGAAATTGTGATTACAAATAAAGGTGCCTTTAAAATAAATGATAAAATTATAATTGTACAAATAATAGGGTCTACTCTACTCGTATAGTGTATAAGTGACTTCCAAATACACAAAACATCTAGATTATTTTCTTCAGAGTAAGGTACCTAATATTTGTAATCGTGATCGTACAATAGGCTGGTTATATGCTATAAACTCCATAAAGCTTTTTCTCGCAAGCAAGTTCGGCCGAAAGGTTCGGCAATTTTTTGGCCGAAATCGACCCTTCGGTTGAAACATGATTTTTATTCCGAAACCGAAACATCGGTCGAGCTATTGTTTAAAGGGGCCCACTGATTAACAGTCCGCCGGACGGTATCGGCCTGTCAGTTAGGACAAAATTTTGACAGTTCCGAACAACTGACAGGCCGATACCGTCCGGCGGACTGTTAATCAGTGGGCCCCTTAAGTCCCACTGGAGTTTTATACAAGTTACAAGTGTAGTTAAAAACGTCGGCTGATATACAACGCGACCGCGTTAAACTCATAACTGGACAAGTAATTATCCTAATTTCTTAAGCGAGGACTCAAACGATTAAAAAGTGTCAAAAATGAGTCAGACCGTTAACGACTTGAATTCGGGTGTGAAGACATCTGTTTTAGCGTTAGTCGTTAAACAACAATGCCGTATCATCGTTATCAACAAAGACGAAAATAACGTATCAGATAAACACAGCTGTTGTTAAAAAGTAATGAAATACACGGCTACCATGTCAGTTAGAATAGTCTTCTTCTTCTTCTTCAACCTAGCGTTTTCCCGGCCTAGCGCCAGGGTCCGCTTTCCTGCTCAATCTTCTCCAATTTGCCCGGTCTTCGGCATCCTCAGGTGTGAGATTGTTCTATAGCAGGGGTCACCAAATGGCGGACCGCGGTCCGGATGCGGACCGCCGACCTATATAATTATAATACATATTTAATAAACTCAAGTAGAAACCGACCGCGATGGTCACATTATTTTAAAAAATCGGACCCCTGAAGAAACTAATTGGTGACCCCTGTTCTATAGAATAGTATAATCTAAAATTATTTCTATTCTTTCTACTAACACGATATGAAGTATGCAGCATCTCGCGTATTTTCCTAATCTTATCACGCGTTCCGGCGTAGTAATACCTACTTAAGTAACTGATAATAAAGTGACGTGCAAGCATTTACTAATCGTTTCATAATCCGCAAATAATGTGCAGACAAAGAAAACCAATACTATGTTGAGTGTTCTCTTAATAATTTCCTGTCAAAAAATGTCACAGAATAGTAGTTTGTGTTACAAGGGATCAAAATGATATATTTCCGTCAAGGGCGTACATTGAATCCTGAATGAAGCGATGGATTCTAAAGTAGAATCCTGACTAATCCTGAGCGTAATGAGGAATTCAAGTGTTAACGCCCAAGAGGAAATAATTTTGATACCGTGTGACGCATACTGCTTTTCACATCAACTATGAGGAAAATAAAAAATAAATAAATAAGGAAATTATCATGTATCAAAACACAATACACTATAAAAAAATTGTATGTAAAAATGAAAAAAAAAATGTGTCCTAGAACAGAAAATTCTTTGATCCCTCCTAGCAGGGAAGAAAAGTGCCACTTTGATCCCTCCTAGCGGGGAAGAAAAAGCCCTTTTTCGAATAGGTGATGTGAAAAACATTTTTTCATGGGGGCCTACTGTGAATTTTAAACCTAAATTTCGTTATCTGTCTATTACTCAAATATACAAAAGCGATAGAGAAGTAAAGCTAACGATATTTCGATTTTGATATCCGCGGTAGGCCCTCTGTGCTGTTTTGAAGTTCTACAAAACTTCGGAAAAATTTATGATAATAATAACATTGATAACACAGGAATTAATGTCCCTATCTACATAATGTCTCCATAGAAAAGCTTAGAGGACAGTAAAACTCTCGATTATCGATCTTTTATCAATTTGTAGACAAAGCGTAATGTCACAGTTTCAAAATCAGTGAACTGATTGAAATCTAGTGGGTTAATGGCGCCATGCTATTTCATCCCACGCCTTTTATTAAGTAAGATCTGTGCGGGAGTTCACATAATTATGGTATTGAGTGGGTATTGACAGCTGACATACAATAACTAGGTACATTTGCTATCAAAATATTGACAGTTTAATAAATAAGGGTGCACGGATAGTAAATGTGCAAAAAAATCCAATAGGATGATATTCCACCTATCCAATTTCTTTGTCCAGTACCACCCTTAGGGCAATGCCTATAGTACAAGGGTTACATTGGGCTGAGGGGGCACATGATCACTTTCAATGGGCACATGAAATTCAATGAGTGCCTACTTACAAAATGCACTGAGAGAAAAGGATAACAAAAACACACTTAGAATTACAAAAATAAACTTAATCCGGGGACAAGGAGAGTCAACTAATAGGAACAAATTGACTTTTGCAATTTCTATTAGTTCTTGCAATTTCTATTATCTGTTTGTTGATATTAGATTTAGGATTACTGAGCTGTTTGTAGAAATAAATAAACTTTACAGAAATAGTGAAACGTCTATAATTATTACTAAACTTCATTTTTTCCCCCAGTACAGAACTGTTTTTTAATTCCTGGTTTAGTTTACTAATGATTTTTCTCTCAGTGTGGAAGTGTGACGTTTACACAATAAATGTGTAATGCGAACTACCTGCAAGTCGACACTCCGTTGTCAACCGTCATGGCGAGCGGACAGGTCGCAAAGCACACGACACACGACTGACAGACTGAGTTTTATTTACCACCTTGTAATACAACGGAACCTAGACGTCACAGGAAGAATTTCCATGTTAGGTTCAAAATTTCAGAAAAGTCGATATCAACCAACACGGAAAGTCGTAGTCAAAGTTGATTCAAAACAAAAACAAGCATCTCAACTCCCACATACGAGTAGGTAAAGTCGGTGCAGAAACTGGGGAACTGGGGTATCGCGGGGCTAATCGTATACCGAGTTTAGGTACTAACATGCTCTAAGATAGGTGTGTTTACATTTATCCAGGGGGGCCAAGACGACAATCGTTGGTAGAAAACGACAATCGAAACTTAAATACTGCATGGAAATCGTCAGGTGACTTTTCCTAGCACCTGTCATACCGATACGTTTTTAAGGTTCCATACCCAAAGGGTAAAAACGGGACGGGACGGTTTTCGATTGTAAACATTCGTACTATGTTGAATATTCATATTTATTTCACATGGCAATAAATGTGTAACTAAATTTTGTTTGTTAACCGCCAAACGACAAACATTACGACCTATGACCGTTAAGACAATCAGATTGTTATCTGGTTATCTTAAATGATACTTAAACAGCTCGTAATAAAGTCCATTATGCTTTAATAGCGTTCCACTAGATACGAGATTGCGATAATCAGTTCTCTGGTAATTATTTTTAATTAGCTTTACCGGTTTAGATGCTACGGCGAAACAAAGGCGATGTGAACGCTCTTATTTCGTTTCTATAGAAACTATAATAGAATGAATGAGCTGCATTTTGACCATGGTTTCGTTATTAAGTTGGTGACGTAACTACCACACAGTCGTAATAAAGAAACTTCATTTTGTTTGACGACGGTTCTTTATTGGCATTTGACGGATTTCATTTGGTAGGAGGGGTTTTAGGAACTATTTATTTTTAATTAAGGGAAAATAAGAGAATCCTTCGACAAATTCGTGCTTTGAATTCGACAGCTAAAATAGATGGAGCTGTACGGCTCCGACTATTATGCTATGCAGTAACACTGGTTGTCAAATTTTATACGTTTGGCAATTCAGTTGCCACAAAATATATGGCACTGTACGGCTCAGCCGGCACAGATGGGAATAGGCGCTTCATACAAATTATTCCAGTTTGTCCCAGCCTCATGTATGGCGGCGGTCACGTGAGGCGTGGACTAATGGGAATACAATACACACACTAATAGAAGATGGCTTCTTCAGCTGTCAAATTCTTACACAAGCTATGTCGCTTATCACATTAGTAAAAAAACAATAGTTTAACCGTTTGTGGTACGTTTTAATTATGCTTATATTTTGACGCATGCAAACTAGTATATTTATTAGTCACTATTAGTATGTAATTATTGAGTACAAAATACAAATTAGTCGTAAACTCCGTACAATACAAGAAACCAGGAAGATGCATCACCGCCTTAGACATAAAGTAAGAATAGTCATAAATTCATAATGATTTATACCTAGAAATCAATTTACGTAAAATATACGTCAATAGTATAAATAAAATAATAGAATACAAAGTACGTGTGGTTTACGGACAATGGTAAATTTACTTTTCCTTCCTATAAAATGGCAGCTGTACTAAAAAAAATAAACACATCTCAATATGATAAATAAAATAATTATATCTCGATGAAATAAGGATAGGTATTAAAATATGAAATCCTTGGATTTATAGGTATAATGTGATGTATGCTGAAGCCCATTCCTGGCTTAGCTGTAAGAAATCGGTGCTATATTTGTACTGCTTTCTAGATAGGAAATATTACGCAAAACTCTGCCGATTCTGCGTAGAGGGGGCCACTAGCAAAAACTGAGCGCCTGTCGCGAAACACGAAAATCGAAATTTCGTTATTTGGCTCTCTATCACTTTTGTATATTCGAGCGATAGAGAGGCAGATGACGAAATTTCAATTTTCACATCTCGCGGTAGGCTCTCTGTAAACAAACCGCTTTGGGGGTTGTTCATTAATCACGTCATACACTTATGGCGTTTTTGATCCTCCCCTATGATATTTGGTGATATTTCCAGGACCTACGACGTTTGCTCCTGCAACTCCGCGCCAATCAGGAAGAGGTACCATGGTCGCATTCTTATCACCTGTCATAATGCCATGCGTCACTTTCACACTTACATATTTGTTAGAACGTGACAGTCATGGTGACAAATGATAAAGAGCCGACCATCTTAGCTCTACAGGAAGAGGTACTATGTCAATACTATACCGACAAATTAGGAAAAGGCCTAAACTGCTGAAGTTTGTATTGCAGTGTGCCTCATTATACCAGTCTTTAAGCACTTGACATATAGAATATCCAAATATCCATACCGCATTTGGTATTAGATTTAGTAATTATAACATACAATACCCTTCTAACTTCTGGGAACATACCTAAGTAATTATTAGTCGCAGAAAAATAAAACATACCCTAGTTATCAATGAATATTCAGGTGTCCACATTTTGAACAAACCACAGTGTAAATCAATTAAAACACAATCGCGCAAATACTAATTACATGTTATACTAAAAAAAGTCAAAGGCACAATGTGAGATATAAATAATCGTCGATAACATAAAGATGGTAATTAGCATTTAGTGTATTTTATTTTCCTACTTATAGGCGGTGGGCGCAATGACTAAAACAGCGAAATACATAGATAACCGTATCTGTCGATAAAGAAAGATAGTCATGTGTTTTGTGACAGATATAGTGAAAGACGATAATTTTTTGGATGATTTCAAACACATTTCTACAATTTCAAACTAGGACATCGCTGTTCCCCAGTTGTCATCGTTGGACACTGACCAGCAAGAGTATTTAAAAATTTAAAAATATTTTAACCCACCAGTACGGATATGATCGTCGTTCTTGTCTACGTGACAGCGTGATAAAACGGTGTCCGTCGCTTTCTATCCCACGGTGTTAAAAAATGACAGTTATTTTATCATGTGGATAAAGATGGATAAAGCTATCCATAATACGCCGGCTGGCTGACAGTTCAAAAATGTTAATCGGATGTCAGTCTTACTGATTGGATATAGAACACAAGTTTGCAGTCGTATGTGGGAAATATATCTCCCTCAGCCTGGTCAAAATAACAAGGTATAACGCAATCACATCACAACTCACTCCATGTCATTTTATCGCACAAAACGACGTCCAGTAAGATATTGAAAATGATGAAATTACAATATTTACAAGAATAATAATGCACGTTGCAATCCATATTTCCATTTTTATACCAGGTAATCGATCCCCGTAACCTACGCGTTGTCGACCCTAACGACAGCAGTTTAACATAAAATTTTGAGCGCTTCCTTGCAAGATTTTATTGTAGGTGAATGTGCTTATCTTTGATATTATACAAAGAGTACCTACACGTGCATTTTTCTTAAACAGATAAATGCAAGGTTATATCGAAAGCCCAAACTCCCACAGAGTGAGGATGACGCCACACTCCCGCTAAGGATATTTTTGCGTTTTCGACCGTGTGTGGGCGAACTTGAACTCTTTCGTGCGTTCGGATATAATCATTTTAATTTACGATCGGTGGCTTATGTTAATGATTTTTCAAGTTCTGTTTCGATGACAATAGATATTACGTAATATGTAAGCAAATTAGATACTATTTGATTAAGTTTTCGTTTTCACATCGGTATTCAAAATTAACCGCAGCTTTTAATCAATGAAAAATTTAAAGATGCTAAATTAGCGGCTTATTTAGACTGCTTTTTAAATACGTATCTGCATACTACAGTAATATTTATATATTATATTAACGACTTACATTACTTAATTATATACTGATTCTTTGTCGAATTACGCATTGCGTAATTTTTAACACATTAGGTATATCTAAATAAGATAATACAATATTAGTAGGTATACCGATTTCAGATCTAGCGGTTAAATGATTTAAAATTCTTACTAGAATGAATTTCTTCTTAGAATGTTTACAAGCAACAACTTTTAGTGCTAATAAAATCTATTTTCTAAACAGTAAAGTAGAGCATTCCTACTGTTTCAAACAAAATGCACAGAATGATCTCCGGTTTTCACTTGATTCTGGAATTTTATACACGTCGCACATAGGGGTAAATTCACGATCTACGGGGCCAAAATTATTTTTGCGGGTTTTTGTATTTTTTAACGTTTTACGAAGTTGAAACAACTGTTTCATGATAAAAAATTTTAATTTATAGGGTAATTTTTTCAAAATTCTACTGATATGTAAAATTTCGACATCTGCACAAAAGAGGAAAAAATTAAAAATATAGTAAAATGTGTATAATAATTTATTACTGAAATAAAATCAGTTGCCATATTAAGCTACAGTCTCTGCTATGATGTTTTCTTCTTCGCTTCCGGAAGAGCACTCTGGGTTCGGATCGGCAGGCAATAGCAATTCTATCGTTTCTGTCAGGAAAGTACTGTGCTTTCTTTTTTTACTTTTCTCCTGCAGCTCAGTAAGGGGTCGGAACTCAAAAGTAAGCGATTCAAAATATCCGTGTTGCAGCTTTCTTTCGTAAACTTCCTTGCGAAATCAAGTCGATAAGATCGGAAATGCTTGTTACGCGCTTCTGCAGCTTCTTCAGTGAGCTGTCCAATGGGTAGTAACGCATTTTTTTATAATAACAGCACCATGGACTAGTATCTTATGCATCGTGGGCGTCATGGGATGCCATCCGTATAATTTGACATATAGTTCTCCTGTTTCCTTTGCGTAACTGTCGTATTTTTCAGAGTCAATTTTGTGGCAGCTTGATATCGTCTCTAAAATTAGTTTTAATCTATATATCAGCTCGTAACTGATTCCAGTTATATCTGATGCTAATTTTGGATCATCAAAAAACCTTCTGCTGGTGTTTCCATCATTCGTGTTGCCGAAATTTGCCTTTGGCATATCTACAAACAACGGACTTTCAGCAACGGGAATCGCGAAAGAGCCTTCTAGCCAAGAATTATTGTTTTTTATGAATCTGTCTTCTTTATACTGAGCTTTACTCCATCTAGTCTTAAATTCTGACTTGAAATAAGCAAAATTGCTTTTAAATAATTCTATTTGCTCATTAGTGCAGCCTTCACTAGAAAAAAGTTGATCTCTTAAGGAACACAGTTTTTCTTCCAATGTAGGTAAATTTTTACTTTTGAAGAGATAAAATATGTGTTTTCTAGTCACGATCTTCATTTCTGACGTATTTGGTACATCTAAAACAAATAAACATGTCGATTAAACTCAATACAAAAAAAAGTTTATTTTTGAGTAAAATGGCGGATTATTTTTAAAGTATAAAAATTATGATTTGGCGGAAGCATGCGGAAAGTCTTTTTTTAAATTATAATAACCAAAGCAATAGACTATAACATGTCGTTAACAATTCTGCTCGATCTCACCCTATTGTATTACTTATTAACGAGTGAAGTTTTTTTTTTGCGAAAAATGACGCTCAAAAACAGTCTCTCTTTCAGAGCATTAACCTAGCCTCAAAAACAAATAAATAAAGCATATTTTTATTTTTGCTTATAAATTACTAACCTGCTGTTTCAGAATCCATGATTTTTTTCACTCTTGATCTCTTAAAAACAATAAACCACACCGTCAAAGTTTTGCTTTTCTAAGAGCGCCGAGAACAAGTAACATACACGAAGTGACACGATCAAATTCCGACTGACGTGAAACGAATTAGAAAGTGCATACGAGGGTGGGAGGGGTTGTTATCTAGCCTCTAAAGGGTCCTCTACCGCAGGTAGCTGTTATCGCAGAGGTATTTATTGTTTTGATAAATCGACTTTTGGCCGCGTAGATCGTGAATTTACCCCGTAGTGCGTCGCGCTTTCAAAGGCTTAATTTAAACGAAATCTCACAAAGGCGCATTTTTGAGCATTTTAAACAACACATACCTATATTTCATTCTTAGTAGTTTATTACATGGAGATTTGGAGATTCGTGTTGATAATTTTGATTAGAATGGTTCAATTTCTATTCATTTTACAAAACCACCAAGAGTTTGCTTGGAATTTGAAATTGACGTATATCGTACGACAACTAGAAGACGTGAAAAGTCGTCAATTATCGAAAACTAACTGACAAAAACAATCATATTTCTATCATGCATATCATAATCAATATTCATCCTCATTATCAATATCATCATATCAGCCGATACCCCCCGCAACTGGACCTAGGCCAAGTTCTTTGAATTCTTAATCAGTTCGTCCACCTAATTGGAGGCCTTCTCTTTCATCATTATGTATTTTTACTCTCCACAACAGACCGATTGAATCAGTTAAAAATAAACTTTATTGTAAGACTGATGTATAGTGACCGCGATCACTATCGTTATATAAACACGCACGATGTAATAAAACATAATATTTGCATATGCGTCCGTTGATTAGGGCTTCCAAATACCGGACTTCTCACAATAACGGTATTAATACCGAAACTGTCTTCATCAATACCGGGATCCCGGGATCCCGGTATTGAATATGAATCGCTTAAAAAAATATAGTTTTATGAAAAAGGGTTACTGTTACACCAGATATGTCCTAACAGCTTTTAGAACATTACACAATCAATGTCGTCATCTGCATTAATTTTATTTCACACTCCAGGTTGGCAATAATTTTATCCAACTTCACCAGTCACATTTTTAGTCCAACAACCCACCAGCCAACTTTTTTTCAAATTTCCGCCTAAATTAATTTGCCATTACTACAGTTCCTTGTTCCTTGCTCTTTTCTTTTACATTTTTGATAAAATTTTAAGAACTATATTAATGTCACTGTGAGGATTCATCCACCACCAACCACCAAATATTTATCTGACGCACAGGCAACGATCTTATTTCAAATATAAAATAAGGGCTAGGTGCAAGTTAGATGCGTCTGACGTGTAGTACCTAAGCTTTTGATACAGCCGAAAATGACCATTCTAATGGATATAAAGGGTTTATTTATACTGCAAATGTCCCTTGTTTTTGAAAATACCGGGATCCCGGTATTGAAAAATACGTTTAGAAAGACGGGATCCCGGTATTGAAAGCCCTACCGTTGATATCGCACCTGAATGCACTCGTATTCATTGCTGAGGCCCTACCAAAAACCTCGCTATCGCTCGCATACCTATGCAAGATAGCGATTTAGCTAAATACTTTAAATATAGATCTTGTTCAGTTACAAACTAACACGGGGCGTTTAAATATAAACCACTTGCACAATGTCAATCGTTCGATATCACCCGTAGAATGCACAGGAGAGGCCTAAAATAAGCTTGCAACTTTAAACCTTAAGCCCAGACTATAAGGTCCTATAAAAGGATATTAGGATGATTGTAATCTCGATTTGGACGCTCCTGGGAGCTTCGCGGGATTGTAAACACTTCATACGGTGTTTAGTGGTAATAGGACTTATGTTATTGTAATTAGAAATAAGCTTTAAGTACATTCTAGTAAGATTCATTGTTGTCGGGATGATCAGATCTTGGGAGGCAGTAGTAAGGGGTAAAAAACTGTTTTTACTTTTCTGTGAAATTGGTCCGTTCGGCGTACGTATGTCGAGGATCAAGAGCTATGTAAATCTCAGTTTACATTTGAAGACAAATCTCTCAATAATCCCTTTTTTATTGCTCTAAATTGTAGATGTGCTTGTCAGCTGTATTAGCTGTACTTTTAATTTATCGACGGTTACAAAACGACACTAGCATGATTGAAGAAAAGTTGATTAGTGGGAATCTAATGCACAGTAAACGGTTTTCAATTAATTTTGAAATCGTATTTACAGACTTTATTTGCACGTCCTTGGCATTAAATGGGTTAAGCTTGCATGGGTTTATTTCGATGATTATTGTATGTAAAACAATAATCATCGAAAGCGGCGATAGCGATAGCCGGTCGCATTTTTATCGCCTGTCGTGTCATCCGTCACTTTCGCACTTACGGCATGGACGATAAAGAAACGACCATCTTAGCCCTACAGTCCTGCTAAAAGCTAGAAACTTACCAAAGGCATCTGTTTCTGCACCGGCGGCTGCGGCGGCGGCCCCCGCGCCCTTGCCTCGCTCGGCTGTCTCTTCACCACCGGCCTCGGCGGGGCCTGGGACACCTGCGAGGCCTGCTGGTCCCTGGAGGCCAGGGCCTCCGATAAAGCTGCTGAGAGCGCGTTGACATTGCCAGGTTTGCGTTCTGGCGAGGTCTTGGGCTGGGGCGGGGGGAACCGCGGCGCTTCGGTTTTGATCTGACCGTTTGGTGTTGTTCCTGAAAAGATAGGGAGGTTATTATAAAAGGGTTTTTAATCGAGGATTTTGGATTGTTTGTTTTGGTTCCGTACTTTTTAGTATTTGGTGTTATAGAAAGAAGACATACATAATCTGTGAAAATCTCAATGTTCTAGCTATCACGGTTCATGAGATACAGCCTGGCGACAGACAGACGGGCGGACGGACGGACAGACGGACAGTGGAGTGTTAGTAATAGGGCCCTGTTTTTACCTTTTGGGTACGAAACCCTAAAAAGGGTTAAGGTCCCTAGTGTACGAGTAGGTAGGTAGTATAATAGTTTTGACCTGAGAAATACTGAGAATGTCATTTGGTTCCATTGGTTCCAGTAATTCTAAGCCAAAGCTTTTCTGAAAAGTCAATTCAAACAGATCAATATGTATACAATCAAAATAAAATTCACAACGAAAGGGCGTTTAACCTCTCATGGAATGTTCGAACGTCGTAAACGTAACGCATACAAATTCGCCGGTACATATTCGATAGTCTGCCCGTTCGTGAGCCCTACTGCAACGACATAAGACCCATCTATGGTCGGCTTTTTTTGCTGTTGGTACCAAACACAAGCAACACTTTTAACTGACCGATGGACACCGTAAGTGAACCTTATACCTTCGTAATACGGTTTACGAATGATCAGTGAACAATGTGTGATGGTACGCAGTCCTAATCGCATCCTCGCGCCCTACTTCATTGGCAACCGTCAGTTCCGTTGTGCTTTGCTGACCATTGATGAACTTTATATCTTTGGCTTAAGGTTTACAATTGTAAGTTAATAGTGCACGATGGTACGGAACAGTCGATTTTCACTTGCACTGCGGGAGGTTTCTAATGTTTAAAATTGGAACAAATTGTTTTGGCTCTCGGTAAACATTGGGACGATCATTTTGTTAGGGTTTTGTTGTTTATGTGTGTGTTTGCCATTTTAATATCTAGGGATCTATAGGGATATGATAACAGATAAGTTTCATGTTATTACGATTATGAGGTAGTCAGGTACCTACTAATAATTTTACGGCATGCAGTGCCTCATTGGAACTTCATGCTTACATACACATACAAACAAATCACTTATTTGCATTTACTTCTGAGAAGTTCTTTTTAATCCTAATAAAAAGAAACGCAATGTGTGTCCAGTTCATAGTTTTACTTGCGGCCCGCGAGCCTCCCTGGCTATTTTGTATGTCATATTTCGTCAGGTGACAAGCAAAACTCACTAATTACCACCACAAGTTCATATTAGCCATAGTGAACCATATTAGTACTAAAAGAAGGTCGATTTTTGTTTAACATTTTTTTAGTATAGTTGAATTATCGAGAAGATGGAATTGCATTTGTAGTGGTTGTATGCTGATAGTACAAGAAAATAGAAAATTCAAATATAGGATGCCTGTAAACAAACAATACTACTACATATGCAATTCCACGCTCTCGATGATTCAACTATAATAAGTGAGTTTTGCTTGTCACCTGACGATTTACAAAAGACAACGTCTGATAAAATCATAAATAGTAACAAAGTGCGGCCCGCGCCAACTTCGGTAACTACTACGTGGCCCTTGGCTGCTAAAAGGTTGCCGACCGCTGCTTTAGCCTGACGGGTCACCGTTTTGTGCCAGATGACATGGCCCAGGCGCATCCTAGCTAGCATCCTGCGTGCTGTGTGCCCCAGTTTACCGCAAATGATTAGTTCCGTTCGTACTATCGCCCACACTGTTAACTGTACATCGGTACCTTATGCCTTTGGTAATAAGGTCCACAAATGTACAGTTAGGAGTGTTGCTGTTTGTACTGCGGACGTACGCGACCTTTTACGCGACTGTTATAATTATGACAATATGAAATTTGTATGCAATTTTGCACTAAACCTAACTTTTTTTTTTCAATTATAAAATGTTGTGATAAAGGCCCATGACCTTGAGGTAATTTTTCTCGATAAATGAGATCTTATTTCGGAGCTTGAGTTTTAGTTAAAAAGGCAAAACCTTTTTCTTCATCTTAACCCATTAAAATAGTTATGTATCCATTCCATTCAAAGTTTGCTTTTACACTTCTTATTGTTGTTATGTTTCTTATGAGTCAAATGCAGATTTATTATGGCATGAAAAGGGTTCATCCACATATTACGTCACAGCAACAGCGGGGGTCATGCCAAGCCAAGTGTGACAGTACTTATTAGGGCCACTTGCACCATTCACTAACCCGGGGTTAAACGGATAAACCTGGAATTACCATGGTTACCAGTACAATTTGACACTTGGGTTAACGGTTTAAACGGTTAACCCCGGGTTAGTGGGATGGTGCAAGAGGCGCTTGAAAGCCTATCTTTTGAGGAGGGGGAGGGGGGCTAAAATCGAAATTTTGTGTGATGCAATTAATGAACGACCCCAAAAATGATGACATAGACATACCTACATGTCTTTTCAATAGAGGGGTGTTCAAATATTTGTGAGCACGTTAACATGTCCGATCCCAACCTCCTTATCAGATCCGCAGGATCTTGTAGAAATCTGGGCCCGTAACCAGTTTTATCCGTATTAATTCAGGTTACGTATTTAACGAACTGCCGTCGTATTGTATTTCATTAATTATAAGATTATACAAGAGACGAGTACACAGTAAAGACAACCAAGACTGATGGAACGCAAAGTATGGAACGTTTGCAATGTTGTCAATAACGTGAACTTCGGTAGCAAAGAGGTAAGATAGCGGGCTACAAAACCGCACCAATATATAATATCAAGTTTTGCTCGAAAACGAAACGAACGTTTGTACAAATTAATTACTGGCCACCCTATATATTTACCTATCAGGGGCTCTTCGGGTGTTATTTAAAGAAAAACATCATGTGGAAATAAGACTAATATCCTATATGGATCTGAGACCTCACTAACTGCGTCACGGGCGCTATCTACCACAATAATAAGGAACGCGCATTTTGCACAAGCACTTGTATTGTGGTTGACAGTCTATATTATTTACATATCTCGTATACGTAACATGTTATATCATACATGCTGTCACAAGTCCTGTTTGCCCAAAATCAAGATTTATCGTAAGTATTCGTTATTTATGTGCTTTTCGCTGGTAGGCACATGAAATACTTAATAGGTATTTTCGATTAACTTTTTAAAGTTGTTAAGTGTGTAAGAACATATTTCATTTGTTAGTCAAGCAATTATCAATTATTAACATTTATATTTTACTTTGGGAAAATTATAGGAAATATTAAAAGAAATGGGAAATAGTGTGAGAATGGGATGGAAGCCGTACTACAGTAAAATAATAGTGGTTTGATAAGGTCTACATTTTGGTACTAGTAATTTGAGGCTATTTAGCGATACCATAAGGATAACATGATATTTAAGGAAATTAACAATACCTCAAATGACCATATTGGGAATGAAATAATAATGCCTAATGTGATATTATGGTTTTCCATCAGTTTACCATATTACATTATAAAACCTTTATATGTGTTTACGAGTTATAAATATTATTAAATAAAAAAAATCTATTATACTTAGGCATATTTAATATGATGTAAGTACTTATAATAAAATGCTTCATATGTTTTAGTACAAAATGACGAGCTTTTTTAGGGTTCCGTACCCAAAGGGTAAAACGGGACCCTATTACTAAGACTCCGCTGTCCGTCCGTCCGTCCGTCCGTCTGTCACCAGGCTGTATCTCACGAACCGTGATAGTTGAAATTTTCACAGATGATGTATTTCTGTTGCCGCTATAACAACAAATACTAAAAACAGAATAAAATAAAGATTTAAGTGCGGCTCCCATACAACAAACGTGATTTTTGACCGAAGTTAAGCAACGTCGGGCGGGGTTGGTACTTGGATGGGTGACCGTTTGCATTTGCTGTTTTTTTGCATTATGGTACGGAACCCTTCGTGCGCGAGTCCGACTCGCACTTGCCCGGTTTTTTATGACATAGGAGGCAAAGAAGCAGACAACCTTTAAATGAGCAATTCTTGTATATATATTTATTTTGGGGATATCGGAAACGGCTCTAACGATTTTGATGAAATTTGCTATATGGGGGTTTTCGGGGGCGAAAAACGAACTAGTCAGGTCTTTTCCGAGCAAAGCTCGGTCTCTCAGGTATTTTAATTTAAAGTCACCTGCCACCTGTTATTTGTATGGCTCTTTTTTAAAAGATTCTAACATAGTTAGATGTAATGTAAACTGGGTGTGAACTGTAAATGTTTCAAAATGAACTTAATCTATAGTTCGTTTTTTTTAGCATTAGTTCGAACTTGAAAGAAGGTAAGCGATCTTGACATGTCTTTTAATTGCAAAAAACGCCTTTTAAAAATCAGTAACTATTACTTATGAAAGCAGAAGAATATAAATGATCGTATTAGATTCATAATTGTTACATATTTGCCGTAACTTATTTTTAAAATGTGTTTTTCAATTAAAAGACACATCAAGATTGTTTACCTTATTTGTAATGCTAAAAAAACGAACTATAATACTGTTAATTAAACTTGCAATATTTTACAACACTCAATGAAAAATCAGTCAAACAGGGCCAGTAGTAGGTAAAAAATAAAAATTACTCAAAGCACCTCAGTAAACAATTTTGGAACTGCCAAAAAAATATACCAAAAGGAATCCCCTGCCATAAAGTTTGAGAATGGTTTCGGTTATTTATTTTATTGTTTTACATTTCATATTGGCCATAACAATCCAGCGCGAGAACGCTGCCTGCATGATGGGCACCTTACCAAGGGCGCAAAATTTTGATAGGTATTTTAAATTTTTTAGCTTTAGTTATTAGTTGTAGTTAATTTCAGTTTTATATTCATTTTATAACACTTATTATACAATAAATGAGTTTATTAGTATCATATTTTCATATTTGAATGTAAATACTCTGATATTTTCTTTATTTACCTAAGCACTAAGTTCTATGACATAAACATACTCTCAGTCAATATTTATAATAAATATAACTTGATATCATTAATCTACCTTTTATCTGCAGCCAAGTGTAGAACAATCAATAATGTAATTAAATACCAGATATCATATCAGTGTGTACTTGTTATGTAGATACATTTAAAGGTAATAAACTATTAACAGGTAGTTAAGTTTTGAACTTGTAAAATGATTTTTTACTATGTCTCATTAGGTTTATAATGAGACTAAAATGAGAATTAGTCAATCAAATTCTCATAGTATAAAATTAATATCATTATTGAAGAATTTAACTTCGTGCCACCCAATGTACATTAGGATGTACACTCAGTTTCGATGCAATGTCACCCTTAATTAAAAACAATTTAGTTAGCATTTCATATTGTCTCGTAAATTTTTTGAACAAATGAAATTCAACCCAATTGAAAATGCAACAAGATTCTAACCTGTAATAATGTAATATGTAATAATCCTTTATTTCAGACAGTAAATTTCATTTTTTCTACAGTTTTTGCGTATTTTTTTTCCCTGCCTGTGTGCCACATATTGGCAAAAGGCCTCCTCCAACCTTCTCCATTCCTCTCTATTCTAGCCTCCTTGGCTATAGTTTTGTATGGTGGGCGGCATGAGGTAATATAAAAAATGTTGTTATCACATATTTTCTCTATTAAGTCCAGCAAGGGCCTCTTGATTGTTTTTATATGATGTCAGATAAATAATTCAAAACAATAAAAACTAGAGACAATAGATGTTAGAGACATTATTATTATACAAGTAGCAAAATGCATAAAAAAAATTATGATACAGGTGGCAAACAAGGATGAATACCCTGAATACTCTTAACCCTTTCAATTACACATACACAAACCTAATTTTTATGAAATTTTCAGAAATTTTTAGATTATTGAGGTGTACCAAACAACATCGGCTCTATGACAACAATTTTACCAATTTAAAACTAGCATAATCTTATCTTTATGAAGATACTCACCACCAAATTTGCCACCAGTGGGCCTCAGCTTGGGCATTCCACCCGCAAACAGCCCTCCCAACATCGGCGGCGCTGCGCTGCCACCATTCTGCATACCACCACTCTTGACCCCATTGCCAACCGGAGATGCACTTCCACCAGAACTAGACACCTTCCCCGGTATATACGGTCCACTCTTATCCACTGTAACAGCCTTTTTCAACTTCGCCCCCTGCCTAATAGAACTAAGCAGGGCATTCCTGTTGTCTCCCGAACCTCCCTTCGACGAACCTCCGAAATTAGGCGGCGGAGGCGGCCCCGGCGGCGGCGGAGGGCCCGGAGGCGGCGGAGGACCGGGCGGTCTGGGAGCCATCGCGAAACTGTCGCACTAACCGGCCTACAAGGCCATGAGTAAAGGAAAATGACGACAATAATTCATACACCCTACAAAATTCACGCACTTGTATTTGTACACACGATCCTCGCGACGGCACGTGACGAAAACATTCGAAGCCCGATACGTCACTACGACTAATTCTAGCTAATTTACATAAAATATTGGAAAACCTTGTCCTAAAAGATTAATCATTGTAAGAAGTCGTAGACACCACAAATTGTTTTCACTCTGTTCACATATAATTTACTACTACCCAGCATAATTTCTTCTACGAAACATGGTTTCAAATTCAGCCCGTTTCTGACGGTTAAAACGATTTCCTGATAAAGTATTACTTCGCTTAACTTAAATGATATGATATGATATTATCGAGGAGTAGGGAATTCGTCAAATTCACAACTCGTAATCGTAATATGGCCGACATCTGTCAAAATTTGTGGAGTTGCTACTGACAAAAATTAAATTATTTATGGTAGTTTTTATTCTGCCAAGGTAAATTCCTACAGATTATATAACTTGGCTAAGAACTGTCTCATGTCAAACGTAAACAGAGAGAATCATACTGTCTTTGTCTTACGCTGGCACAAGCACCCTAAAGAAAGGGATGAGTACAGGTTTCTTCATAGTTTTTTTGTTCTTGACTGCCAGACTATAACCAAGGAGTATAGTAAGTATAGTTGGTCAAGCAGATCTTGTCAGTAGAAAAAGGCGGCAAATTTGAAAAATGTAGGCCCGAAGGGATATCGTCTCATAGAAAAATTGAATTTCGCGCCTTTTTCTACTGAAAAGATTTGCTTGACCATCTATATATGGACTGATGGAGTTATGGACTAGACATGCTTGCAAATGTCTGAAATACAAAAGTCTGTAGTCTTAGGTTTGTTGCTATGGATTTTGCATATCTATCTAATGTGTATTTTTTATTTTCGGATTTATATCGGGATTTCTAAAGGTTTTTCTCCTATTTTTGCATTCCTTAATACATTTTGCCATAGTGATCATACGTCCTAACATTAACATGAGACATTGTGGCAAAAAAGGTTTAGGACAGCCCGAATCAGATTATTTGACATTATTATAACGCGACGCGACGCGACGCGCGGTGTGTCCATTGATATAGAATAAGAACTGGATACCCAATCAGCCGCAAAAAATGGCCCCGCAAAAGTAACGTTAAAACAGATCACGCGTTACTTTTTCGTTTAGTCTTGTATGGACCGCTCAAATGTGAAGTTGTCAACAATGTCGTAAAATGGTCGTAAAAATATGCAAAAACAACAATGATAAAACGAGGAAAAAGCATGGAATGTATTTCTTTCGGTTAGTTCTTTGGATAGCATTACATTATTTATGTAATCTGGTGGTAATTTCATGATTTTGAATAAATTATTTTGTTAGTACCAAAGAAGGGATGTGAAGGAACAAAAATCTAATGAGTCGATGTGAGGCCAATACTTTTTTATTTTTATATGGAATTCGTAAGATATAATATTATGTTTAAATTCAAGATTTCCAAGAAAACCTATGCGACGTGCAGAGTGGACTGCTATTATAGCAAGAGATAGGGGTGATGCAGTTTTAAACAAGGCAAAACGGCACTTGTGTGTTCGGCGCATTTCCCTGTTTCCGACATATACACGACCAATAAGGGCTTACATCGACTAACTGTAAATGTTAAACCTGTCTGAACACAGTGACAACCACAGGATTTTTTTGATAAAGACCATAACCAATCAGTACCAGTAGCGACCTGAATGTCCCCGTGCACTATATTGCAAAGAACGAAAGTGCGAAGAGTATTATGTAGATCTAAAATACACAGTTATTTAATAAGTTGAATTTATTTCAAGGAAAATATAATAAATTTATAAATTTATTTTATGATAACTTACACGGGTTGTTACCATGAATTAATTTTATTTGAACTCCCGATCAAATTAAATTTGTTTCATTTATTACTTCGGTTTTTCTGTACAGTAATACCTATTAAAATGTACCAAAGGGACTCCATTCGTTCATTATTCTCGTTTGACGTTGTTTGACGTAAATACAAAGGTGAAGTTACGTTTAGTGCCATCGGACTTAAAGTTTTAACAGTGTTGGTAATAATGTTTACAAATTTGACACTTAATGCTTACGACAGTAAGTTCTTTTCCGTACAAAACATTTATCTTGACTCAAAATTTACGTAAGCGTTTTTATCATCAATGCAAATTTGCAGCTAATGTCATTCTGATCCACATTTTGTTGACATTTTTGTTCCGCTCTGTGTGTCTATTTCTAATATTAAGTCAGTGGGTGTGTCGAATCAAATTTGAATAGGGTTAGACCAAGAAAAGTCTGCAGCCAAATTTTTGATGCAGGTGGAGAAGGGTTTTCAGTATCGGCAACGTCTGAGGTTAAGTTAAGTTTAGATAAGTTAGGATAAATTAGGATTGTTAAGTTTAGTTAAAAAACGAATGAGACGAAAACGATACTAATTATTCATTTTATTCAATTTGGATAACTATACGATTACATACGCGACGCAAAGGAATTAAAAATATAAATTAAATAGAACTTCTTTCTAAAACAACCATACTGCGAAGAACCAATATCCCGATTGCATAATCGGGATATTGGTTCACAGCACACAGTCAATAAGTAACTTATTTGAACTTGAAGCAACCTTCATTTTCGCTTTATTGTTTTGAACTTGTTGACAAAATATCGTGTGAATGATGGTACTTAAATAGATTCGAATCATAAGAAGCCTCACTGCCACCTTGCGCCATCAGGAGGGCAGCTTCTCTTGCGGCTTTCTCTAAAGCCTCGCGTTCCTCAGCTGCACGTATTTCTCTTTCTACGTCCAGTTGTTCTTTTTCTCTAGCTCTCTTTTCTCGTTGCTCAATATTGTCTCTGTATTTAAATAGGCATGTGGACAAATATTTCACTGGATCTGCGGGCTGCGCAACAATTGTCTTCGCAACACATTCACGCAACGCCGCTCCAACGTTTCGTTTCAAATAATTGAAATCTTCGGTAACATTTTCATCACCGGGGCAAGGTTCAAAAATATCTAATTGGCTTCTTATACGTACAAGATTACCAAATCCATCATTTTCATATTCACTTGTAGCGTCTTCTTCCCTGTAAATACGCTTGTTTTCCTCGTTTATATAGTAACGCCCAAAGTTGTCGTAGTAATACGTGATGTCATTGCGGATTTCCTTCAACTTAATAAGAGCTCCAGAGCCATCCATCATGAATTCGCTTGCTGTTGCATGAGCTTTGTAGATCTTTTGCCTAGTGCGAGGATCTAAGAAGTGTCTCCCACATTCATCATAGAAATAGACATGTTCTGAATCATCAGAAAGAGGAACCAACATCTCACTTTCGTTACATTGGTACAATGTGGGTTCATCTGGCTTCTTATATATTTTTCTACCATATTCGTCTAAATAAAATGTACCAAGGTCATCAGTAAATTCCTCTTTTTCCTCAGTTGCACTGAGAATTGATATGATTGATTTTTTCTTTTTCCCATTGACGGCTATATCCCATAAGTGGCAGAACTGGGAGATCAAACGCTCGCGCTCTGGAGATGGAAGTGCATGATTAAAAATTCTCATTTGGAAGAAGTCTGGACACTCGCACAACTCTTCTAATGACATATCCGGCATGTAATCTGATAAGTTGTGAAGGCTTTTTAAAGTAGTCTTTAAATTGTCTAACGAGTTTAATCTTGCTTCAAGAAATTCCTTTTTGTGACGAAGTGCCCCAAGCGCTGCAAGTGCATTCTCTTCTTCTAAACGTTTGATACGGTCATCTAAAACAGCTATTTTTTCTACAACTTTATTTATCTCAAGATCGTGGCTTGCTGTAGACCTTACCATTGAACATAAATCTTTTCCTTTTTCTTTAAGTTCTTCCAATATTTTTTTAGCTGAAGGTGACTCATCGGCTTTGAATTCTTCAACAATTTGTTGTAACGTTTTTGTTAAATCGCTACTTAAATGTAGCACGTTAAAACTTACAAATTTACTAAGCAGAATGGCTAAGTTATCGCTAATTTTATCTAACCATTGTAACAGATCTTCGACTTCAGATTTAATTTTAATGTCGAATTCTGGACCGCTTTGAACACCTCGAAAACATTTCAACTTGTCAGCCAAGGCTTTGGCAATTTCTTTATGCATTTCTTCCACAATTTCCAGTTCTGCGTTTAATATAGCATGGTTTTCGTTAGATAAACCAGATCGATTCTTTTCAATGAATCTTTGGAAATGCTTTAAACGATAGGTCATACTGTCCATAGTGTAGTTTACTGCTTGGTATACTTCTTCTTTGGGCAAACTTCGATCAATCACAAGTTGTTCAAAGTTTTCTATGGCGTTAACATATTGCAACCATTGCAACTGGTAATCAACAATCAAGTCTAAAATCCGACCTTTGGTCTTATCATCTCTTTCCTCATTCAAAATAGTGTGAACTGTACACATGACGTTAAATGCTTTGTCCGAAAAATCTGTTTTGGTAAGAAAAATAACTGGACTCTCATAATAGAGCTTGACTTCTTTACATATATCAAACAGCATGCAAACGCTTTCTGGATTTTCTGTAGCGGATACGATTATTTTTGGCTGAAACAAATCATTTTGGTTTAATTAAGGTCACGGTACTGTCGTTTCAGTAGCACATCGTACTGGATAAAAACTTTGTTTAACCTCTCGTATGCCGGGACGTATTAAATTCTAATTATTTAGAGTTACAGTATACCTGCCTAATGCGGCTCCTAGTTCCGGCTTATGAAAGGTTAACAAATTAGACTCAGGCTAGTAAAAAAAAAACACATTAGTTTAATTCTACTATCACCACTAGCAGGCTAGCTAAGAAATACATATTTACCTACATGGCATGGGCCATACCTATATCTCAGCTAGAGCTTGCGCCTTTCTGGAAACTAGCGACCCGCCCCGGCTTCGCACGTGTTAACAAATTAATCAAATTATACATCTAAACCTTCCTCAAGAATGACTCTATTGATAGGTGAAAACCGCATGAAAATTCGTTCAGCAGTTTTTGAGTTAATCGCGAACAAATATACAAACAGGCAGACGCGGCGGGGTACTTTTAATAAGGTGTACTGTTTTAATAGGGTGTAGTGGTAGTGATAATCTGAATATCGCAAATAATTCTTGTGTGTTACAAATATTAGAAATAGGGACTTTTTACCCATAGGTACAATGTAGTTGTATTGGTTACTTACTTTAGTTTGCGAAGTCATTATGAAAAGTTATTGAAAGCTTCTCAATAATGCAGGATTTTCATTATATCATAACTAAGCAGTAGCCCAATAGGATAATACATTGGCATTCATAAATTAACAAAATTTTGACGCAAATCAGTGTCAGAATATTAGTTTATAAACAACATTTTTTTACAACCAGTTCTAATAATACTTCAGTAAACACAGTATAGCAATCGATAAAAAATATCATTACGATTAAAAACTAGGAGAATGTAGTTGTAGTATTTTTTAAATTATTATTATACCCAATATCATTTTTATTGCTTTGATGAACATTAGACATAGACAAAATTTAGTAGTTTTGTAGAATTCGACTGGCAACCCAGCCAGCGTCTACGACTTGCTTACGAAAAAAAAAATAAAAGAGAGGTCGTCGATGACTTTGCGAATATAACAAAAATTATACAAAGGAAAAATCGTGCTGTGGTACTGGAATTCACTGTTTACTTGAAGGATTTTTTTAGTTTAAGCGTATAAATATCCTCATCATGGCCGGCGCGATGTTATTTGAGCGTTCGCGTGTGTCGTCGTCAACAACCAGAGAGGAGGACGTCCGCATGACCGACAAGATGGTCAGTACTGGAGAATTGCCTGAAGACGATGAAGAAAACATAAGGGCCAAGGAGCAGGGCATCCTGAACCTCGGCGAGAAGTACAAAAAGGAGGGCAAGGCCAAGGAGTTAGCCGAACTGATCAAAGCCACCCGGCCGTTTCTCAGCCTGATAAGCAAGGCGAAAGCGGCGAAACTAGTGCGTGCATTGGTCGACTTCTTTCTGGATTTGGAGGCGGGTATCGGCATAGAAGTCCAGTTATGTAAAGAGTGTATAGAATGGGCGAAAGAGGAACGGCGCACGTTCCTGCGGCAGTCGCTGGAGGCGCGGCTGATCGCGCTTTACTACGACACGGGCATGTACACGGAGGCGCTGGACCTCGCCACCGCGCTGCTGCGTGAGCTCAAAAAGCTAGACGACAAAAATTTACTAGTGGAAGTGCTCCTTTTCGAGAGCAAAACCTTCCATGCCCTCAGTAATCTACCGAAAGCGCGCGCCTCCCTAACGTCAGCTAGGACCACTGCCAACGCGATCTACTGCCCCCCGAAGATGCAGGCCGCGCTCGACCTGCAGTCTGGCATCTTGCATGCTGCCGACGAACGGGACTTCAAAACCGCATATTCATATTTTTATGAAGCCTTTGAAGGATATGATGGTGCCGATAGTCCCAAAGCACTCACGGGACTAAAATACATGTTGTTGTCAAAAATTATGTTGAGCCAAGCTGAAGAAGTTGCTGTTATCTGTGGCAGCAAAGCGGCCCTCAAACATGCCGGGAAAGAGTTAGAAGCCATGAGGGCAGTAGCAACAGCTTCTCACAAGAGATCCTTAGCTGATTTCCAAGCTGCACTAAAAACTTACAAGCCGGAACTTGAAGAAGATGCAGTAGTGAGAGCTCACCTTGGTGCCCTGTATGATACTATGTTGGAACAGAACTTATGCCGTATAGTGGAGCCCTACATGCGTGTCCAAGTTGAACATGTAGCCCGCTCCATCCGTCTCCCCGTCGTACAAGTAGAGAAGAAATTGTCCCAAATGATCTTGGATAAGAAGCTGAATGGCATCCTTGACCAAGGAGAAGGTGTCCTGATTGTCTTTGATGAGTCCCCCCTCGAGAAAACCTATGAGACTGTTCTGGAAACCATCCATCATATGAGTAAGGTTGTTGATACTCTCTACCAGAAAGCCAAGAAACTCTCATAGACTTCTGTAAAATTGTTGTAGCATTAAAAAATATAAATATCAAAACTAACCATAATTTTTTCAGTTCAGATTATATGGAAACTATTTTCAGACTAAATTTCATTTTTGTTCCGAAGTTAAATACTGAATACAATATATTTATGTATATGTTTATGCAGCAAGAAAGATGAAATACTAATCACTTTGATTTATTCCCATTTTAACTTAAGCTAGTGAAAATTATATTCTGTTTTATTGAGAATAAATAAAAAGGTGTTCACCCATCGTTGTTTGCTTCACTTTCGCCCACGCTAAAATTGAGCAAGTCATGTTATTTTGACTGAAACAGTTGGCAATGCATGTGTAGTGATTCATCCACTGCAGTGAATTGCACTTACACATTCATCTCCTGACCTTAATTCGGTACGCTGACTTGCATTGAAACTACTTTAAAAGGTAAAGACCGACTGCGACCCTGTTGACATACTTGAATTTTAATTGTAACCTGTTTTAGAATTAGGTACTTGTGGGTAATTAATGGTATTGAACAATAAAGTCTTGGTACAAATTTATTGTTTTATTTAGTAACCTTTTTATCTAAAACCTCAAATTTCACGATATGATAAAACTCAGTTCCGTTAGGTGACGTCATCGCATAATGAGGTCAACGCTTTGGAGTTAGAGAAAACATTAGGTACACACTCACTCACTCACGCAATTATTACCTGTGATCGTTCATTAGATTCTTGATTTTTAACATACGAAAATAGAGATATCTAGTTTCCTTATGCTTAATTTTAACCATCGTAAATAGTAAATAGGTAGGTGGGTATTGTGTATGAAAAAAACTAACTAGTTCGTTTTTTTAGCATTAGAAAGAACTTGAAAGAAGGTAAACGATCTTGACATGTCTTTTAAATGAAAAACGCTTTTTAAAAACCGGGCAAGTGCGAGTCGGACTCGCGCACGAAGGGTTCCGTACCATAATGGAAAAAACGGTCACCCATCCAAGTACTGACCACGCCCGAAGTTGCTTAAGTTCGGTCAAAAATCACGTTTGTTGTATGGGAGGGACTCCCATACAACAAACAACTTAAATCTTTATTTTATTCTGTTTTTAGTATTTGTTGTTATAGCGGCAACACGGTTCGTGAGATACAGCCTGGTGACAGACGGACGGACGGACAGCGGAGTCTTAGTAATAGGGTCCCGTTTTACCCATTGGGTACGGAACCCTAAAAATCAGTAACTATTACTTATGAAAGCAGAAGAATATAAATGATCGTATTAATAGATTCATAATTGTTACATATTTGCCGTAACTTATTTTTAAAATGTGTTTTTCAATTAAAAGACACATCAAGATTGTTTACCTTATTTCTAATGCTAAAAAAACGAACATAAAGAATAACTTGTGTAAGTACAAAACTATTTGTACAGTTATCGACCTTCCTGGGTAGGCAAGAAGATTCAAACTGAAATGGTAGTTATTTAATTTAAAACACGTATAATTAATAATTTTATAGAATAAGTAGGTATAATATTAACAAAACTGACGGGTATTTTCCTGCCTGAGTCGTTGTTCAATTTTAAATTATTCTCTGTCCTCGTAAGGCCCAATGTGCATTACAATGTACACTCTCTTCCAATTTCAAACTGGATAAAGCAAGCTTTCCTCATGGACCAACTATCTTGGTCAAGCAGATCTTGTCAGTAAAAAAAGGCGGCAAATTTGAAAAATGTAGGCGCGAAGGGATATCGTCCCATAGAAAATTTGAATTTCGCGCCTTTTTTTACTGACAAGATTTGCTTGACCGTCTATACGTATGCACAACTAGTTGTGCCATAAGGATTTTTTTTCTAAATCCTTCCCATAGACACAATTAACTGGTTTACTGTCATTTAATTTGAGTTCCCAAATACACAACTATTCTTGAGTCTTGCCTGTTTATGTAGAACTGTACAGTCGCCATCAGATAGATATAGGTCTTTTTCGTGCACATTTGTGGAATATTTCCAATTTATTAAAAGCCAGTAGGAACATGTGAACATTATAACTTCCATAAATATTCCCAGCGGTAGAGCTAGCGTAGCGGTAGAGTTGTAAAAATAAAAACACATTTCTCACTTTTCTTCAACTTATAGCTCCCGCTTTCTTTATCTTAGGGGTTGTGCACAAATCACGCGAGGTGTTTTCGGCTACCCCCCTCCCACACAACCTCACGTGTATTTTTTTGAATTTTTTTCATTCTACCTAATTTTAAAATAAGTAGTATTGTATACAGGGTGATTCAGGGGACGTGAGCAGGACTAATACTGCGCATTTCGTAAATGATAAGCACCACTTTCGTATCAGTAATATCAGTATTAGTGAGGTTAACGTTAATTTTCGAGTAGTGTTGAAAAAAAAAAGTTATTAATTTATTTACGACATGCGTGGTCACCCTAAAATTAGAATACTAAACTACCGATATTCTGTGTCAAATTGAATGTCACCACTGTCATCGCGGTCTGGTTACTTATGAAAACTCGTATCTCACTCAAGTTTATTTTCTTCGTAATCAAAAATTAAAGAGGTTTTATGCTTATTAATTAGGTCTTGTAGGGTGACCATGATTGTAGGGGATTAAATTTGCCCTCACCAAAAAGTTAAAAAATAGGAAAAAGTGTGGTTGTTTCACCTAAATACGACGGTGATCGATCAATTATCAGTTACTGATTGTGCAGGATTAGTCCTGCTCACGTCTCATGAATCACCCTGTATAGAAAATCTTGTTTATTTTCATTAAGTAAATAGACTCGCTATTTTGAAGTGCAGAGTGAAGATTTATGTTTAACGAAACCGAGAAAACCAGCCAGGTTTTTTTTCTTAGTTTCGTTCACTGTAGAAAAATACACGTGACCCCCCGTAGAGTAGTGCCATTAGTTAGGAATACATATTTTTGATGGCACAACTAGTTGTGCATACGTAGTTGGTCCACGAGGAAAGCTTGGGATAACAAGTAGCATTTCGTTTCTCACTGTTTACTAAAACAAACGAAAGCCACCCTATTATCTACCTAACAAGGTTCAAATTAAAAATAGGAAAACTTTGTATGGTGGGACCCTGGGACCGAATGACGAGTAATTTTAATTTGAGGGATGGACCATTTCTGGCGCAGGGGCCTTACCATGATTAGGGCTTGCAATATCGGATGGTTTCCAATTCCGGAACTGATTTTCGATATTGGATTCCAATTCCGGAATTCCGGAGCTGGTTCCGGAATTAGGGTTTATCATATTTTTATTCTATTTTTTAGTAAAAATCAACAAAAAATGTGAAATTCTCATACTTTACGTTTATTAAAATTAGTATTGTTTATCAGAAATTTAATTTTAAGTAGGTACGTTTTTTTACCACCTTATTAAAATGGTTACTTTTATTCACTTTAATGATACGGGGTATTTATTTGAGGAAACTATAGTTGCTAGCAAACCATTCGATGCATAATTTTATAAAATAGTTAAATATAATAGCTTCCTACTCTTCCTAACCTAGTAGGTAGTGGTGTTGTTTAAGAAGTTGAAGGTCTAAGTTTGGCTTTTTCCTTCCTAGTTCCTAATTATGATTCAGAATATCATATATGATGTGCTTCTACAGGATTCGAAATCGTTAATAGAGAAAACCTCTTTTTCTCTGAATTTTAGATAAAAAGTCCAAATATTATTAAATTTCAATTCTACAAATTCGCTTATGTATGATTCAGACTATTCTGACTATTCTAAGCAAGTAAATCGCTCTGCTTTACTGTTTTTTTATGTTTTTATTATCTTTTGTCCCACTGCTTTAGCAAACGGAAAAGTAAAATATACCTATACTATAGCTCACTGAATGACTAAGAAGCACTTAATAACGACAAAAAACACCCGTACAGTGTAGTTTCTTAACAATTTTTAATAATAAAGGTATTAAAACCTACAAAAAGTACTTAAATCGAATTCCGGAATTTTCGATATTGAGTGGTATCAATTCCGGAATTGTAATATCGGAAAATTTGTCCGGGATTCCGGAATTTCGAAATTCCGGAATTCCGGAATGCAAGCCCTAACCATGATGTCCTTATTGCGATTCTGTTTAGGACCTAAACTGAATCGCTAAAGGTCGGAGCTATATAAGTTATAAATATATCATGGTAAGGCCCCAGTTCTAGTTTGTTTAGGTATAGTCTGACAAAAGAGTAGAAAATAAAAAGTGGCAATACTGTAGTGTCGACTGTCGCCCTTTCAAACCAATTTATATAAGAAAACGGGACGACACTACAGTATTTCCAGTTCTTAATTTCTAGGTACCTACACTTTTTTGTCAGACTGTACTCTAATCTAAAGGATAGGAAAGGAAGTGTTAAAATTAAACACGGAACACTAAAAATATCTAGTCAGCTTTTCTTTTTTCATCTTTTGGTTTTTGAAATAAAACGATAAAAACAAAATGTTGTTCAAAACTATTTATTTTCTTAAAAAGCTGAGTTACCTACCTACAAATGTTACTTATGCTAAATCTAGTCTAGTAAACTATACCTATTAAAATAAAGTAAATAAACTATTCATTGTCTATCTATTATGTAACAATCACAACACATCAGCAGTATCTACAGGGTGATTCAGGAGACGTGAGCAGGACTAACACTGCGCATTTCGTAAATTATAAGCAACTGTTTCGTATCAGTATTAGTGAGGTTAACGTTAATTTTCTAGTCGCGTTGAAAAAAAAAGTTATTAATTTATTTACGACATGCATGGTCACCCTAAAATTAGAATGCTAAACTACCGATATTCTGTGTCAAATTGAATGTCATCACTGTCATCACGGTCTGGTTACTTTTGAAAACTCGTATCTCACTCAAGTTTGACAGTTTATTTTCTTCGTAATCAAAATGCTGTCATTATGGTTAAAGAGGTTTTATGTTTAGGTCGGTCTTGTAGGGTGACCATGATTGTAGATAATTAAATTTGCCCTCACCAAATAGTTAAAAAATTGGGAAAAGTGTGGTTGTTTCACCTAAATACGACGGTGATCGATTAATTATCAGTTACTGATGAATCATCCTGTATAATAAAAATTATCATATAATAATACAGAATGAACAATCTTACCTACGGAAAGATTTAAAATTATAAAATACATGTAAATTACCTACTCTAAAAAATCATGACTTTGAACTTGGCGCAGGTCGTGCCAGTGGCGTAGCTAGGAGTGGCGTATTTTGAGACTATGCGCAGAAACTTGGCACAGTTGATTGTTAGCTGGTCTTGAGCAGATACAGACCGGGAGCCGTCGAGAGCCACCTCTCATTTAGTGGGGGGGAGGGAGGAAAGATCGACGCTGCGGCGCTTCACTTGGAGCAACATTTCTCTAAAACAATACCTATTAGGGCATGTAATACATCATTTTTTTTTATACTGATCCTAGCGAAAAAAAGTAGCACTTATATTATAAGAAATCTGAAACAGATTATTTACGTAAAAGATATTTTTTTGCTGTGGGCTACCGTTTACGAGTTATTTACGAAAAACTAAAAAAATAAACGATTGTAGAACAAATTACATATAAGTAACCTTCTCACCTTCATATGAGATCACTCTGACACACGCTTAATATTATTTTTTATCTCCCATTTATCAACAGATTTGTATAATAAACCATATATTTTTTAAACGTTATTAATGTAGCTTTATGACTATATTTTTTGTTTTCAGATTACTGCAACGCTTTAAAAAAAAATGGTAATTATAAAAAAAAAACAAAAATACGTTTTTTAGTCTTTTCTACTTTATGCTTTTTTTTGTTAGAAAGTGCATTGTTTTTGTTCTAAAAATAGATTTCTCATCCTTAATTTATCCAAAAATGATATATCACATGCCCTAATAGGTATAGTTTTAGAGAAATGTTGCTCCAAGTGATGCGCGTAAGCGTCGAACTTCGCCCCCTCCCCCCCACTAAATGAGAGGTGGCTCTCGATGTCTCCCGGTCTGTATCTGCTCAGGACCAGCTAAGAACCAACTGTGCCAAGTTTCAGCGCATAGTCTCAAAGTGCAAGGTCCCTACAACGGTGTGCACTAACAAACCAGCTATATGTACATCCACGCCTATCAGTCAGTGGCGGATTTGCCCTGAGGCCCAGTAGGCCCGGGTCTAGAGCGGCAAGATATTAGGGGCGCAAGTTGATGGGTGCTGAGAAAGGGGCGGCTAGTAGTGACTACAGGGTCTGGGGCCTAGGGTGGCCTGCCCTGCAAATCCGCTACTGCTATCAGTGATAGCAAGGTTGATTAAACAGCATTATTCCTCCTATTAAACTCCTCGGTGTCTTCCGGCACGTCCCAGCGCGGGTTCCAGAAGTTGGGCGGGGTTTTAGGCCTCGAGGGGTCCTGGCGCCCGCGGTGCTTGGAGCACTCGTCCATCTTCTTGGCCAGCATTACTGGGTCGTTCTTGTATAGCTCGGCGTAGAACTGGAAAGGAAAATGGGCCTCAGTACCAAGTAAAAAAAAATGTAGTGTTACTAGACCAAGAAGTCTGCAACGATTAACAAATTAACAAACCGGACAAGTGTGAGTCGGATTCGCCCACCGAGGGCTCCGTACTTTTTAGTACGAGTATTTGTAGTTATAGCGGCAACAAAAATACATCTGTGAAAATTTTAACTGTCTAGCTATCACGGTTCATGAGATACAGCCTGGTGACAGACAGACAGACAGTGGAGTCTTAAGTAATAGGGTCCCGTTTTTACCCTTTGGGTACGGAACCATAAAAAATGTAGTATTACTAGTTACGTCGTATGTTTTATTTTTCGTACAGAATCAACCTCCTTGAAGTTGTTAACGCTAATGCATTTATTTTAAAATGTTAGTAAGTGATCTTTCGAATAGGTACTTTTGTTTTGTATCTCGCCCACCATCATAGGTTTATAAAATTATTATTTTGAAAACACATTTTGCTCACAAAACCTGCCAGATATGTGCTAGGTACTCGCGGCATACACTCGCGCAATGAAGAGGAATCATCAAAATCGGTTTAGTTAATAGTAATGATATGATGACTTGATAATGTAACGTCCTAAGCACCGAAATATGTATGTATAGGTCAAATACATACTGGTCTCCTTGTTTCTTTTGCCTCGTCGCAGTCGGAAAAAATAGTAGATTGTATAACAAGGGCATAAAGTGACCCATCTTTACCCAAGGCAATTTTTTGGTCTGAGCGAAGCGAAGACCAAAATAGTAGACGAGGGTAAAAATGGACATTTATGCCCTTGTTGTACACTCTGCTTTTCACTTCGATTGCGAGGAAAATATACAAAAAATCAAATATTTTAGGTTATTTTAACGTATTTATTCAAGACTAAAGAAAATTGTTCTTGGGCCGGTCGGGGGCGCGGGGCACGCCGATCGGGAGAGCGCCGGTCGGGGGCGCGCCGGCAGGGCTGGCAGTTTGTATGGCAGAATTTGGACTTTATTGCTAAGTCAATAAGGGTCGTAATAGATGATTTGAGTCTACGCACGACATAAAGGTGCACTTTTTGAGCAATTGAGCATGAGAAGTGAAAAAGGTATAATTCCAAATAAATATTTCATTTAGACTGAGATTTTGTAGTAACTAAAGCAAATAATATTTAAAATAACGTTTTTTTAAACTCACGTTTTTACATTCATCACAAAACCACCCTGGCAAAGCTCTCTTTTCAGCTTTCTTCCTAACGGTGGGCTCCTTAAAAAATACATCTACTTTCCCATTCTCTCTTTTCGGCTCTAATTTCTCTAAATCTTTCTTCACAATACTTTCTATAGCCGAATTTATCTTTGTTTCTCTTTCTAACCCGTTATAAGTAGGGTTTTTGTTTGGACTTTCTAGATCTTTCTTATTGTCTATGAAATGGTTGTGGTTGAGGAGTGACACGCTTGCTTCCGTGTCGTATTGCGTTTGAAGGTTGGTGAGGTTGATGTTTTCCGCTAGAGGGCGTTTGGTGGGGCTGGAAATAAAAATTAGAGGTGAATTAATCATATATCTAAAAATGACACATTTTTATGAAATCGCCGAGCTATCCGTCACAATTTTATTATAGGTTTAGTGAATCTGCATTTTGCCAGATACGAGTATATATCGCCTTAAGATTCGACTAATAATTACTAAGTAAATAGGTTTTATAAGTATTACGACATAAGTTAGTATATTTGATTTTTCCGAGGATACCCTGCTTAACCTCTTTTTATGTAGGTACCTAAATTATTCAAATGCAACAATTCAACCAAAGCATGTTTAGAAACACGTTTAACAATACATAATTATTATTCTATCCTCAAGACAATTAGCGATAACTTAAATTGAATGCAAACATAGACCTTAAATTCTTTAACATAAAATTCCAGCCTTATGAGAGCAGGGTTATGTTATATGTGCCATTGATGTCCATACAGTCAAATAACTGAATGACCATTCTCAACCCTAATGCAACGACATAACGTATACTAAATTTCAGTTAAGTGTTGTTGGTAGTTTTGGTACCTTACCTGCATATGTTCTTGTGATCTGGCGACGACTTTTCCAGCTTTTCGACATGCTGCAGTAGCGACATTGTGGAATCGATGGTGCATTCCGTTTCATTTGGGTCCTTCAGCTTTGCTGGTGATCTCTCTGGTGTGCGAAATCTAGAAATATGTTCATTATTAAGTAATGTAGTATAATTATAGCAAGTCTTGCTTATTTCGTACCCTTATCATCTCATTTCCAACAACTTTCGCAGGGTAGGGAACCCAGTCAAATGACATTATCGCAGTTTAAATATTTAATTACTTAATAAACAAATATACCTTTTTTGTGTTATTAAAGATCAGTGTAACTACAGGGAAAAGAATCACTTTTATACGCGGACCGTGATTATATCTACTTCATGCTTTGAACATGAACAGTATAACATTGCCTTATTTTTGGAGCATTCAAATTTACCCCATATCACAATGCCCTATCGACAACACGAGTGAATATAGGCATAATAGCAGTTCTTATTTTTACATATGACATTAAGGCAATAGGAAAGTTAGACAGGTACAAACCGTGGAGGCCTTAACAGATTGATTGACTCTTCCATTTTGACTTTGACGTCCGAATTCTCCAATTTATTTTCCACATTTTCTAGATTACTTAAGCCTTCTGTCTTGATCTGCAGCTTGGATATATTGGAGTGAGGTTTTTTGACTAAGCTCAGTTTCGCCGGGCTACCCTTTGTTATTTTGTGTGGACTATTTTTGTTTAATTTTAAAGGGCTACTTCTAACTGCTGATCTGTATCTGAAAACGTCAATGATATAATGAATAGAGATGCTTTTAAGGGATATTTATATAAGGCAATTTGTACTTAGTAAATTATCAATTAGTTCAGCGGTCGGCAACAAGCGGCCCTCTCACTTGCGGCCCGCGAGCCTTCCTGGCAATTTTGTATGTAATATTGACTAACGACAATGTCTGATAAAGTCATAAATATTAACAAAGTGCGGCCCGCGTCAATTTCGGTAACTACTATTTGGCCCTTGGCTGCTAAAAGGTTGCCGACCGCTGAATTAGTTGATTGTTAGTAAAGTTGTTTTCATAAAATAAGAAAAATATTAAAAATCTTTTTTGTCTTTTATCTATAACTTTGGTATTTAATCTATATTATTTAAAAAAAACCAACACATCGATACCCTAGTTCACTGTCGTACTAATTACGAAAATTTGGTTGTAATAATAATAACACCTTTATGTCTGTGCACTATTCTACTAATGGGGTTGGCAACTGTCAAAGGTTTGCATAGATATCACCATCATAGCTTGGCCCTTTTTCTGTGGCAAGGCCAAGGCATAAAATACCATAAAAGAAAATTGACATATTTCTAGGGATTCACAGGGCAAACTATGCTGGCGCCATCTGCTAAATACTTCGACCGGCCAACCCCATTACAACAATTTTTTTCCTAATTAGTATGATTGTGAACTAAGGTAACGACCATATAACGACATATAAATAGTTTGAGATATATTGTAAGTTGTGTCCACCTTTTAAATCCTACATTTTAATTTACTTTGATACCAGTAAGCCTGCACCATGTTGCACCAAAGTGTTGTAAGCACAGAAGAAGAAGAGAAGACGAAGAACATCATAATGTTATTATTAGTAATAACTTACATGGATGAAAAATTGGACGTTATGCTAGTGGGTGAAGGTTCTATCGTGTCCTCGTCATCAAGTGACTCTCTTTTAATGTTTAACTGTAACAAAAAAATACCAGACCAGGCTGTTTACTTATCAAAAAAAAAATTTTAATGAATTAAAACAAAATCAAAGGAAGGGGCATAGCTGTGGTTGATAAACATCAAATTGTGTCAAAATATTTTCAATAATATTAATATCCCGAGAGGAAAATGAGGACTAGATGTTTGTATGGAAAGGCAATTTCGCACGGGTCATCCACTTTCGTTTTAATAAATAATATTGGAGATACAAACCTGCATGCTCTTAGTATCTTTACTGCCTCTTAAGCCAGCAAACTCTGGTGAGCTGGAAACATCGAGCACAGAAGTTTGTTTCACAGTCGTGAACCTGGTCTGCCGTAGCTTGCCCTTGCCTTTGCCAGGCGGAGTGCAGAAGTTGGGGTATGTCAGCTTCAAGGTCTTGTTCTTTGGTGTTGGCCTGGAAAAGTCAGCATTGTTAAATATCATGTAATGTGAAAGCCGCCAGGCTAAAGTGGGACTGGGCAGGGCATATATGACACAGAGTGGGTGCCATAATGTAAACGCCGGCATGGTCGACCTAGGAAGAGATGGCGGAACGACCTGGACGGATTTCTCAGTAACTGGATGAACACTGCAGTTAATGGGGAGATTGGAAGTCTAGGGGGGAGGCTTTTGCCCAGCAATGGGACACTATATAGGCTATTAATAAAAAGTATTATCATAGTGAAAGTTAAGTTGCTTTACAAAGGTTTTAAATACCAGCCAAGTTATAGAAATATTATGACCCTTTGGAAACTCTTATGACATCTATTAAACTATTTAGAATGTTACCAATTATCTGGACATTTCTTTTTCTCCCTATAATCCGAAGCATTTCTTGCCTTCCTAGACACAATAATAGGGCTAGTTCTACCCGTAGGAGTCCCTTCTATCTCAGACACGGATTCATCATTACAGGCTTCTGTGAAGGAAGGTGATTCTTTCTTGGGGGTCTTAAGTTGAAAATCTGCACTGTCTTTGGGAGGAGTGAGTGACACTGTTTCTCCGCAGAGTATTTTTAATGTTTCATCTATGATTCTCATGTCTTTTGTTTCGTTTAGTCTTGTTAGTGCTGATGCTGAAATAAAAATATTTAGTTTATTTATTTCACACCAATTAAAACTCTCTTTTTAGGGTTCCGTACCTCAAAAGGAAAAAACGGAACCCTTATAGGATCACTTGTGCGTCTGTCTGTCCGTCTGTCACAGTCCATTTTCTGAAAATGTATTGGACCATTTAAGTTGAAATTTGGTACACATATGTAAATTTGTGACCCAATTACTTAGTTTTTGATCCGACCCCTATTGGTTTTTTTAAAGGCAATTCAATCGCGTTTCACATATAAAAAATACATTGTAAAATTGGGTGATGTACGGAACCCTTGGAACGCGAGACCGACTCGCACTTGGCCGGTTTTTTTCTTTTAAGTAGATATGTACTTAAGCACAGAACTTTGTTGCATTGATTGTTTTTCTTAAGATGGATGGAATAGCTAGTTTGTTAGTGCACGACACCTTGCACTTTGTGACTATGCGCTGAAACTTGGCACAGTTGATTCTTAGCTGGTCATGAGCAGATACAGACCGGGAGACCTCGAGAGCCACGTCTCATTTAGTGGCTAAAAAAGAGGACCTTAGTATTTATTTTCTCCCTTCAATATTTTTTTAAATATTGACCTTAGCGAAAAAAAGGAGCACTTATTTTATAAGAAATCTGAAACAGATTATTTACGTAAAAGATATTTTTTAGCTGTGGGCTACCGTTTACGAGTTATTTACGAAAAACTAAAAAATAAACGATTGTAGAACAAATTATAAGTAACTTTCCCACATTCATAATATTTTGTATTGAGATCACTCTGACCCACGCTTAATATTATTTTTTATCTCCCATTTATCAAGAGTTTTGTATAATAAACGATATATTTTCTTAAACGTAATAAGTGTAGCTTTACGACTGTATTTTTTGTTTTCAGATTCCTGCTACACTTAAAAAAAAATTGGTAATTATGAAAAAATCAAAAATACGTTTTTTAGTCTTTTCTACTTTATGCTTTTTTTTTGTTAGAAAGTGCATTGTTTTTGTTCCAAAACTAGATTCCTCATCCTTAATTTATCCGAAAATGATATATTACATTCCCTAATAGGTATAGTTTTAGAGAAATGTTGCTCCACGTGAAGCGCGGCAGCGTCAAACTTTCCCCCTCCCCCCTCACTAAATGAGAGGTGGCTCTCGACGGCTCCCAGTCTGTATCTGCTCAAGACCAGCTAAGAATCAACTGTGCCAAGTTTCAGCGCATAGTCTCAAAGTGCAAGGTCCCCATACAACGGTGTGCAGTAACAAAGCAGTTAGGAAAAAGGAATAACTATGACACAAATAAATATAATTGTAAAAATTCTAGTAGTAAAAATCTAAAACAAAATAATTATTAATTTATTACTTACCAGCAGATTGAATAATATTGTCCTTAAGTTCTATAATTTTTTTCAAGGCCTCAGAGCCAACACAGACTTTACTAAAAAAAAAAGCAAATTAAAATAAAACAAAAATAATAATAAGCATAAGTTAAAAATTGTATTATGAAATGAAATAATAAAGCCTACCTTTCACATTTTTCTTTTAGTGTTGATACTTGGGTTTTATAGTCATCAGATTCTAATTGGTGTTGATCAAATTCTGTAATGAGTTCTGGAAATAGTTAATCACATGCATTACTTATTGCCATAATCACAATTAAATAAATAAATATTATAGGGACATTCTTACACAAATTGATTAAGTCCCATGGTAAGCTCAAGAAGGCTTGCGTTGTGGGTACCCAGACAACAATATATGTACTTACTTATACTACAGTAACAATATACTTAAATACATAGAAAACATCCATCCATGACTCAAATAAATATTGAAGGACATATAAATTATATGAATTATAAATATTAAAAGACATTAGGTTATTAGTTGCCAAATATCAACCCAAGAGATACAAGGTAGTTACAGGATCACGATCCTTAAATGGCAAAAAGTGGTTGAGTATGACCATCTTCATCACTTTTGGTCCTTTAGGATTATGACCCCGAAACGACTACAACCATCTTACTGAAAAAAAAAAACAGGACAGCCAGGATAGGCGCGAAACGCGAAAAACATAGGGTTCTTTTCTTACTAACCTTTGAAATTATTTATACTTTGATGCAAAGTATTTTCGAGAGCTACTACAAATTTATTATTGGACAATGAAGAACAGCCTACATGTTCAAAAGAATAAACCATTGTTTTGTAATTCTAAATGGAAATTGGAAAATTCGCAAAACACGAAACGCGAACACGAAATGAAAGATCATCAATAATAACACTACTCAATTGTCAACTCAACGTCAAACCAAAGCGTCAACTGCTAGAAAATACGGTTCGGGTCTCTTTTTTAAACGCCCGAAATAAACTTGTTCGAAGAAAAAAAAAACAACGTGGCCATTTTGTGGCAAAGGCTGTAATTCATTCTGTCAAATTATTAAAGAAAACGCAATGTTTTACTAAATATTACGCAAGTAAAAACATCAGTTTACTATTTAAAGGTAAAACAATTTCATTTTCTATCTATTCGTAATAAATTTTGCGATTGTAGGTTCCTATCAATAATTCTCTACTTTTTCGATCGACGCAATGGCTCCATAGAACTATCCTTTGCGTTGTTTTGATAAAAATACTTTCGGTGTGGTTTGTCAAAAGAAATTCAAAAACCCTGCAAGCAATCACTAAGTTTTTTGATTATTTATATTTATTAAGTCGTATTTTTAGCCAGTGACAAGCAGCAGTCTTAAAAGATGGAGCTAGATATCTTAGATGACGAGATAATGGTAGTTGTAATAGGAGACGAGTCTGATAACGAAGAATCCGTGGGAAACTTTCCAAAAACAAAAATTAAAGAGGAACTTTTGGATGAGACGGACGGCACATTCTCTAGTCAAGAATCGATAAAACCCATCATCATAAAGGAGGAGGTATTAGATGGGGTTATGGAAGAGTCAGTGGAGTATTTATATGAAGACCAGGAAGTCTATGGTGATTTCGTTCCTGACGATTCAGATTTGTACAAAGTTGGTGAGGATGACGACTATGTGCCCGAGGACGAGCCCCCTGATGAAGACATTCCTGAAGAAAGTATTGAGAGTAGGAAGAGGCGGAGGCATTTAAAGCCATGGCAGAGGAAGTCATTTGTAAAGGTATTATTATTTTTTTCTTTTTTTATATACTTCACACTGTTATAAAGTTACACACATTGGCTCCGAAAAAGAAAAATGCTCTTGTCTTTTGCTTATAAAAAACTAATTTTATAAAAAAGTTGAATAACTTTTGTTTAGGAGCTGCGGGAACAGTATGTAGAGCTGCGAGATGATGAAGAGCTTCTGGTGAACTCCCTGGCCGAAATCATGAAGAGTGTGAAACCCCCTCCGCTACCCAAAGACCACTACATGATGAATGACATCTTGTTTGAGTATGTATCTCTGTCAGGGGTTGGCAACCCTTTTAAGAGTACGAGCTACAGCTACAGCAAAACCTATTAAAATCACCAGTTCAGGGGCATGTTTTGTAACGGAACGTTACACTACCACCTTTCCTATTGCTACTGGCACATCCAAATGCTAAATTCACTTTTAAATTCAAATTCCATTCCATGATTTTTATTTTGAGTTTGATCCAATACTTCGATCGATAATCATCATAATTGTATTCTAACCGACTGTACTTTTTAAGTTTCTAAATACGACCTAAAGCCTTAAATTGTGATATTTTATTAAGTGAAATACATAAGTGCTGTGCGGTACTATAGTGCTCGTCTAGTGGCCCTGCACACCTTCCAGATATCTACATCATCATCAAGGTACATATTGTGCCTTTTTATTTAAACAAATAAATACCATCGTCGTCCTGCATTCTGCCTTTTCATTCCCATAATCCCGTGAGGCTCCTCCAGCTCCCCCCCCCCCCCCCCACACACTGGCGCCAACGTGCTCAAACCCGGACCTGACGAGACACCCACCCGCCCTACGACGCGGAGCAGCCCGTTCCAGTAGCTCCGTGCCAGCACCTGCTCCTACCCAACTCCCGTACTCCAGCTGTTCCAGTTTTACTGCCTTTTTCCTTTTTGTACCAATTTTTTTTATATTGTTTGTAATTGCTAACTTTAAGATTTTTTCCAAATTCAAAAAGGTTATAGTCGACCCAACCCAAATTTCGATATATCTCTCGACCTAACATCATTTTTGTTTCCTATTTTACATTTAACCAAAACCCTTTATCTAACCCTAAAACCATTCACTTTTTGTCGTGCCTCTTTACAAAACTCCTAACACAATAATAACTCACACATATCTCACACATATCTCACACAGTTACACACAATCCAAGATTTCCATTGAAATCTAACAAATTGGTTTCAATCCTAAGTGTTTTTAAAACTCCTTGGAGTCACTGAAGTGCGAGCCAATACTGACTTACGGCAGTACTGTTGGAGTTAATCCAATAGCGTATCCTTCACCCATTTAAATTAACATACACTAAAGCCAGATATCACCATAAACCTTCCTATTTCTTTCGAACCAACCAAATAAATAATAACAATATAATCAATTACATATTTTATATACAATTATACAACAAGCCCAGGTATTTTCTTATTATCTTTTCTTATTCCATTTTGCCTAGGTATTTCGATCCTCTTCTGGCTATTAAGATGATGAATCCAACACTTTTAAATAACCCAGATCTCATCTATGAACTCGAGCTTAGGAGCATCCAGTTCCCAGCCACCACGGAGGCTGATCATTTGCGACACTTTCACTCCAAATTTAGTAAACATGACAAAATTTCAATATATTTGCTACATGCTCACATGTTTCTCTAAAGCTTGTAGCTTGCAAGCGACAAGCGGATGTCACTTTTTGACAGCTTTTGTGAGAAAGGGCTTTCCACTTGTATCACAAGTTACAAGCTTTTGAGAAACCGGCCCCAGGAGTCTCCAAAAACCACAAATATTGATTTGATCTTTTTAAAAATGTAAATTTTAATTTCTGGGAAATGGAAAAGAGCTGGTTTTCTTACCCATCCTGTGCTGATTGCCAATTAACTTTTATCTAATGCTGTTGTATGGGTGATGTCTCCTGGTCCACTTATGAAAAGAATGGTAACAGGTACTGTCCTAAAAAACCTGTAACTTTTACTACACATCTAATAGGGTAGCATACTTAAAGAAGAAACATTTTCCACATAGATTTTTGTACAGTCACCACACGGGATTGTTATGCCATTTTCGGTTCTTGCTAAATTTAGCTATAAACCAATTTAGCTAGGACCCTAAATGGCGCAACAATCGCGGAGCGTGATGGTACTCATTGAGCCGCCTGTTGCAATTGAGATGGCTTTTAAATAATTTAATGTATCTGTAGGAATTACCACTATTCTCGTAAGGATCAATGTGCTTTATGCCTATCCCTTTTCAATCTCATTAGAACCTTTCATAAATCAAATAAAGTAACATTTATTTTCTTGTGTTTCATTGCTTTCACAAACAAACGAAATTCATCTCAATTCCTTATACATCAAGGTCCAAATTCAAAATAGAAAATATGTATGGTAGACTTTAGAGCTGCTATTAGTATTTTAGTCATTAGGTAGGGTTCCGTACCTCAAAAGTAAAAAACGGAATCCTTATAGGATCACTCGTGCGTCTGTCGGCCTGTCTGTCCGTGTGTCACAGCCTATTTTTATTTTGATGATGTCTCCTGGATCACTTTTGTTTGGCAAAGTTTATTTATTAACTTCTATGATGAAGGCTATTTTTATTTTATATTTTTATACGTAAACATTCACTATTTACTTTTCAGGTGTGCCGAGTGTCATGCCATAATAGAAACCATTCCTGCAGCTGGTCGGCACTATCAAGAGAAGCATGGGCCTAGATACCTAATCTGTTTTGCTTGCGGAGTCGATTTCAGAAGGTATGTAGATAAACTTAATATTTATATACCTGCGGGCTCAGCACGATTCCATTTTTATCGACTATCACTATGCGCGTCCTTTTCGCACTTACATACTTGTTAGAACGTGACAGGCATGGCGACAAGGGATAAAAACGCAACTGCTACGCCGCCTGGTCTTAGAAAGAAATAGTTATTTGTACAACAAGAGATCAAAGTTTGATATTTCTTCGAGTGCTTATTTTGAGTCCCGTGCAAGCGAAAGATTCTATAATAGATTCACGAGCGTAGCGAGTGAATCTAATTTAGAATCTTGAGCGTAGTAAGGGATTCAAAAGGGCACGAGATGTAAATAACTTTGATCTCGTGTAGTACACAAAATTTTTCACCCTAAGCAGTGAGAACATACCTAGAGGGACAGAGATAATAGAACCCAAGTATCGAACTTGTATTAGACCCCGCATGTTAAAATGACATTTGACTATAAAGGTCACTTGAATGTCATTTTGTCTCACTCAGTGAGCAAAATCGCATTTTGCTCACTGAATGAGCCAACTCAGTGAGCAAAATGCGATTTTGCTCACTGAGTGAGACAAAATGACTCAGTGAGCAAAATCACATTTTGCTCACTGTTTTTAAGAAGCAAAGTACCCTTGTTCGAGCTGCTGTGGTGAAAAGTTATTATTATCTTTCGTTTAATTTTTAGTAATACAATTTTCGCCAAATTCCTTGTTCCTCTTCGGGAGGGGCTGTAAATTTGCTGTAAATTGCAGGGTGCGAAGTTGTTGTTCATACTTTCATACTTCAACTTTAATAAAATTTTAAACATTTATTTATAACAATGTTGTAAACGTCACATCATCTTATTTTGGATAGAATATTAGTCCATTGATGGTAAAAAAAAGCTTATGTATTAAACGATATTAAACTTTCGTGAGACATATTTTAAAATGTTTATACGACAACGGTTTCACTCACTTGAATTTTTAGTCGCTATTGGCGACATGTTTCGGGCCCGTCGGGGGTCCTTCCTCAGGCGCTCGTGCTCGCGGCGACTGCGACGTGCACTGATCGCGCCGCCCGCCTCGCCGCTCCCTGCGCGCGCGCTGACAGAGCGGGGGCGGGGGGCGCGGTGCACTCCGCAGCCGGAGTTGTCAGGTCAAGGTCTCTTCATAATTAATAAATAATAAATAAATAAATATTATAGGACATTCTTACACAGATTGACCAAGTCCCACAGTAAGCTCAAGAAGGCTTGTGTTGTGGGTACTCAGACAACGATATATATCATATATAAATACTTAAATACATAGAAAACAACCATGACTCAGGAACAAATATCTATGTCATCACACAAATAAATGCCCTTACTGGGATTCGAACCCAGGACCATCGGCTCCACAGACAGGGTCATTAGGCCAGACCGGTCGTCAAATAATTTCATACAAGTTTGACGTTTATAAATACCACCTGCACTGCGTGTGCGAGGCGTGTGCTGTCAAAATTTCTGCATACTTTTCTTGGTTTAACTCTAGCCTCCTAAGTCCCGAGTTCCTTTAGCTCAAGGTAGGGCGGCTGTATCAACCGGCGTCAAGCACACTGCACTCACTATGTCCCCGCGATCGTCACAACGCACTTCCCGCCTAATACTAGGTATTACAGGCTTCCATGCAGGTGGCTACAACCTGAAGGACCCCCGACGGGCCCGAAACATGTCGCCAATAGCGACTAAAAATTCAAGTGAGTGAAACCGTTGTCGTATAAACATTATGTATTAAATTAAAAAAATAACTCTTTCACAGCACAACAAACTTATACAAGCATGAGAAGCGCTGCGTGGCGCCCGACGCGGAGGTGGTCCTTAAGGCGCGGGCGCTCTCCGTCGGCAACAAGGGCCGCGCGCGCCCCTTCCTGCAGCCTAAGAGTCTGCGGCCGCAAGGCTACAGGTACAGCTACCAATATTTTTAAACTAAAGGGACAATAAAAAAATCACTGCCTCGGGCAAGGGCCATTATGACTTAAATTTATATTTTTTTATCGCAGCATCTGCTTGGAACAATATTAGTTTTGCTACCGATATTTCATGTATATAAAGCTACAGGGATACAGGTTCAGGCACCAATAAACCGGACATTCCTCGATTTTCTATTTAAAAAAAGCAGTGACAATTCATGAAATGATCGATTGACAGCACATCGAACCTGCAGCTTACAGGTTCAGTCTAGTCAGTACAGTAGTCAGGTATTTGATATCGACACGGACAAAGTGGCAAAAATATGTACGCTGGCGTTCAAATTGCATGGAGAAGTGTTAACTGTAATATTAAGGCATTACGGTCGACCTCTATGACCTCTATCCATGCACTTTTGAACGCCACTGTACATTTACGCGACCTTATTGCTCATAAGTAGTGTGTACATCATTTTGGCAGTTTGTCTGTGTCAATAAGTTGTCTCTTTCACTGATGAATTGAAAGTAATGTCTTTTGGGTCACTCTCGAAAAGAACACAAAACTCACTGATTTTTCATAATTATTAAAATTGTTGCTCCCTATTTTCCTTCATTATCTCCTGGGTCACTCATGACATGAGAAAAGCTCTTGACAAGCATAATGCAATATATGTTATAAATATACATACCTGAGTACCTGACATATTTAAGATGTAATAAAATACTATATTTTGCATATCAATCAATTGCATAAAAAATGACATATTTGTTTTACAGGACAACTGAAGGTGGTCAAGTAAAGATGAGAATAAGGTTCGTTGAGTAAAAATAGTAATATGTTAGATATCTAAATAACACAAATAAACTACTTACAAAACAAAACCTATAGAAGCATGTACTATGGGTAATATCAATTTGGTGACGATAATCATACTTTTAAAATAAATAATTACTTAGATAGGTACATAGAAAACTTTCCCAACAGGAACATATTTTATTTCTCGTCACACAAAATTACTACACTAGCAACTAGAGTGACTGTTATAAATGTTTAGTTTATGGGTGCATCTATTTTTCTTGTCGCTCTTAACCATAGTTACGTCTCCTGGGTCACTATTGAAAACTATTTTCATAATATTTAAGATCACAAAATATGCGGTTTTGTGGCCGTGATAAAGGTCAGCCAGGGGATAATATAAGCAAAATTTGTTAGAAGAAAGATTGTACCCCGTTGATCTAATATGCTTGGTGAATGGCTCCTTATGAAAAGGGCTTATTACTACATAATTTGAAACTTGAAACTAGGGTTTTAAGAGTGACCCGGGAGAACGTAACCATAGCAATGAATGACCAGATAAAAATGATTCACTCATGGAGCCCATTCCATTCTCCTGGACAGAATTAGAAAAATAAATAGATGATCAACCCGACAAATTATACGATTACTTACTTTACTCTCTAACCAATAAGGTGCATAATCCAGTGTTACAGGTTCGGGTTATCTCTATCATATGAATAGTGAAGTTTACTGTCTAACCAATAAGGTTAAAAATGAATTGTTACAGGTTCGAGTGCGAGCAGTGCCAGGCGACATTCAACAACAAGCAAGCGCTCGAGTCGCACGTCCACCTACATAATGGCGAGCGGCCATTTAAATGTTCGGCGTGCCCGTTTGCTTACACCTCACAGTCTGCGCTCTCGGTATTTCAAAGATTTTATTTAGTTTCACCTGTCCGTTGTCTGTCTGTCGGTCTGTAATCAAATCTTGCAAGTTAGATTTGATCCACTTCCCGGTTTCCGATTGAGCTGACATTTTGCATGCATGTATAAATCGGCTGACAATGCAATATTATAGTACCATCGAGCTGATCTAATGATGGAGAATAAATGGCCATAGGAACTCTGTGATGAAACGACGCAATCTAATTGTGTTAGGGTTTTTTAGAATTGTCTCGATGAGTATTAGTTGTCTGTCGTAAGAAAAGTACAGTCAGCGATAAAAGCTTGTACCAAAAATGAAATTGTTGCCAAAAACTTATTTCTTTTTCTTAGTATGTATGTTTAAAATTAATCGAGTGTATATTATGCGTAAAACTGAGCCGTACAGTCAACGGTAAAAATATGGGTGTACAAATCATTTCAAAAATATGTCCCATAACTCTTATGTCAGTGAATTAAGAACTATGGGTCATATTTTTGAGTAAGTTGTCTACACCCATATTTTTACCGTTGACTGTACCTACAGCGTCATCTATTAGAATATGTTTTAAGGCGAGGTAACCTCTTAGAAACGTAATTTTAATGCCATTTTATTAAGAAACGGCAAAGATTAAACACGTGAAAAAAATATATGTTGTTTTTGGGACCTTTATGTAAGTACGTCCGGTACTCGTTACATAATTGGACAAACTTCGCTCGATAGAAAAAAAATCCAAACATACCCTTATTTTCTACCTTAAAACTCATTTCATTTCAATATTATACTACTTGATGTATTGAAAATCACGTCAAAATAAACGTCTGTAATGATGTAATGTCCGTCGGGTTTAATATTGTTAATTTCGTAACACATATAACTTTAAACTCAAAATTTACGAATTCACGGCACCATTTACTCGCGCCCCCGCTGCCAGCCCGCCGCTCAGTCCCGAGCGGGACGCGTTGGAGGTCGGACGCTTGCCAATTTTTGAAGCGCTCTATATTACGATTGGTTGTTAGTACCTACAGTTTTTCATGGTATAACTCTAGATTCTAAACTCCAGTGGGGCCCCGAAATTTCTGTTCTTTCGAATAGACTGAGTTCTGCAGCTTTTGCAGTGAGCAAAACTCGTTAGCTAACCGATGTGAAAACAACTCGATCAGTATATTTTCATAACTGCGTTAGCATTATGTCATAAGACAGAAGGAGCAACCGTTCAGATACTATTGTAACATTGACACGACCGAATAGTTACTAGAGTTAAACTAAGAAAAGTCTGCAGCGATTTTGATAGCCCACGCAGTGCAAGTGTTATTTATACGTCATAATTTCATAGAAGTTTGACGTTTAAAATAACACTTGCACTGCGTGGGCTATCAAATCCGCTGCAGACTTTCCTTCGTCTGACTCTAAATACCATTTTACCATTTTTGTTCTGCAGAAGAGGGCTATTCGAACAATATATAAAATGAACCATAGAAACTCAATTAGAGATAAATTTAATTAAATTGACATAATAACAGCGCACTGTCAATACATTTATTAGAATATTCTGTATATAGATATATAAAAATATTGACAATTTTAGGAAAACTTGTGACATTCATAATATCGATACCTTTGGGTTCAATTGGCGTAAAGGACATTGTGAGATTTGTGGGTTCGTTTCACGATGAAAAAATAGCCAAAATTATGGAAACTACTTATATTTTTAAGAGGGCGGTACATCCACAAATACTAGCATAAAGGGACGTGCGGAGAGTGCAACAGCTTATATCGACTGATTTAAAATTTGCTCTAGTGCGGTAAACTATCAGGGCCGCTCCCGCGCACCCCGCCTTCCCCGTGCGTCCCCTAGCTTTGACAAACGTAAAACTGGTATTTAAAAACTTAAATCTAAGTGCGTCGATCACATGCCCCACCCCAGTGCTGCCCTAGCAGCACTCTTCTGCAATAGGTATTCGAGCGACGCGTGCGGCGGATCGGGTTAGGACACCCGATTTCGTCCTTATCTTAACCATTCTGGTTCGTCCGTCTCGTCCAGGTAAAGTCTGTTCGATGATGCCTCGTGGCCAGATGTTACGGGGCCCATCAGGGTCGACAATAAGGACTAGGTCCCCCACTTGCAAGGGCCTCTGCTCCTTATTCCATTTTGGTCGCGGTAACAAATCGGGTAACACTTCTCTGACCCAACGTTTCCAATATAAATCGGCAAGCCTCTGTGCAATTCGCCATTGTTTTCTAAGGAAAAACTCGGAGTTATCGAAAATGCCCATTTGAGGTAAGTTTGACGATGAGCCCAAAAGAAAATGGTTTGGTGTCAAGGTTACTGCACTTCCGGCTTCGACAGAGACGTGCGTAAGAGGTCGACTGTTAACCATATTTTCCACCTCGGCGAGTAACGTGTTGTACGTTTCTTCTCTGGGTGCACGTTCTTTCAGGACGATTTTCAGCGAGCTCTTTACGCTTTTTATAAGTCGCTCCCATGCCCCACCCCAGTGTGGGCTAGCGGCGGGGATGAATGTCCATTTGGTTCCATTATTTATGGCAGCGTTGCGAATCTCGTCATTATTTTTCAGTTCCTGAAGGGCCCTTTTCAGCTCGACGTCGGCACCACGAAGATTCGTTCCGTTGTCGGAAAATATTTGTTGAGGCCATCCCCTCCTCGCGGCCATACGACGGAGGGCCATAATTAAGGCGTCGGTCGTCAAGGAAGCAACGGTTTCCAAATGAATAGCCCTAACGGTTAAGCATGTAAAAATTACGCCGTACCTCTTCTCCCGTCTTCTCCCAATTGCCACTTCTTGGGGGCCGAACAGGTCTATTCCGCAGAAGGTGAACGGTCGCTGGTGATGAGCCATCCGTGCTTCAGGTAAGTTACCCATTCTGGGAATTTCAGGTCGGCTTTTCTTTATTCTGCAGACCATACATTTAGATGCAATATTTTTAACCGTTGGGCGAAGTTTAATAACCCAATATTTTTGTTTAAGGTTATTCACCACAGTCTCTTGATTCTGATGAGCAGCGCTGACATGGTAAGACTTCACAATCAATCTAGTTATATAATCTTTTCCATCTAGGATTATTGGTCTTTTTGTTTCAGGTGACACATCGGCAGCAGCATCAATTCGGCCCCCGACGCGCAGGACTCCGTGCTCATCAAGGTAAGGTGATAAGGTAAGTAGCTTACTACTTTTTTCTATGTATTTTCCTTGTTTCAGGATTTTAATCTCTTCACTAAACGATTGGGCCTGTGATTGTCTTATCAGCAGGTGCTCGGATTCCTCCATTGCCTCGTAATTATTATTATCGGTAAGTTTTCGACATCTTTTTATAAACTTCAAAACAGCGTGAGTACTTCGAAGCAGGCGCAGCCAAGATGAAAATCGCGTAGGCTCAGGTACAGGTAAGTCCTTACAATCATTATTTACCATTTGTATAATGTTAACACACTCTAATTCATTGTCATTTATTGCAGGTTGTAAACAATCCGTCGGCCAAGTGCGCTCATTATCGTGTAAGAAAACCGGTCCGTGTAGCCATTGATCTTGCAGAATAGATACATCATACGCCTCTCTTGTTCCTACGTCCGCTACATTTAGGTGCGTAGGGACGTACCTCCACTCGTCACTGCAGGTAAGTTCATCTATTTCGCCTAAGCGATTAGCTATGTATGGCTTATAAGTGCGACACTTGTTTCTGATCCAGTGTAAAGTCGTAGATGAGTCACTCCAGAATATTTTGCGATTAGGTTTTATTTTATGCTCCTTTATTATAGTGTCAGCCAATCTAGCAGCTAGGACAGCAGAATTCAGTTCAAGTCGCGGGATTGACGTAATTTTATTTTGCGAAACTCGACACTTACTTGCCACAAACGCCATGTACACATGAGCGTTGCCTTCCCAGCGCCAGTACGCGACGGCACACATAGCTTTGGCAGACGCATCGCAAAACAAATGCAATTGTAGGTTCGTATAGCATGCAGCGGGCGATGGTTCTAAGTTCAGCGGTTGCACCGGCGCGGGCGCGCCATCCTTGTCTCGCTCACTAGCGGTACCGGCCGCTGCCGCGATCGAGTCTGTCTCCTTCACTCCCGTAACTCCCATATGCGCTGCGTTGTAGTAGAATCTCGGCAGCCGTATGTTACGTAATGACTGCAAACAACTTATCCAACTGCACCATTTTTCATATATTTTGTTAGGTATTTCCGTATCCCAATCTATGTTTTCTTGCCAACATAATTGTAGAATCATTTTGCCATTTACAGTGAACGGAGATAAAAATCCATAGACGTCAAATATGGACATAACAACACGTAAAATGTCCCGTTTTGTCGGTCTTTGTGTTCCGTTGATTATATTTGCAGGAATCTTTTTAAATGAAACGTCAAAACCCAGTACATCTTCATGTGGAAACCAGATTAAGCCAAGAGTTCGTTCGCTTTCATATTGTTCTCTTCTTACAGTTCCACGAGTTTTGACCATTATTTTCGACGGCGGCGTGATGAACATCAAGATCCGGCTCGAAGACCACTTTGTGAGATTTGTGGGTTCGTTTCACGATGAAAAAATAGCCAAAATTATGGAAACTACTTATATTTTTAAGAGGGCGGTACATCCACAAATACTAGCATAAAGGGACGTGCGGAGAGTGCAACAGCTTATATCGACTGATTTAAAATTTGCTCTAGTGCGGTAAACTATCAGGGCCGCTCCCGCGCACCCCGCCTTCCCCGTGCGTCCCCTAGCTTTGACAAACGTAAAACTGGTATTTAAAAACTTAAATCTATGTGCGTCGCTCACAGACATTTTGGCGAAAATGAGTTATATATACAGTTTTATTCAGAACCTAAGCGCTTTCGTTCTGCATAGTTAAAATTGCGATATCTCTTAAAAAGTTGCCTTTACGACCCAATTTTTTACTATGTTTTTGTAAAAACACCTTAGCTCAGGGACCGTAAATGACCAGTTATAAATTACATGTTCAAAGATGTTATCGTAAAGGTTACCGCTAAATATAAATATTGTTGTAAATGACTCACATGTCTTTTGTCGTCCTTTAAGTCCTTCATTTGTCTTGATGATTTTTCATATCGTATGGTCAAGATGGTCATAAAGGACATATTTTAGTATTGATATTATTTTACTTGCCCTTTACAACCCGCCCTAAAAATGATTTTACCATAAGTATATGAAGCGAACTAGGTTGTACAGGACTTTTCTAATATTTGTGTCTTTTACTACCACAAATTAGTTTCTAAACTCTAAATTCAATACAAATAGCATGGACTGTATAAATATCAAATAAAAAGTTTCCTGGGACCTTTATTACTATAATGTACCTAATGTTTGTCCTTCAATTTGAAAGAATTTACGCTAAGAGTTTTTTCCGCAGTTATCTTTATTCATGGGCGTAAAGGTCTATAATACCAAATTATTAAATAGTTTTATGGGTCCTTTATTACTAAAATGTAATGTTTGCCCTTTAACTTAGAAACCTCAGCTCAGGTTTTTTCAGCAACTATCGTTATTTTACTCGCAGTGGAATCTCTTATAGTCCTGCGACAACATACTAGCCTGTGCATAATACACTCTGTACCTTTCTGATTCACATTTTTTGTTGATTAGGAGAACAAGACAGGTGTATCAGCGACTGCCCATCGCCTCGCTATCCCGATTATCATCGGAGATGCAGCTTGACCGGGCGCAGGGTTATGTTATGCCTGTTATTATTCGTCCCTGATCAGTGGAAGTGGTTGTTTGCGTGTAATTTAATTATTTCTGTCATTGCATGAGCTCGGCTACAATAACTCGTTGATATAAAAAAAAAACTTCGTTTCAAGCACTTTAGAAAGTTTGAAACGTATCTGGACGAAGAAGTAATTAATATTTAATGACCAAATCGGTTTAAATTAATTCGTTTACTTAATTGTTTCATAATCGTTTTAAAAGAAGATACTCGATGATGTATAGAAAGTAAGTTACGCAGACGTTAGCGAATATGTCAGTGTCAAAGTCGTGGTAAGGCTATTGAATAAAAATACTACTACTAAAAAGCTTTCACATACATCTTATTCAAGAATATCCATTATTCCAAAAAAAAAAAAATTGAACGACTGTCCGAATTGAATATTATTATGATTTAAATTTCATCGAACTGAATAAATGCTATAGGTAGGACCTTGGGCCTTAGGAGGATAGGGGATTATTAAGGATTGTGTTTGACAACTTATAGGACGATCGACAGCAGCATATTTTATCAATGTTATCGATATTATCTAACTTTTGTCCTACAATGTGGTTAATCTATCTAAATGAAACCACACTTGAAGACTAGTTAAATCTCTCAGGTTACATAAACATAGGTACATAGATAGCTACGAGTACATTCATACTAACAAACTCGGCAAGTTCAATAAAATATTGTCCGAATGATAGACAATATTATGTCCACTAGACAATAAAACAATATAACAATTAATATGAGCCTATTTTTAACATTACTTTTAAATCGATAATTTAGGAATAGGAAATCGTACGCAAAGTAGTTATTGAACACTCGCTTATCTCGGCAGTCCAGTGTAATGTTGCACGCGCCCGGTCAAGACAAGACTGAAGATACCTTTGGGTTCGATTGGCGTAAAGGACAAAATGCTACTTTTCAGGAGACGCGAATAACTGCGATGTTTTGTTTAATGTTGATATACTTTTTTTATTTATCGAGCTATATTTTTGATGTGTATTGGAAAAGTATTCAAAATGTTAGTCTCTTTAAGCTAAATTAGCGATCATATCTATAAATTCAATACGAAAGAAGTTAATGTCCTTTAAAATTGGTCAAAAGCACTATGAATGTCCTTTACGACCATGACTTTTTTTGATAATTTAGTGAGTCTTGTTTAGTAGGGGGTCGTAAGTGACATACTCAGACTTTTTTTATTCTAAATTCGGGCTGTATTTGTTACCAACCACGGTACACATCGACTACCGTAGGCTCAAAGGGTTTAACGGACAAAACGCGATTTTTAGGAGAGCCAAAAAACGGTTTTGTTTTGAGAAAAAAAATCATACCTTTTTGTTTGTTTGAATAAACGGATGTCTGTATATAGCTTATACTTAACTTTTTGAGCTCTTTTGAACTGATTGCTTGAACTTATGATACAATGCTTATTTACGAAAATAGCATGTCCATTACGCAAAAAAACACGACTGTTTTAAGAAGGGCGTCCCTTACGCCTCTTTTTTTAGCCATAAAAAATTTTAGCCACAAAACAATTTTTTTTAAGTTGTTTATATTACTTCAAAAGAATCACTGCTGTCCTACCATCTATATCTATTTGTTTATCTATATCAAAACAATTTATAATAATTACTTTTACTATACTATGTATTTTATAACTGGTCATTTACGCCCCCTGAGCTAAGATGTTTTTCCAAAATCATAGTAAAAATATGGCAACATTTAAAGAGATATTGAAATTTTAACTATACAGAACGAAAGCGCTTGGAATTCTGAATAAAACTGTATATATAACTCATTTTCGCCAAAATGTCCTTTACGCCAATTGAACCCAAAAGTATCGATTTCTAAAGCTTATTATATCACACAAGACTACATGAATGATAAAACAACGTGGAATTAACTGTGATTAGAAATGATTGATTATTTATTTTACTATGGAATACTTTAGTATTGTATACCAACATATAATTATCTATACTTACCACCATTGTAAATTTCATTAAATACTCATCAAAATACGAATTAGCCTATAATCAATTTCAATTTTATTTATTTCGTCAATATATAAACCTTATTCAATATAAATTTCCGGAGAAAAATTCGGAACTAACAAATCAGAATACGGATGGCGACAGAATAAGGAAGTAGACGTGTTGCGCGGGAATCGTGCGGCGGCGGCGGGGCGCGCGGGGTGCCCCCCTGCCTATTCTATCGCTGCGTCTGCTTCACCCCCTTGAAAACGTAAAACTCGAGTATAAGAGCGCCTTAAACTTTACACACCCGATACAAAGAATTAATGACGAATGAATAGTTCTTATAGTATAAAAAAAAACAAATTCTGAGTCATATTTGCGCAAATAAAGTGAGGTAATAAAGTAATTGTATGTGGTTATTCGGAGAATAATATAATATGCATACCCTACCCTAATACATGGGTGAGTCAACCTTATCTCGTTGTTATTTTGTCCCGTCAGCCAGGAGACAATACAAGCCCAGTATTTTACAGGAATGTTGTAGGAATGTTTTCCTTTCCACTCCTATATCTTTCCCATTGGTAGGGCTTATAATTAGTAGAGTAACCATAACATATTTTTATGTTCTATGAATTTAACTACAAAACCCTAGTTTTAAAAATTGACCCAGGGGACAGGAGTAGCTCCATCTACAGTAAGCTACAATTTTTTGGCTGAATTCCGTGGTTTTGTTTGATTGAAATATGTTTAATGTAAATGAATGTTACATATTAGGGTGGTATTTCATCTGTCCAATACATTTGTCCAATGTGTGTTGAGTCGCACATTTTGCTTAATGAGAGAGTGAGACGCAATAACATTGGACAGGTGGAATACCACCCTTATGACATCTTTTAACCGTGTTTGTGTGTTTCAGCGACATATGAAGAAACATAGTGACATTAAATACGTGTGCGAACACTGCCATCGCCCTTTCCAAGTGAAGGCTGCTCTCGTCACGCATTTAGACACACATCTGCGTAAGTAGCCAATGTCAACTTTATTGCAACGGAATAAGGTCCACTAAAGGGTCACAGTAGTTGCCCTAAAGCCCAGCCAAACAAGAAAAAAAATTCCCGTGCAAATTACATTCTATAGTGTAGGAAATAGTGTTGGTTGTGGATTGTTTGAAATTTTAGGTAACGAAATAATTTGAAATCTCGCCTTTATATGATTTTTAGCCAAGATCATTAAATCCTTCGTCTCTGTCTCGCAGCATACAGAAAGCACGGGTGTGAAGAGTGCGGAAAGCGGTTTGCCCAGAAAAGTGCACTGTTGCTGCACATAAATGGAACACATCGGAAGTTACCACCGCCCTGTGCTTGCCAGATATGTCCGAAACGGTAAGATATCAATATCGTGTTTTTATTTTTACAGTAGGCTACTTTACCGCACGAGTGCGATCACACTACTATAGTGCGTCAAGCAAATCTTGTCAGTAGCAATGTAAAGCAAACTAAAGTAGGGCAACACTCAAAGAGTAGTATTGCGCTAAGAAAAGCAGCAATGTACAATGTACATCGAACCAAAACTTTTTTTTTCCGCTGAGCGCGCCCGTCAATTCAAATTGTCACTCGCGGATTCTCTATTGAAAATGTTTGAAATTGTTATTAATAGGTTTGGACGGACAATTTAAAAGCGGTGTGTGATGTTGATAAAACTGATTAACTAATTTGAAAAACTCGAAATAAAATTAGAAGTGGTCTATGCCGTTAAACAAGAATGTATGAATAAAATAATTGCTTCAGCAGGTAGATGTCCTACTGGATTTTAATATTTTATTAGATTTCTCAGTTGGCACTGTAGGCATTGTAGGCATCTTAGCTTTGATCAAAAAGAATAGATAGTATAGAGGGGTGCTGTCATTGTAAATTTTGTAGTCACTGTAAATTTACTGCCATCTATCGACACACGACTAAAACTCAAAATGAAAACGTATAAAGTTATCAAAAAATGTATATATATGGATAAATGATTTTATTATTTTTATATCATTTTGATCCATGTTCATTCACTGATATCTATGTGTAAAAATTGTTAAATATGAAACGGTGTCGTCACGCCATCTAACCGAGGATAGGCTAAAGGTGTGTGCGGCATCTATTCGAGAATGACTTTGACTTGAATTCCGAGGCACGTTTTTTCCTTAGACTTTATTCGTCTTATACGAAGTTACATATGTCTTTGGCTTTGATTAAGCACAATCTTATTTAATATATTGGTATTTAATGGTGACACAGCAGAAATATCTCTTGAAATAGAATCGATTCAGAATGTAAACAAAGATGATGGCTGTCATTCGCGATCCACATTCCACAGATAAAACACAGATGACACGCGATTATCGAATTATTCGAACACAGTGTTGCTAACCCGCGATTTTTCAAATTTGCCGCCGTTTGCTACTGACAAGATTTGCTTGACCCAGTATATATACTATACTAGACAAAACCGAACTTTGACAGCGATTCAGTTCAATACTAAAGAATTATTCAGGGACGAATCATGCTATCCCTTTCTAATGTATGGCACTATCCCTTTCGGCTATTTAGGGTTGTCAAAATTCAAGTCATTATCTTATCTGTGGTCGTGCACGCAAAAGAACGTCAAGTGGTGCCAACCCTAATAATTGCTCGGAGCAATGCTGAGCCGAATGGAGCCGAGCTTGCCCGAAAGGAGGAGTGTCTCCCCACTGGTCAAATCCTGAATAAATAAATAAATATTTGGGGACAATCTTACACAGATCGACCTAGTCCCATTGAACTAACAAAAAAAGGTGTCCGGCTCCGATTTGAGTTATTTTTATGTTATAGAGTAGTAACACCACTCTATAACGTAAGACTAGACAGAGAGAGTGCCTAGGAGTAGAGTAATAACAGACACGTATTTTTTTAGCTGCCCAAACTCAACCTATTGGGAGAAATTGTCCTCCAAAGTACTGAAACGTGACCAAACCCTCTAACTTCTCTAACTTAACCCTTTACCAGGCTAAGGGATATATGTATATTTCCCACATGCGGCACTTCAAACATGTGTTTTTTTTTTCGATGTGTATTACTCATTGAGTAAGACTGACATTCGATAGTCATTTTTGAAATGTCAGCCTGGTAAAGGGTTAAGGTTAAAAGGTACCTTCTAATGTTTTTTCAAAAACGGCAGAAATAGCAAAAATAAAATATTCCTTTTTCAGGTACCGAAGAATGACACTTCTAAAGGCTCATATGAAGAAAGAACATGGTCTGCTCTTGATGACAAGAAAGGTAACCTATATCCAAAATGTTCAGAGGGCCTAAACAACATGCCAATCGTCTGCGCCGTAGCGAACGTGACGGTAATGTCTCTCTATCACTCTTCTATATTAGTGCAACAGAGAGACATTAGCGTTTCGTTCGCTACACCGCAAACGATTGGCATAATCCCAATGTGGCCGTATGAAATACGATAAAACGCGATAATCAACGGCGTTTTCCGTTAGTGTGGCCCAGGCCAGGCAACGACGCGTTCGAGCAACACCGGCTTCCGACGTGTCGGAAGGGTCCTCCCAAGCGATATCTTACCGTACAAATCGTTCTGCCATTTTTTGCGGCGGGAAACGTGCACAGTCGCACTTCTCACTCACTACATACAAAATCCATTAACGTATATATCTATGGACTGGCCTTACGGGCATTAAAAATGGTACTAGTTAAGCGGTGTGACTCACGAATTCCAGCCAATCGTGCAGTCTAACGCCACTAGTTGCGACCAATAGCGCGCGTGATGCGTACTCATCAACCAATCGCGCGCGAGATGCGAACTTATCAACTAATCGCGTTGTACCGGTATCACACCGCTGTACTGGCCCCTGTCATGCCTCATTATTATTGTCCGTAAAGCCAGTCCCTAGATATCTTCGAGCAACACGGAAGGGAGGCGGCATTCGCACTATTTCCCCTCTGCCGAGGTACAAGATTAGCGCGTCAATCTAATCTAGCGCGGGTAATAAAACTAGTTGCACTTGGATTTTTCACTAGACCGAGTCCAGACGCGCGCGTGAACACTGCTGCACTAAAATGCCTGTTTGCTCGGTTTTTTGTTATAAAAAGAGGTCGGGGACATCAAATCTACAAAAAGAAAGTGTTACATTTCACATGTAATATTTTTTTTTACATATCATACGTTTAATTACATTCAAACACAATTATTATATTTTAGTCTCATGTAATTGTTGGATTTATCGATTTTGCTCGCTCAGTACAAATTTCGGATCGGTCGAGCGACAAATCCGACTTCTCATCTCTCAGAATACAATAACATACTTCAACGAAAATGTGTTAGTGTGCGTGTTGTGACACTTGTCACTCGTCCGTACACAAAAAGAGATCGAGGTTTGCAAGATTTGTCTTTGACGTGTGTCATTTTCTATGTATTTGTGTCGTCATTACAGATTGGATTTTGTATGTAAGTGTGTGAGAAGTGCGACTGTGTGCACCTTTCCCCCCGCGAAAAATGGCAGAAAGATTTGTACGGTGAGATATCGCTTGGGCCCCTCCCTTCCGATGTGTCGGAAGCCGGTGTTGCTCGAAGCTAGATATATATGTCAATGACAAAATCAAATTTGTAATGACAAATACATAGAAAATGACACACGTCAAATCTAGCACACCTCGATCTCTTTTTGTGTGCGGACACGTCACAACATGCACTGCCATAGGTAAAGTTATACCAAAGGGAATAGAGTGTATAGAGACGGATTGTCAAAGTAAATTACGTAGCCACTGTAAATTTACTGCCATCTTTCGACAGAACATAAAACTGTTAGAACGCCATTCGACTTTGCTCCTTATTTTTTCACTGATATGTGGTAACTTATTAAATATTAATATTAACGCCATCTACTCGACTATAGGCCAAAGGTATGGTGCAATCTTATCGAGCGATGGCGCCATAAGTAACCTTCAGCCTACTCTCGAGTAGATGACGTTAATATTAATATTTAACAAGTTAACACATATCAGTGAAAGAATAATGATCAAAGTCAAATGGCGTTCTAACAGTTTTAATCGTCTGTCGAAAGATGGCAGTAAATGTACTGTAGCTACATAATTTACCATGACAGTAACTCTCTATTTCAAATTCTCTTTGGTTCTCTTTGGTATGCTTCGGCAGAGGGGAAATAGTACGAATACCGTCTCCCTTCCCGGTGTTGCTCGAAGGCTCAAAGTGTTAAAGTTCATCAGTTCACCAGATAAATCTGATATGGAGATTTACATATCAGATTTATCTGGTATTCCAGCCTATCAATCTATTTCCAGATGTTCTTCAAAAAGCTGCCAATGATGACCGACACGCAGATACAGCAAGCCAAAGTGGTCCTCAAATCCGAGGAACCGATCTGCACCGTCGAGAAGGAGGAGATCCCGGACCCGAACGAGGAATTCCTTTCTTATATAGACCAGTTTTGTGCACCTGGTGTTAACAGTGAAGACATTACGAAAGTTACGAGGAAAGTGGAAAGTTAACAATGAGCTATTGCAGTTAGATTAAAATTATTTATTATTATCTTATTATATTTGTTTTTTTAGGGTTCCGTACCCAAAGGGTAAAACGGGACCCTATTACTAAGACTCCGTTGTCCGTCCGTCCGTCCGTCCGTCGGTCACCAGGCTGTATCTCACGAACCGTGATAGCTAGACAGTTGAAATTTTCACAGATGATGTATTTCTGTTGCCGCTATAACAACAAATACTAAAAACAGAATAAAATAAAGATTTAAGTGGGGCTCCCATACAACAAACGTGATTTTTAACCGAAGTTAAGCAACGTCGGGCGGGGTCAGTACTTGGATGGGTGACCGTTTTTTTTTTGGCCGTTTTTTGCATTATGGTACGGCACCCTTCGTGCTCGAGTCTGACTCGCACTTGCCCGGTTCTGCCGCCAGAGTGCAGCACTACCGACTAAGTAAATTCATAGACTAACTTATACATACTGTGCCTTAAACTGTTTTTTGACAAGTTTTCACAGACAGTAAAATATGACATTGATGCATCAAGGCGGTTTATTAACAAGGGCCTACCGGTAAACGCGAAAATCGAAATTTAGGTATCTGCCTCTTTATCGCTCGAATATGCAAGAGTGATAGAGAGATTAGATAACGAAATTTCGATTTTCTTGTTTCGCGGTAGGCCATGTGATTGACGTGACGTGTGATGTGTAATAGTACATTATTGTCGAGGTTCGGAAGTAGCTACTTGCAGGCTGAGGATTCGTTTTAAACGGACGACCTTGGGAGTCCGTTTAATTGAATCCGAAGCCAGCAAGTAGCCTTCCAGCCGAGTCATATATAGTGCTTTTCTCAAAAATGGTGCAAGAAATATAAATATCATAGAAATATTTTACAAAAGCAACGTTCTTACGTATATATTTTTACAGAAAAAAGTAGAAACAATTGAAAAAATTAGCTTTGCCGCCTTTTTATTTTTTTAATAAAAAAATAGAAGTGTATTTTTCTGCCTAAATAGTCGCGGTACTAATCATCTGTTTGGCTGTTTAATGGGCCTGTGCCTTCATTTGATATGGCCATTTCAACTTTTAAAAAGTTTGGAACTCGACAAATAATGGAATTTGTATGCAACATTGCAGTCCCAAAATCGAGACTGCAATGTTTTTAACTTTTTAATTTTTGACTGACCATAAACTACGCGCTTCGCGACGTATTTTTTAAACGGCAAAGTCGACTTTGCCGTCCATTTTTGAGAAAATGTGGTTTGTTTACTGTATGTGCGACAAAGGTGCCACATACGCAGAGCTTTGCCTAATATTCCCTATTGAAATGTTTTTTTTTTAACTTTCTGGCGTCTATTTGACCAGAGGCGTATTTTAAAGGTTTGGCGCCCCGGGCCAGTTAGATCGCCGCCTCATTAAGGGTCACTTGCACCATTCACTAACCCGAGGTTAACCGGTTAACCTTTTCGACGCCGTGTCAAACACAAAAGCTGTCACACGGACGCCACGTCACTGAAGTGTCAAAACGGTCATCGAAAGATCAGCGCTGGAAGTCGCCAGCAACATGCTGAGGTGAGACCATTTCGTGGCACTTTCTCCTTTTTTCAACCGACGAAAAAAAAAACGGAGGAGGTTCTCAAGTCGACGCGTATATATATATTTTTTTTTTTTTATGTATGACCACTCATAACTTTTTACAGAGGTGTTCGATTTTGATAATTATTTTTTAATTGGAAAGGGTATACCCCGAAGTTGGTCCCATATAAATTTGGAAAAAAAAATCCAACCTTAAGGGTAGGAAAATAGGGGATGATTGATTTTTTCACTCACCGATTGTAACGTATGACCACGCATAACCTTTTACAGCCCAAGTAACATTTTAGTCCTATAATTTTAGTTTTTATCGCTAAAAGCTTGTATAGACGTCGTATTAAGGTTTCAGAGGTGACCACCTGTCGTATAAAAGCGCTTGGCAACACCTTTTTGCTCTATAGGCTTATACAGCTAATATATTCTATAAGCAATTGATGTAAAGGTTTATTTCATCATTTTATAGAGCCGTTATATGCGTGTACTATAAACAGGTTCAAATATAACCACTATAGTTAAATATAGCCGCTATAGTTTTGTGTTTTAACAGTGACAAAAACCCAACTATACAACGATTTTAGGATATAGTGGCTTTAGAGATCACTGCTATAATACATAATACTTTAGTAGTTTGCGCTATTAAGGTTCCCTGCTAGCCACTATAGTTTTGTGTTCTAACAGTGACAAAAACCCAACTATACAACGATTTCAGGATATAGTGGCTTTAGAGATCACTGCTATAGTACATAATACTTTAGTAGTCATATGAACACTATTATAGAACTGTTTTGCTCTATAGTAGCGTTTTTGGGACATATTTATAGCGTTAAAAAGGGCTTTAGTAGTTTTTAAATCCCTATTATATCTCATCGCTGTAAACGTCACAATGACTCTTTTATATCACCTGTCAATTTTCGTGATAAAATGATGTGACTAATTTCCATTCTCAGCTGTAATGCGGCAATGAACGTCACTCAACTAACCAAAAAAATTCAATGTAATCTTGATGACCCTAGGGAGAGGGGGCACCATGGTCTAGAAATGCTTAGGGCATCAAAACGGCACTGGTCGTTTGCGGAGTCAAACAATTTGGGACTCGCATTTAATACGCATTACCATGCCTTCCGGAAAAAAATCCAATCATTCGCGAAAGTCTCGCAACGCATTGAGGGGCACGTGGCCTTCCTCAGGAGTCTGAAGAAGACCACAGTGAACGGCGCTCTAGCCAGGCAGGCCGCTTCGCTTTCGCTCGCGCGCGTATACCTTAATGTATCGTCCGATATACATCTACTACTTTGTCGTTTAAATCACGTGTAAATAAAATTTGAATAAGGGCGAAACAAACTATTGATTTTGGAGTGTAGTTTTATTTAGTGGTACCTAATTGTTAAATATTTTATCTGGACTGCAGTCATCTAGCATATCCATCTGTCAACTTGGCTTCAAGTTCCGCCTCCAGGGGAGAGGGAGAGAAATTAGGATTAGGATAGTAATTAGCTGCTTACTGACACAGATCGAATTCCACGCGGGCGGAGCCGCGGGCACAGCTAGTGTAGAATAAAAAAATAAAACAACATTTTGTTACGAAAAAGTGTTTTATTACGCACTTATTATTTCAACCAAATATTTATGAAATATTCATCTATAGCATGTTGCGTACACCTTTAGAAGACACCAAACTCCTTTACACTAAGGGAATACAAAAATATGAAGCGGTTCTGTACCTAACGGATTACTTGTGTGGCTAACTGTACTTCCATACAAATGTACACGCGAAAATCTATCTAAACATGTTAGGTATAAGGTAGAAAATAAATTGACGATATCTGTCATATAGACATATATGAGTCCTTTCATTGGTAATTTTAACATTATTTTATTTCCTCTGGTAATCTATACAATGATTGCCACTGTACATTATTGGAATCTATTTTTGTAGAAAAGTAGCCATTGCTGCAAAACTTAATGGACACCAAATTAATTATACCTCAACACATTCCGTCCCAGCACGAGCTACGCGCTACCAGCGTAGCCTACACGGGAAAAACCGTATGTAGCGAAAAGCGCCTATGAACAGAGAACCCGCTTGGCGGGTCGCTGGCAGTGAATGTGTTAAAATATGCCTTTGCCCGTGAGTTCGTCCTCGTAGAAGATAAAAACTTTTAACCCCAAGCGTCTCTGTTTCAGCATGGGCAAAAATACTGTCTGTCCTGCTGTTCTCCCTCTATAGGTCGCAATTCTTAATCGATTCTTGTTAAATTATTTGAGCAGTTTTTTGTAGATTCAGTTTTTATACTATTTTTTTCAAAATGGCGGCGACTGGCGACATGAGTTCGCGAACTTTAAGGCCCCGTTCGCACGGCAGCTTTTTCGACGCGCGTTAAAAAAGCGTTTGAATGACACAAATGGATAACCATGTATGTATTCACACGAAGGCGGTTTTAAAGCGCGGGGCCTTTTTATCGAGCACTGTTCGATTTTCGGCGTTGAGCGTTGGCCGTTAATTGAATTGATCATATCTGTTCTCACAAGCGTTAAAAAAGCGCCGGCGCTGCTGTCAGTTGGCTGTCAAGTGTCCATTTTTGATGTTAATGGTCAAAATTATTATTAGTTTCACCTTAAAAATGTCAACTTATGCTTACTAATTCCTGGAATATTCAAGCTATATTTAAATAATACGTCGTAATAGCAAATAAAGTATGGCTTTGCTGAGATGCGTACGTGGCAGTACGACTCACAAGTGATTTTTAAGCGTTCATATGAACACAAATATTAGAAACGGTAAAAAAGCGCCAACGTCGGGTTTTAACGCAACGCTTTTTAAGCTGTCGTGCGAATGGGGCCTAAAGCTCACAGACCCACTTTATATTAAGGGCCACCCCAAACTATAGTGTCCCGAGCGTCGGCGTCTAGTTAACTCTATGGCTGCTGCTCGACGCAACGTTGGCGCAACTGTACAGCGACGCCATTTTTCATAGCGCTGACTAAACGCCGACGCTCAAAAGACGCTAGTGTGAGGTGGACCTAAGATTAAACCTTGTATGGAAGTACAGCTAAGGACTATGCGTTACACATAATGAAATGCACCATTCATAAATACTTTGCCCATTACAATGGTCACAAGAACACTTAAGACCGTGCCTGTCTATTCCTAGAATAATTTAACACATTTTCTGGCAGAAAAATATTCGTCCTGTTCACTCTTACGAGCTAGAACGAGAAGAGACGATTGTTTCCATGTAGAAAAGGTAAAACCTGATCTGAAAAAAAACTTTGATCTCTCACATTTTTTGCTGTTTATTGTCACAGCGTACGCTGTGTTCTAGAGAATAAATGCTTCAAAATTATTATTTTTTTATTCGAGGAATAGACAGATGTTCAAATGTTTATAGGGTGCGTTATGTCTATACAAAGCGTTTACTAATCTCGACAAATCACTTCCAACCATCTAACACTATCCAATACTGATCATATCGCAACAATGGTCCAAAAATATCTACACAGCGTCCCTAAACGATCAAGTAGAAAAATACTTTTAAATATGCCTCCTAGCCGGGCATATTCCGAACGCTTACCGAGATAACCAATATAATAGCCGTAACAGACTACCGCACCGTCACGGTGCGATGCGGTAGTCTGTTACGGCTATAAGCGTGACTCTAAAACTGTTACAGACGGGGCGTATATTTTGACCGCGACCTTGGTGCGGTCAAAATATCTCATTTTTGCTCTCACTTATAAACTGCGTCCTTAACGGACGTACGGCACACAACCTTACACACGATCGAACGTGCGCCAGACCGCACCAAGGTCGCGGTCCGGTGCGGCCGTCTGTAGAAACTATAAATCATGTAAGAACTATACTTAGAAATCATACTTATAATGGTCATAGATGAATGCGCGGCAAGCGGTGGGAATAGTTGCCCTGATTTTCTCGTAATTTTTTAAATTTCCGTGACGCGAACTTGTTCTCAAAACAATTACAGTGACGGTGTGAAATAAATTGCCATTTTGTTGCATAATGTTCAAAATGAAATTGACAAGGTTTTTGAACAGTTTGATTTCACACTAGAGTTTTGCAAGCTTCAATTAGTTAGCGTCTTCGGATGCCGTTTCGTAAATGATTTTTACGAAATCTTAGCAAGGCGAATACCATTCACCGTTTTAAAAAGTTGCATAAAAAACATTTGGAACAAAGTGAGCTGTGATCGACTGTCCTTTTCCCGCAGGAACTTGCCTTAACGTATTTGGCTCTTTAAACTATACATGATAGAAAAACTAAGCTTGAAAATCACTAGTATGATGTGCTTGAGTAGATATAAATAAAAATATTGTCGCATAAGATGATAATTTGATTTTTAGAAGGCAATCAATTATTAAATCTATTGCTATCACCGGACTGGCCGAGTCAGTGTAAAGCCATTGTCTATCCCATTCACTCTAACGGCACGAGAAAAAGATGAAACATTGATAAAACTTCGAAAAGTCCGGCTTAGCTTATTACAAACAGTCATTCATTAATTTTAAACCTTATCCAAATACAACAAGACTTATAATCGCTTAACTGATTTCGTTGACCGAAAGCACGAGTCTACAAGCGTGTCTTCTGCGAACCACAAACAATGTACAGTTTTTTTAATGGGGTTTTGAGACTACGATATTTCTATTCAGCCACTTATTTTCATTGAACACTGTGCAGCAATACACTTAATTTTATCCTATGATAAAAGTTAATACGATTATTATATAGACAAGTGAACTTGCAACGTATTTTCGTTTACAATATCATCGAAACAAATTATATGACAGTAGTGGTAACACTGGTTGAACAGACATTTTGATAGGCTCGCCAAATCTAAAAGTCGTAACAAACTACCGCCACCTACACCACACACTACACCAAGGTCGCGGTGCGGTAGTGTGTTACGGCTATAAAAATTCCGCCTGGAAATCTGTCACTTCCTTGAAATCTGATAGATTACCGACATTAGAACTAAACCATCCGGAATTCCTCAGCGTCTGCATATTTGCCAAAATGTATATTCAAAATTACTCTCCTACATAAAAATATTGTTTGTTTGGATAACATTCATCCTTTTATCACCTACACTGAACATTAAGACGTATCTGTTATTTTATCTGTGATGTGTAAATAGCTATATAGATTATAGATAGATAAATATGTATTTAGGAAAAGTTTAAGAAAATAATTCCAAAAGTTTAAATAAGTTGGAAATTTGTTAGATAAATTATTACACATTGATAGCACAATCTTACAACATTTTTTGCATTGATGTCGTCAATACTACTTAAACATTCATTTTATTGATTAAATACTACCAACATGTACCTGTATAGACAAATCGAAACACTAGTTAACCTTCAGATCAAAGAGATATAGTTTGTCAAAAACTGTCTCATTTAAATCATAGATAGAGAGAATCATACTATCTTTGTCTTACACTAGTACTAGCACCCAAAAGAAAAGGATGAGTATAGTTTTCCTGGTTGTTACTGACGTGACAAATTAGTTTGACCAACTATAGTATTCATATTTGTCTATACAATGTTTTATTTCTTGGTGTTGTCAGAATATAAAATAGACTCCAAAATGAGCGACTAGATAGGGAACGAGAAATCGTACTTTTATCTTATTACTGTTTTTTTTTATCAGATATTTCTTCCCCTAGTCTAGAGACTAGGCCACACTATCCAACTGTCAGAACTATACTGAGATATCGCTGACTTGTTAAGGCCCCAGTACACAATGGGCCATCGCCGGCCACTCCAAGGGACGCATTTATGCGTTAGAGGGAGCAAGTGATATTGCTATCTCATTCTACCGCATGGCTGCGTCCCTTGGAGTGGCCGGCGATGGCCCATTGTGTACTGGGGCCTTTAGCATGACCACATTAATGTTAGTATAGAGATAGAGCGTTCATCTCTTTCCCACTTACATATTTGTCAGAAGGGGACGAAATCTTAATCTCGATCATGCTAACGATGCTGGTATTCATGGAAATTAAAAATATAAGGCACCTTTTACTTTATTATGCCTATTATTTGTACTGCGCGTTGAATGAACTGTTTGAATATCACTTTTGACCGTCCGGTTTTGTGCTTGAAAACATTTGTCGGTTTCAATCTAGCAGTACGGCTGGGTAGAGTGGCCTCACAAACCAGAAACGTCTTATTGTACAACAAAATCCAACTTGAATACACCGAGCGTCACTTTATACCATTACAATATATCTTTATAAATATTACAGATGTATTTATACGCTAGTGGCAGTTATGACTCTGGTTTAACGGTATGCGACGGCTGAACATTGCGTTTAGATAATAAGGGATACAGAAATGTCGATGTAGCGGTGAAATATAAAAAAAAGTACTAAGTATAACAAAACGTTTTTTCGTCGTATATTAGTCAATTAGGGTTGCCAGCATAAAATCGTTATTTGAAGTTTTATTAAAATAGATTTTTATTTAATATTTTTATTCATTCTTTGAAATACATTTTCTGTGTCCCAAATTACCTTTACAATACTAAAACTCCATAGATAGATATTCTTTAGCTCTACAGAAATCGGACGTCAATTCTTAGAAAAATCATTAATCGAAGCGACAAACTTACCTTATGATTAGATTAGGTACATAACCAATGCAAAAATTTAATAGGTTTCGAAATAAAATGCTTAAGGGATGTCTTTTTAAAGTGTCCGTTATACTATGTGTCGTTCAGGTAGGTACTTTTACATTACCCTACTGTTCATTTGCATAGAGCACCCGCATCACAAAAACGGGTCCTGAATTCCGGAAACTATAAAGGACACTTTATAAGTAGATATTAAAGTGACTTTATAATTATGTTTAATGTTTTCGTATGTATTAAAGGAATTAAACATACCTATTCCACTACGAGATAAGTCTGTCGCGTCGTTTCGCTCGCTCTGACTACGACGAACCCATTTGAAGCTCATGCAAGTTCTTACAAAGTAAGTTTACAATTACGTAAATGAAGTACCATGCAGTTAAGATAAAATATTGGATAAACGTACTACTAATTATTAAAACCCCATAGAAACAATAAATGAATAATAAAACATTCTAATCGCCTCTCCTTATTCAGCTCTCTGTCAATTAAAATTAATCATAAATCGACGAGAAAATAATAATATTTAAAGTACAGAAGCGACTGACACAAAGTGTAAAGTGTCTCTTCTATGCTATATTATTATTATTCTCGATAGAAAGATTACCTCTCTCAATGTCAAAATAAAATAGCTACTAATTAAGCTAATGAAGATGTTCCAATAATAAAAAAAACTAAGATGAGCAATCAAGCTCCATATTGATTAAAAACTAAAAAATAAATCACTTGATCAAGCGCAAAAAAACTTAATAAAGGAAACTTCCACGTTTCGACTAGTTACCTTGTGAATAAAAAGCAAATTGTACAGCTGAAATTAGGAACGTACAACTGACATCTGAGCATCTCGAAATCCTTCCAAGTAATCCAAAAATTCTATACTAACATACTTATCACAGGTTAAGGGGACAAGAGAAAGAATAAGTGTTCTCTTAATACGGTACGATATAAAAACTAAGACAACTTACGATGTACGAAAGCCGTTCGGCCGAAATCGTTTCAAATTATAATCCTAAGCCCATGTGGAGCCTTGAAAGGCTGAGATCGATAACTTATGTATTACGTTGACTGGCGGGTAAGCGTGAAGCCGACTATAGTACGAAAGGAGCACATAAGGCGATATCCCCACACGTAGCGCGATCAGCCGCCGTCGCTCAATAATAATTAATGTGTCAAAAATACTTCGGTTCGCTGCGGCGTCTGAGCGTGCTTCGTCGGAAGCGGGGCCGACGATACCAAACAACTATAGGTCACAAGTAGCGACCGCGTTGTCTATTTTGGAGCCGGCCCCTATGGTTCGGCGCTCGGCCTCGCCCGGCGCTGCAAGCCGCTGCGGCCTCGGCATGGTCGCTGGTCGCTTACTGTCTCACAAGAGTCCTTCGCACAGTCTCCGATATGACACGTCGGCGCGCGGCCCAAGGGGTGCGAGGACCGCGCGCCTATTCCCACCCGTTCTCTTTCACCATGTGAGCCAGTTCTATTATGAACTTGCCCTCTTTATACTTCTGGCTGGATTCGAAGGCGTGCTCCTGAAATAGAAAAACGGGATTAACAATAAACGCAATAAAATATAACAAGTCTTTGTTGTAATAGGGTCCTATGGAAGAACTACCCAATGGAATGACTGATTGTGGTTTCGAATAGCTATGACCAAAATTCTTCTTCTCTATAGTTGGCAACATAGGTTGTCGCTACTGGTAAGTGCTAGTACCTACTAGTATGTAGTGTAATATATATATGTATAAATACCGTGTTTTGGAGGCCAATCATTGGCCGCCAATAGGGTTGCCAGATCGAAAGGCGCTATTATCGGGAAACAATATCAATTTTTCGGGATTTTGGGGCTTAAGTCGGGAAAAAAAAAATACATTCAAATTAAAGTAATTGTATTAAAAACAACGATGTTTTACATTATTGGCACTACATCAGCTCGTTCGCTCGACGAGAGTTCGGAACATGAAATTATTGTTTTATAACGTGAAGCTGTTTTTCGGGACAGTTTTCACTTTGTCGGGAATCGGGAACACATGCTAAAAATCGGGAGAATCCCGCCAAATCCCGACCATCTGGCAACCCTAGCCGCCAATGAGATAAAGTCTTGACGATAAAACAGAATAGGGGAAAATGGTATCTACTGTTAAGTGAGCTGACACATAAAGACACCTACTGATATTGGGAGACTGCTATGCAATTTGTGACGATGATATATTTTAAAGGCACTCAGGAATGACTGGGGACATTTCCGAAATTCATATACCTACTATATCTCTTCGCACGGTAGTGATTATTTTGTAAGAGATGATAAGACTTGGAACGACCAATTTGATGTTCCATTTAATATCGAACTATCGTAACCTTTGATAACCCTGCCTCCCTGACCGCATTACCTTATGACCCTAGGGGACTAAAGCAAACATTTCGCAAATGGTCTGTCTATTCTGACGTCAAAATTACGATAACTGTGTACCTACGTGCCGGTCGATAGATTGTGCAAGGGCATATGTATTAAAATAATTGCTATTGCAACATAACGATCGATATGGACTGTCACAGTGGGTGGTCTGTAAAGAATGGAAGGGGTAGGTAAGAAATTGGGAATGAAACCTCATTACATCTAGAAGAGAACATACTGAGCACTGTTATGATTACGTGTAGGAAGATAAGAATGTTTAAAGAGAATATATGTATACATTGGTAAGGTAAGGACGTACAGTACTCGTAATCTACACCTCTAATTCCAAGGAATTTATCAAAACCAGCGGTCCTAAAACATCGGTCCACGGGTCCGGCCCTACAGTCCTTACTTTTGGCTCGCTTAAAGGAATCGGGACACCCGAAGGTCATACAATAAGGAGAAAAGAAAGGGGGAGAGGCGAAGGCCTGAAAGTGATCAAGTTTGGAGACCGATGAGCTAAACGAACATGACAAGCGATCGACTGCCGCCGGGCGTTCAGTGCCGATTTATAGTTGTAAAAGGTAATAACACCAATCTATTAGCTGCCTTTCCAGTGAGGTGAAGATCAGAGAAGGCGTGCTGGAATCAACCAATAGCAAGGCAGCCTCAACTGGCCATAGGTGGAATTTATGTCTTAGCAATAAACCGTGCTTGGAGTGTGGATGATTGAAGATACTCACGTATTTCCAGCCGAGCATGGTTTTGCAGCACTCGCAGTAGATGTCAGCGACAGCGTGGAGCCCCGTGAGCAAGACGCGCTCCTCCGCCGGCCCGCAGCCCACGTTCACACTGTAACCAACCATTTTCAACATAAACTCGTTATCCGTAACCCCACCATTGTGATATCGGCAGAAAGTTAACTCTGCCTCTAGGCGCAGTAAAATATGTGAATAATCTAATCTAAGGTTTTTGAGGTCTTGATATTAGGATGTTCATACTCACACTGAATTAAACAAGTACGCGCGCCCCTGGCTGCCTTGGAACGACTGGAAAAGATAATAATAGTTAAGATTATTTCATATAATAAAAATACTTAGTTTCTAAAACTAGTGTTACTAAATTCATAGTATCAATACACCAAGATTCGCATAGGCAAGCACGGTACAGTACAGTAGCCACCTCAAGAAGGCTCAAATGACCCAAACGCGGTAAACAACCATAAAACCTGTCTTAATATCAGACCCTTCGTAGGTATACCTAGTACATTACCTATCCTATATTAGGTTTTACCAAAGAAATGTAAGGTAATTTGTTTTCCTTTAATAACCTCGTCAAGGCAGCTGGCAGACGTTTCTACAAAAGGGCATAAATTATAGTAAGTAATTTTGCCATTTTTAGCCACGCCATTATATACAGAATGATTCATGAGACGTGAGCAGGACTAATCCTGCACAATCAGTAACTGATAATTGATCGATCATCGTCGTATTTAGGAGAAACAACAACACTTTTTCCTATGTTTTAACTTTTTGGTGAGGGCAAATTTAATTCTCAACAATCATGGCCACCCTACAGGACCTAATTAATAAACATAAAACCTCATTAACCGTAATGGCATTTTGATTACGAAGAAAATAAACTGTCAAACTTGAGTGAGATACGAGTTTTCAAAAGTAACCAGACCGTGATGACAGTAATGACATTCAATTTGACACAGAATATCGGTAGTTTAGTATTCTAATTTTAGGGTGACCATGCATGTCGTAAAAAAATTAATAACTTTTTCTTTCAACACGACAAAAAATTAACGTTAACCACACTATATAATACTGATACGAAACAGTTGCTTATAATTAACGACATGCGCAGTGTTAGTCCTGCTCACGTCTCCTGAATCACCCTGTAGATAGAACAGCAATTTGAAGTACCTACTTAGGTAGGTAATCATAATCAAGTTAAGGAGACTTCGCTAACCCGAAAGAAACAATATCCAATCCGTCATGCAAATGCGGACGATAAAATTAAAGTTCCACAAAGTTAAATAATGGTAAAAGTGTCCAAAACGTTTTTGTGAGCGTTGAATCACAGAAGTTTGCTGTTTAGAAGTTGTCTGTTTGTTGGGACCTTTGAATTGAACGAAACAAAGGATTGCTTCGCGGTTTTATTTGTGGACGGTATTGAAAAGGACAACAATCAGACAAACAGATTTGTAGAAAACGTTTTTCGTGTGCGGTAAAAAGAATTGAATGCTGACATCCCCTAAATATACTTTCATTAGAGGACGTCGTTACACGAAGAATAAAACTCATATCTACTATATATCATATATCATAACTATATTACTGACACCTATAACTAATAATTATAACTATATATATTATATATCATAACTTCTAGTTTATTCAGAAATGTATTATCAGGTAAAAATTAGAGAAATTGATTTAGAAAACTGCATGAACATTGCAAACTACACCGCCAATTACTATCGGTTAAGTTAAATAAAAACGTAAATGTATAAAACCGCAGTGATTTTATCCTTCAGTAAACATGTGTGGTTAAAAATGATGTCCAATTACTCGTAATAATGTCCTTAGTGCTTGAAATTAACGTTTTTTTTCTCCCTCCACAATCCTGTTCAGTTCTGGTTATTACTTATAAGCCTTGGTACGTCGCAGCGTACGCTTTCACGTTCAACAGAACGTAACTGGTTTCCACTGCTTCATTTAGGCTGTCTTTCCATTGAGGAGGTGAGCAGAGATGAGAGGAATCAACCAATAGCTATGATTGTGAATGTGGAAAAGAAAAGAGGTGTGGATAACAACCGATGTTATTCCTCTCTGTTGGTTTATTCCTCTCATCACTGCTTTTGTTGGAGTGGCGTGCGGATTTGCATCAGTGTGATCAAGAGATTGGAGATGCTTGGTTAGCTCACCTTAGATATAAGCTCGTCATGGCTGGCCAGGTGCGCGCGGCAGTGTATGCAGCTGTACGTCCGGTGCGCCGGCGGGAGGTACGCCTGGAACGTCTTGACCGGCGTCCGGGCCGCGCCCTCGCCTGCCACGCCACGGTTAGTCAGCCCCTCACGCATGAGTGCCTGCTAGCTACCAATAAAAACGCCGTTAGGCGTATCTACACTACTGTGGAGAACCAAAGGACAGGAAAAGGTCTAGGATAGAAAACTACCTAGCTGGTAGGTTATATGCGGCCTGAATTCACACGTGGTGTTAAGATTGATGATGCCAATTGTCAACTAATGCCGAGCACTGGGACATTTTGAATAAAAAAACTTTGGCTAAATATTTAAAGAGCTGAGTTTTTAGAAACTAAAACGCATTTAGAGATCGTGATATTCGATATGATAGATATTTGAATAAGCCTTCTCAAATGCGTGTGCATCTGGCATTCTATTTAATACACGTCAATATATAGAGAGATCAATGTGTAGGTAATTTTAATATGCGAGATTGTGTGTCAGGAACTACACAATTATGAACAGTTTTTAATATTTTTTGTTCATTAGATGTTGTTTACCCATGAATTAGGAGTAAGAATTTGATTATTTACTAAAGGTTTTTTTTCTTAAAGGGAATATGGGGTACAAGAGGATCTCCACAGAAGTGTACAATTTTAATTCGCACATGGGCGACAGTTTAACAGCACTCATGCGAAATTACAGATCAATACAGATAAATAAAATATTACAGAAAACTCTACACACCCCCTGTCTTACAATAAACAAACATAGTAAGTATAGGAAAAGTTATACATGTTCCAATAACGACAGTTTTTTCAGAAAAACGAAATTGACGTTTGTATCTTTCGATGATGATTGATTGATGTATCTTTTTGGCATTGGGACTCAGTGGCAACATTATTTTAAGACAGGTGTATAATCAGGTAGATTCATCGGATTCTGAATGAAAAAAATCACACACAAATTAACTTTCTTTTTGGGTAATTGATAACTTTCTGAGTTTTTGAGCTATAAATTAATATAACTGTGTGTAAAAGATACATGATCTCGAATCGTGAATTTTAAGACTTAATATTACTTCTTAAGCTTAAGGACTGTATCGTTTATTATGGGTACAACTTTACTTAGCCGTTTTTTCTGGTATATTATTTTTATTAAAAAATTACACATATAGTTTAATTAGTGCTTTAATAATAAGTAACATTTCGTCCTGGAAGATCACGTAAAGCATATGGTTTGGACAATATTTACCTAATCCTCCCGAGTAACTACAACGATTTTGGACAAATACTACAAGAAAATTTGCGGTTTGCGAACAAGACGAGATATTACACAAAAAAATCGTACTATGTAAACAGCAATTACATATGATTCGTAAAGCGAAACATCTGGGCATAGTCTAATCATTTCTTTTAGTTGGAAAAAAAGTTTTGGATCTGTGCATGGTGACCTTTTAGAGAATATGGCATGTTACTTACGACAACCCCGACTTTGGTATACAATATAACCATCAGGGAGCGTTTCTATCGACATGTTCTAGCCATGGTTCAACGCCATGAATGTCCGTTAGGCTTTGGATTTCGGTAGATTATTTTAGCTGTTTCCCTCATTTCGCTTGCGTCAGAAATTGACGGGAATCCAAAATGTTGCATAAAAAGTCGTTTTCATGTAAAGATAAAAATTCACCATATTTATTCTGATGTTCAATTGAGCAATCATGAAAATGACACTTAGATGGCATATTTTGGCAGCATATTAACCTTTTGTTTCTTTAAATCGTACCAAGGAATCGGTGAAATAGTCTCAAATTAAGCTCGATATGCTTGTCCAAATTATATTTGCTAGACGGTATTAAAATCATCATAAAGTCCCTAAAATAAAATAAATGTAAAACCTTCTTATATCAGATATGGCTTAAAAATACCCCCAGATTATACCTTAAGAACATAGTAATACAAAATATTAAATAATACACACGTCAACAGTTAGACCAGGTTTTATCTGTACCCATAATTAGGGCTTGCAATATCGGATGGTTTCCAATTCCGGAACTGATTTTCGAAATTGGATTCCAATTCCGGAATTCCGGAACTGGTTCCGGAATTAGGGTTTATCATAATTTTATGAGATATTTTTGTAAAAATCAACAAAAAATGTGAAATTCTGATACTTTACGTTTATTAAAGTTAGTATTGTTTAAGATAAATTTAATTTGTAGTAGTAAGATAAAGTTTTTTTCACCTCTTATTTTACCACCTTATTAAAATGGTTACTTTTATTCACTTCTATGATACGGGGTATTTATTTGGGGAAACCATAGTTGCTAGCAAACCATTGGATGCATAATTTTATAAAATAGGTAAGTTTAACAGCTTCCTATTACTCCTCCTATTAACCTAGGTAGTGGTGTTGTTTAAGAAGTTCAAGGTCTAAGTTTGGCTTTTTCCTTCCTAATTCCTAATTATGATTCAGAATATCATATATTATGTGCTTCTACAGGATCCGAAATCGTTGACAGAGAAAACCTCTTTCTCTCTGAATCGAAGAGAAAAAGTCCAAATATACTTTAAATTTCAATTCTAAAAATTCGCTTTTGTAGGTTTCAGACTACTCTAAGCAAGTAAATCGCTTTGCATTATTATTTTTTATTATTATGAGCCCATATTGTCCCACTGCAAACGAAAAAGTAAAATATATGTATACTATAGTTCATTAAATGACTAAGAGGCACGTAATATCGACAAAAAACATCAGTATAGTGTAGTTTCTTAACAATTTTCAATAATAAACGTATTAATACCTAAAAAAAGTGCTTAAATCCAATTCCGGAATTTTCGATATTCAGTGGTATCAATTCCGGAATTGTAATATTGGAAAATTTGTCCGAGATTCCGGAATTTCGTAATTCCGGAATTCCGGAATGCAAGCCCTACCCATAATAAACGATACAGGTGTAACCATAGATGTAAGTAAATTGTGGTAGATATGGTACCAGGCGCATGATCGTGACTATCGTGAGCCATTAAATATAGGTTCCGGAACCTATATTTAGTTAGTCGTATGGGTGACCCTAACCTGTCAAGTTGTCAAAATCGTTGGATCAAATTTTAGTTTTGTCAACTATGAACGTCACAAACATGTCTACATAAATAAAAGGTCATTGGGTGTAACTGATAAAAAACTCAACGTTTAGCAGGTTGATCGTGTTCACGCTCCAAGTACCTACCTATCGTATAAGCATCCTAGTAATTTGCGATAAATAAGAAATACATTCACATTTAATTTTAGGACATATTGTAATCAATTCGTAAGTTAACAAATGGTAATATTATATTGACATACAGTAGAATCCGTTTAATAAAGGGGCCCACTGATTAACAGTCCGCCGAACGGTATCGGCCTGTCAGTTGTTCGGAACTGTCAAAATTTTGTTCTAACTGACAGGCCGATACCGTCCGGCGGACTGTTAATCAGTGGGCCCCTTACGACTCCGCTTATACTGACCAACCGCTTACTATGACGTAATTACTGTGCGAAGTTTGATTTTCGTATAAAATTCTTTGTGACAAATTCGGATAAGATGACTTCGCTTATAGTGACTCGTCTCGAATCGCTTACTATGACCTAAAAATACTATTTCCATGAAATTATGTCCGGTTATACTGACACTAACACATAGTCTGCTGGTTTGCGTGGCCATCACCGCGTCTTTGCCTGTGAGGACGCGGACGTTTGGTGCGTTTGTGGCGGTGTAAGGTATTTTAGTTTTGATTCTCAGATTAATTTGGAAAACATAACAAAAATAAGAAGTAGTACAACTATGTTTTATATGACATCCGCTTAGTATGACGTGTTTGTTATTTCCCTTCGATGTCATTATAAGCGGATTCTACTGTATTTTCGATTTTTAGCAATATAATGAAAAAAAAATTTTTGAATTTAAATACGTACCTTAGGTATAATAAAGTATTGTTAATTTTTTATGTGCAGTGGACTGGGGCTGAAGACATCCGCGAATGGGTTCCAGCCACCTTTACTACTGCAAATTTTAATACGCAAGTAATCTCTTCCGAACTTCCGTGCAGTAAACTTCATTGAGTCCTCCAAAATAATCAATGCATCCCTATCTATGTTCGCTTGGATAAACAAACTGTAAAGTTTGCAGCACTTCTCTATAAGAGATGATACACATTGTTTGTCTGCATGCTTCAGCACATCATATTGATCACTATCGTATTCAAAATCAGAGCTAGTTTCGCTGATGTGAACGTTTTCCAATGTTTGACATGTGGATAGAGCATCGAAAACTCTGTGGAAATATTCTACGCTTTCTACCAATATCCTCAAATTTTGCAGACTCTTGGTCAGATGTAAAGAGTCAAGCAGACGCAATGCACCACAGTTGTAGTCGCCCATACTGGAATTGCATTCAATATTTACATCAAGAGTGCGCAATCTTTTACATTCCTTGAAAAGGACACCGTAGAAGTCATCAAACCAGCAAATGTTTGAAAAACTTAAAAATGTCACATTGTTGTTCGCTTCTATTGCCAGAGGTGTCGGTGACCATTTATGATTGAAAGCGTTCCATTTTGCTTCATCATCGAGACTTCTACAACAATCTGAGAAAGATATATTTTCTGGCAAATTATGAACAGCTTCTTCAAAGTTGCAATTATCCAGGCAATACCAACGGCTAGGTGTTTTTGCAATATTTGTAGTTTCTTTACTCTTTGTACAGATGTAAGTAGGAAAATAATCCTTAAATTCGGCAAGCAAGTTTTTGAAAAATGGATCGTCAAAAACTGTTACGGCCTTGTTCCAGGCTTTGAAGAAAATGTTTCCATCTAACTTGAAGTTTAAAGCTAGGTGTGGACTAACATCAATAGACAAGTCATTGCAATAACTCTGTGCATCTTGGAATATTCCATGGATCATTGGTGATACGGAAATGAATATCGTATTTGTTTTTGAATACATTATAAAGATATATTCAATTTTTGTGTAGTCTAAATTGAATAGCTTTCTCAACAATGCAGAACTGTCGGGTAATATTTCAGCTAGTCGACAATCGCGAATATTATAAGCGAGTTTTTCAAAATGTATATCTGTCTTCTCTCCAAAATTGTTTGTTAAGAAGTAACACATGGGTATTCCATTTACCGCCCAGAGCTGTCTTGATTCGCAAGAGTGATTTTCAAATCCTTAGGCATGGGAACGTCTTCCATAAATTTGTATGGTGAATCTGAGTAATCAAAATCCAACACAACAAAATGGACACTCTCAAACTTTTGTGTCTTAAAAACTTCCGTGGTTTTCACCCAAATTTTATCTTTAGCATGTTTCCAAGGAGGTTGGAAGTAATTAATATTGATGTTCTTTAAACTTTCACAGCATATGTCTTGCAAATCTGATAATAATATTTCAGTAAAAGTAACATCCAACGTCTTTAGACTCGTAAATCTGTGTATGTGTTTACTAAGAACGGCTGAGGTCAAATCTTGGATACCGCTCAGATTTAGCTCCTGTATGTTCATGGCAAGGGTTTGGAATACATCCAGATCTAGGGTCTTCGATGAGGCCAGGGTGCTCCGGGATATATCCATCTTTTTCAAAACACATGGTGCGAAAAAGTGTTGCAATTGTACTATGCTGTTCACGTTTATCTTTGACTTCGTATCCAGATAAGTGAAAATGAAAGCCCCGATTTCAACGGGTAATTCTGTTAGAATCATCTTATCCGATTTAAGTACTGTACCTAAAACATTTTTGAAAAATTATAGGTAGACGTTGGAATTTACATTAAACTTTAACTTGACATTCCTAATGAAAATAGGTCGTATTAAGTGAGTATTCTTTGATTCTAACATAGCAATTCACTAAAAAGTTTTAGATCTAAGTAAATATTTTACAAAATAATCGTTGTGAGTTGCGAGAAATTATGCTCCGCTTACTTTCAATGCATGATTACGAAATCCGGAAGAACTACCTATTCAGTAGGTAGCCAATAAAATTAAATAAAAAATATTTATTTAAAGACTTACCTCAACAATCCTTAACATAAACTCTTCATTAAGTAAAGATTTTCCTTTTAAAAATACTGATCCGATTTTACACAAATTTATTATACAAAGTTAAAAACGGTAAGTATACGAATTTCAATGCAACAGCTCATGATGAGAGGCTGAGATCCAATGACGTGGTCATTGGTCCAGCCCGGACACAGGCAACCATATGAGACAAGCATTTTGATATACATAATACAGGATGCTCCGCATTTCGATTACAAATTCTAATAATTTTCGAAAGCGAAGTGCGAGGGAGACGCGAGAGCGTGTTTGAGTTTCGTGAGTGTTGTGGGTTGATTAGTGGCCAATGGTTATGGATCGCTGACCAGCAGAGCAGCGAGCATATGCTATTGAGGCGTATCGTACCAAAGGTTTTTCATTAAAGCGCGCGGTTGTTTTAAACGTCAAACGAAATGCGTTTGCCGCTCACCCATTTTTTCTATCAGATAATATAATGACACTACATTGTTTTACGCGGTAACCGCATTGTTTTTTTTTCCTACATTCCGTTGGCGCATGCGTTCAATGCTGCGTTTATCGCATAAAACAACCGCGCGCTTTAGTAACCGCAAGGGGTATTTGGCATTAATTTCGAATTTCGAAACATGCGAAAAGGGTTGAAAAGGGTTGGAGTAGTGCGTTCGCAACTTCGCAGCGAAGGTCGACATTTGAATTAGAAAAATAAATATATAGTTATGGTTTGTATGTGTGAATTCTTACTAAACAAATTTTGAAACCGGGCTTCTGTCGCTGGACACCCTGTACAAAAACAAAGCCTCATTGAGTGTGTGGATGAATATTTCTTTGTTTATATTATACGTTTCCGTTCGTTTTGCCTAGTCGGTCAAATGAATACTTTGTAACAGGTATTTATTCGTAGTAGTAATAACATATCATTCGCTTGAATATTGCCCAAATGTGCTGAAGCCTTTTTTAGGGTTCCGTACCCAAAGGGTAAAACGGGACCCTATTACTAAGACTTCGCTGTCCGTCCGTCCGTCCGTCCGTCCGTCCGTCCGTCCGTCCGTCCGTCCGTCCGTCCGTCCGTCCGTCCGTCCGTCCGTCCGTCCGTCCGTCCGTCCGTCTGTCACCAGGCTGTATCTCACGAACCGTGATAGCTAGACAGTTGAAATTTTCACAGATGATGTATTTCTGTTGCCGCTATAACAACAAATACTAAAAACAGAATAAAATAAAGATTTAAATGGGGCTCCCATACAACAAACGTGATTTTTGACCAAAGTTAAGCGACGTCGGGAGTGGTCAGTACTTGGATGGGTGACCGTTTTTTTTTGCTTTTTTTTTTTTGTTTTTTTTTTGTATGGTACGGAACCCTTCGTGCGCGAGTCCGACTCGCACTTGCCCGATTTTTTAAGAATATTGTTGCCTAGCGGATGTTATAAATGTCGGTTACCTATAATCTCGACTTGACCTAAGTAGTATGATATGACTATGAGTATGACACTGACTGAGCCCGGTTACCAGGCAGAGGCACCCCTTGCAATGGGGTTGGTCGGTCAAAGTATTTTACAGATAGCGCCAGCAAGGGTTTTATCTGTCAAGCCAAATCTTATAGAATAAAACTAGAGATAGGCTGGCGCCATCTAGGTATAAAAACTTTTGACATTTGCCAACCCAATGTCTTTGCGAATGATAAGTATTTACCTCTACAAAGTAGACCTGTGACTTGGCGAGTACGATATGAATCAACCTGCTAAACGTTGAGTTTCCACAACATAATAAACTAAAGCGTCACCCGTCGACTAAGATCTATATTTGTCAAGTCCCGCGCGGAGACATGTTGGCTGACTTTCCACTGACGCGGAAATGAGGAGAAATGAGAGGAGATGAATAGTATATCTCTTATCAGCTCCGCTGGATTGTAATCTAAGGAATGGAATGTAATTGGTTGTAACCAAAGCTCCGCACGTCTCCTCACATCTCTGCCTCAGAGAGCCCTCACACTAGCGTCTTTTGAGCGTCGGCGTGTAGACAGCGCTATGGAAAATAGAGTCGACTTGATGCCGACGCTCCGGAGACGCTTAGTGTGGGATCTCTCTTACGCGGTTATCACCCTGATTCTCATGGTGTGTAAACGAGCGCTTTGCACGTATACAGCGCATGCCTCGCTTGCACGCCTTGGCCACCCCACACTAGTGTTTCCCGAGTGTCGGCGTCTAACCAACTCTATGGCTGTTGCTCGATGCAACGTTGGCGCAACTACGCCACGCCATTTTCCATAGCGCTGACTAGACGCCGCCGCTCAAAAGATGCTAGTATGGGGTGGCCCTATAAGACCGCCTTACAGGCTTGTATGTAAATGTGCCCACCTGCTTGCCGCGAGCAGCACCCGCCCGCCGCCCACATCAGCCGCGTACACCGACGGTCACCTGCCGCGCGCGCCCAAGCCCCGCGCCGCGCGCTCCACACACGCCGCCAGCCTCTGAAAAAATACAATAAGTAAGTAAGTACAATATAGTAGATTGTACAACAAGGGCATAAAGTGACCCATTTTTACCCGAGGCAATTTTTTGGTCTGAGCGAAGCGAAGACCAAAATAGTAGACGAGGGTAAAAATGGACATTTATGCCCTTGTTGTACACTCTGCTTTTCACTTCGATTGCGAGGAAAATATACAAAAAATCAAATATTTTAGGTTATTTTAACGTATTTATTCAAGACTAAAGAAAATTGTTCTTGGGCCGGTCGGAGGCGCGGGGCACGCCGATCGGGAGAGCGCCGGTCGGGGGCGCGCCGGCAGGGCTGGCAGTTTGTATGGCAGAATTTGGACTTTATTGCTAAGTCAATAAGGGTCGTAATAGATGATTTTACTTTATGCTCTAGAGCATAAAATGCGATTTTATGTCGTCTACGCACGACATAAAGGTGCACTTTTTGAGCATGAGAAGTGAAAAGTAAGTTTTCATATCTCATGCTCTGATCTGAAAGTGGGTTATACCAGAGGTCGTTGTTGTTCTAAAAAGTGCGCAGAAACGGATACGTTTCTACTCTAGCGCTAAAATGATGTAAGTAAATTATTAAAATAAAATTATTCTTGATTTCTTATGTTGAATTGTATTTACTCGATTACATAAGGCGGGAACCAAAAGGAATACACCAAAATATTTTTTTAAACCTTACACTTACGTAAATGAGCAAAGGCAGAATCTTATACAGCCACAGTTAAACGTTTGTACGTTATTATTAAATAGGGTTTTAAAGTAATTTAGCACTATATTCATGGAAATAAAATTAAAATACAAGATAAAAATGCTTATTTCACTCATCAATAATTGTTATTTAAAAAATAAATAAATTCTTAAAATATTTTTAGTGCGGTAGTGTGTTACAGCTTTTAGAACGAAAAAGTAAAAAATTCAAAAGTACCTAAGAGGCAATCCCGCTGATTTTCATATTACATATTAATAATGAACAAATCATTTTAAAATACTGCAGTTTGTTAAAATATGTGTTTTTTCGTAAATATTGCAATCTAAATGTTTTTCGCTAGGGGTTATTTATCTTCACACATGTAAAGTCTCCGATTGCAAGTAAGTCCTAAGGAAAAAAACATGGCCGTTAGTCTATTAGGTAAGTACATAGTTGAATTACTGATTTTGCAAAATTGTCTTGTCTTGTTTGGTTTCCTCGCATTCGATATGAAAAATAGAGTGTTTAACTCGGGTGAAAGGCACCATTTCCGTCTCGGACTATTGGCAGTATTGGCGCTCGAACGCAGTGAAACTGAAAAGAGTCAAACTACCTCGACAGAAATGGGTGCCTTTCAACCCTTGGTTAACAATCTGCTATTTCTCAAACATGCGCATAAATATTGTCTCTATGTTCTTGATAATAGGCTGCGAAACATGGGGTTGTGGCCTCGCTACGCTCATAATTACTTCGCCGGCAATTCCTTATGTCCTCTGTAGTAACTAATGTGCTAGAGTCAGACATAAACTTCTACGAAATTATGAAGTTTAAAATAACACTTGCACAGTCTGTGCTATCGAAATCGCTGCCGAGTTAGCTGCTTGGCCTGACTCTATTTAATCTACCCCTAGACCTACCAGACCCCGAGTACAAATTTTTGAACATATCCCACAATTTATTTTTAACTTTTATTGAATATATAACTAAGTTTTACAAATTCAAATACACAACAAACGCTTCCTGGGTCTCAGGAAGTCAAAAAATAATCCACTTCACAAAATAATATGCACTTTCGAAAGTAAAAGAAAGGCAAGATCAGTTGAGAAGGAGGCTGACTCCAAAGGTCTCGGCTGGAATAATAAGGGGCCCACAGATTACCAGTTCGCCGGACGATATCAGCCTGTCAGTTGTTCGGCGCTGTCAAACTTTGCGTTTAACTGACAGGCTGATATCGTCCGGTGAGCTGGTAATCAGTGGGCCCCTTAAGTTGCAACTGTTGAAAGGAGTCGATCAAGATCGTGACCAGTGGAAAACTCTTCGAGAAGCCCTATTGGCTCTGAGGAATTATCATCATTACTACAAAATCCGGGCCAATAGGGAATTGCAGTCCGAGCGAGTGTGACTAAATGGGCGAGCAGAGCGAGGCTGTTTAGCAACACAAGACTGGCGTTGGTCGGTTATCGAAACGATGACCAATTGACCACAGTTTCCAATAACTGGTGGTGCATACGTACAAACCTAGTGTACTAATACGTCGACCTTTTTCTTAAATTTCGGCACTATCTCTTAAGCCGAAGCGCCAAAATCAAAACACTAAACAATTGCTGATGAGTTACAGTTGATAAAATATAATACATACCAGAGATTCCTGGTATAGTATTTGATCTACAGTTAAACATATATATTATGTCGAGCCTGCGGACATACAATGGCATGTCAATCGCTCTGTACCGCTCTACGGAGCTATCTTAGTGGAAAGGTGTCTGAACCGAGCACTGGAGCGAGAAGGCCGGCCGAGCGTTGACCACGGTGGATATAGAAAGGCCTTGTGAAGTCAATGGTTTAGAACTTTGTCTTCTTTGAAGCCACTATCCTTAAGAGGATAGTGGATGACCACTTCTCCATACAAACGTAGTTCCGATTTTCCTCCCTGGATATTGACATTATGGAAAATATAGTTCACGCTTACGTTTTTCAAATTGGTTGCGTTTTTGTACTGACAATTTTGCCAGACTGTATACCTAAGCATGTGTAGGTGAATCAAAACCAATTCTCGGCCGAAAGGATTACGGTTCGAAATCCACTTCGATAGAAATATTCAAAGCCCGCTTGTCGTTCTAATTCAAAATCACACAGATTTAAGTCGTCCCAGCACTGTCATTGTATCGATTGAGGCCGCTGAAGCGTTGTCGATTGTTAGTCGATCGATTCGATGGTTTGTAAATGTGCCGGCTTGGCCAGTCTTTGACCCGTGATGGAGTTCACTTACTCGCGGGTTTAAATGGCTTTGGTTAATTAATTGTTTTGGTCTACCTTTCCTGATTTTTAATTAAATAGGTACTTAAACTAAAGACCCCATAACTAGAACATGATATCTAAAAATAACATCAAAACATCGGCTGGCTATCTAAAAATATGGCGTATTCATTGTAGATTGTATATAAATATATTCAGTTTGTTTTCCTAGCTAAATGCGTAGTTAGAGAAGATAACACATGTTTAATGTATGTTCGCTGGGTTCTCTGGATCAACAGTTCTTTGTTGTTCAGACAAAGGTTGGGAAGCGACGATTAAAAGGATGAAAAGTTAGCGCTTGACATCTCTTTCATTCTCTGAACTACAATAACTATGTTAAAAGCTAGTATACCGACTACTAGTCACTCATACTCGTATATGACTATTTGATTATAATATTTAATTTGTTTAACCATCCATTACGATTAGAGTCTAAAGAAAAAGAGAGGAAGTAATATTTGACCTTGATTTTACCGCACGACGCGATGGTTTTATCTATAGTCTGTATCTTTAGGTATTGGCAAAGTAAAAAAGAATTTGTACACTTTCGGGTAGTTATAACATTAATTGGTTAACCGACCAAATACAAAACCGCCTGGATCAGTCACTGAAAAGACTTTATATCATTGTAAACAAAGTCTAATTTCACGGATTTTCGAATGAATTCCCGCAAGAAAATAGGAATATGATAGATTTTTTGCCGCTGCCGTGCATCAGATACCTAATCTAATGACCATCCTACATTATTTTACGCGGTAAACGCAGCGGGAAGCCCATTATCATTTTTCCTACATTCCGATTTACGATGATCGCATGCGTTCTACGCTGCGTTTATCGTTACCTACATAAAACAACCGCGCGCTTTACTGTGAGACTGACAATGAGTCGATTGTACAACAATACTTATTTTATTTTATTTCAAAATGTCATTAAAGATTGAAGACTCGTCTAAGCGTTGACACTGTCAATCCTCGTCATGCACGCGTGCTGGGATCGTGACTCGTTATGAATATTCATCTTCATTCTTCGTCTTGGCAGAGATTTTCATAAATTCCTTGTTTGCTTTCGATAATGCGATACGCGTTTTGATGAATATTTTTAATATAATTGTAAATTAGTGAAACTTTGTTGTAAATAATACCTATGGCAATATCCTAAGGGAAAATTTGGATGACATTGAGATGTCACAAAAAAACCGGACAAGTGCGAGTCGGACTCGCCCACCGAAGGTTCCGTACTTTTTAGTATTTGTTGTTGTAGCGGTAACAGAAATACATCATCTGAAAATTTCAACTGTCTAGCTATCATGGTTCATGAGATACAGCCTGGTGACAAACAGACGGACAGACAGACAGACAGACGGACAGCGGAGTCTTAGTAATAGGGTCCCGTTTTTACCCTTTGGGTACGCAACCCTAAAAATGGATGTGCGTAAAGAAAAAGTTTGCGAGCCCGGTCTTGGAAAGAAAAATGAAATTCGCGACCCTCCTTCCTTCGCTGATTGTGATCTGTATTTCCGTACCCAAAGGGTAAAACGGGGCCCTATTACTAAGACTCCGCTGTCCGTCCGTCCGTCCGTCTGTCACCAGGCTGTATCTCGTGATCTGTGATTGCTAGACAGCTGAAATTTTCACAGATATTGTAACATGTCAGAGGCTCCTTTCCATGTTAACATTATATGTGAACTAGGGCTTCCAATACCGGGATCCCGGGATCCCGAAATACCGGGATCCCGTCTGTTTAAACAGATTTTTCAATACCGGTATTTTTTAATGAAATACCGGGATCCCGGTATTTTCAAAAACAAGGAAAATATGCCTATTATAACGTTTAAAATCTATTAAAATGGTCAAATTCGGCTGTATCAAAAGATAACTTGCCAATTTAATTAAAGAAGATCATTTAATTGAAACAAGATCTGTGCATATGCGTTAGATAAATATTTGGTGATGAATTCTGATGTTCTGGATATATTAAGGGGCCACCCCACGCGAATGACCTTCGATCTGAATCCCTTAGTTTTCTAATGTTTTTTATAGCTTATTATATTAACAACAACAGCTTGAAGCAATATATGTATACTGCAAAACGTAATTCAAGACCAAAAAAAGTAAGAAAATGTTGCAACTTTTTACTAGCGCGTCTTATATTAATGCAAAAATAAGTATATAAAAGTACTTTTTTAACTCGCAGGAGTAAAATTACTAATAAATAAATTATCTTAGCGTCATTATTTATCAAAAGGAATTTACTATTTTACAAACAAATTATTACAGTGGCAACATTGTCTCACTTTTTTTGGTCTTGAATTACGTTTTGCAGTTTAGTATCCTAAATTTACTTCAAAGTTCATTGCCTTCGAGATATTTGGCATCAAAGTTGAACAATTTTAGGCTTTAAACTGGTTTTCTGGCCATAACTTTTGTGTTAATTAGTTTAAAATGAAAACCCTGGACACGTTTCTCGAGACGTCAAAGACGAACCCAAATATTTAGATTTCGTACATGTAATTGTAAGATTATTCACTGCAAACTAGATACGATAAAAGTGTTTTTTTTTCTATAATTTAATAATAATTAAATATAATTAGTTCTTAAAATTTTATCAAAAAGTAGAAAGACATTAATTGTAATGGCATACGAATTTTTGGTGCCAAAGAATATTTATTGGCTGATTATTAGGTTCAACTAAAAATATGACTTGTGAAGTCAACAAGGCGGATAAAATGATTGCCAACCTGGAGGGTTGACATAATTATTGCAGATGGCGATTATTGTTTAATATCCTAAGCTAAGGACATACATATCTGGTGTAAAAGTGAGCCTTTAAAAAAAACTCATTTTTTTTAAGCTATTTATAGTCAATACCGGGATCCCGGGATCCCGGTATTGATGAAGACTGTTTCGGTATTAATACCGGTATTGAAAGAAGTCCGGTATTTGGAAGCCCTAATGTGAACATAGTATTGTTCTATTTTTAAGTCGGTTAAATTTCCAATATTGTCTCCCACGGTAATTTAAGTATTTATATTTCTTCTCATATCTCAAGTGGGCCATTTCGTCTGAAATTCTAGAAACAAAGTTTGGAGGGCCTAGTAATTTATGGTAAACGAATATATTAAGATATCTATTCATAAAATAATTTGAACTTTATTTCAATGTCATAAAGCTTTTGTAGTATAAAAATCTGTTAAAGATCAGGTTGGTTTCTTATGTTTCAAGTGCGTAGACTCGTATTTCACACGTCGTCGTAAAAATGAATGAATAATGTTTGTTTTGGTTAAAATATTCTATGCAAATTTGAACCATATTATAAAGAATTAAGAAAGGGCGGAGCTCTACAATATGTGCTCATATAGAAAACAAAGGTGGTTAGAATAAAAAAAACTGTAATGTCAATCCCATAGACGTAAAGATATAGTTTAAACCACACCCAAAAGTAGGTCAATTTGGACCTTATTTTAATTAAGAAATAAGGTGTAATTAGTGAAAGGACTGTACGAAATTATGAAATTCAGTATTGGTTATGGGGAAACCAATGACGTACAAGGAAGTGGGAAATAGCAGGGATGACGGGATCTAAGGTAGGGATCAATAGAGTCCCTTACGAGATCACTCTTCGTGGCCTTAAGCAAATCGTCGGACGTCGGTTCTCTAGCTAGGTCTATCTAGGTTACCTATATTGTGTCCTGACCTGGACTTTGCTAGTTTCTCATGATGCTGGTAGAGTTTGGATTGGAGCATAATATAGTGTAATTTGTTGTGGGGTTTTACTTGAATAACTTTAAAGAAGTACATTTAAAATGTGTTAATTTTAGTGTGTTTAATTATTTTAGTGCTGTTTATTGATTTGTGGTTCAGACAAGTGCTAGTATTTAATATTGTACTAGTAAAGTTTAAATTATAAATCAATAGACTTATTAATATTGTAAAGTTAGTATTGTTCATAGTGGTTTTGTAATTTTTAGTGAATTTTAATTATTTATTGATTTGTGCTCAGACAAGCGCTAGTGTGTGAGAACATACTAAGTGAAGTTTAAGTTATAAATCAATAGTCTTAAAGATTGTAAAGTCTTGAGTTGTTTCCAGTGAAAATTAATTAGTATGTGACTTAATTGTGTTTAATATATGTAGTGTTTTGGCCTGGTTTATTTTAGTGATATTTAGCACTGAAATGAACTTGGTTGGAATACTCTATATATTAATTTAAAAATTTAGTTTCGTGAGTTATTTCGTATCTTTCTTATGGGGTAGAGAGAACTAGTTCCGATCCAACATAGTGTTGGGGGGTTAGTAAGTTGGACGGGTAACCTCACGGTGTCAACTATAGTCCAAATTACTAACTTGCGGTGTTTTTGATAAAACCCAGGTGGGGACCTGGCAGTTCCTGCATTTATTAAGACAGGGTCACCCCCTAGGATCTGGAAGATTTGGGTTGTCATCTAGACTTCTTAAAAAAGCCAGATTCTAGTCCAATTATCCCGTATCTATATACTTATATATTCACTTTTATATTACCCCTTTCCGGCCTTACTTCTGCTGTCCCAATCCACTGTGTGGAAGTATGGCTAGCACACGGAGAAATAGGATTTATAGGTCTAAAACGAGGTGTCTCCACTCGTCTTAGTTAGCTATAGCATAGAAATTACTCATTGCACATTGAGTAATTACGCGAGTAAATTAAATGTGCATCCCGGGATGCTAGTTTTCAAATATATCGGTAGAATAGTTGGATAGATTAGCTGTTAGGTTAGGGTTTTTATTTATCAGGTCTAGGGCTTTTGTAGGATTGATCTAGATTTATAATTTTAATATATCAAAGCCATTAGATATTTACAGTAGGTAGCTAGGTTCCTTTTCGATACATTTATGGCTATTTTATTGTATTTGTTGTTCATTATTATGGGTTTATGGGTTAACTTCAGTTTAGCGTTAGCTAGGATGTAGTGTGGGATTAGGGATTGTTAGGATTTTATTACATATATTTATTTATGACTTATTGACAAACTTGACATATTGACTTATGACATGACTGTATATATTTGTTCCTTTGCAACGCTACTGGTAGAAATATATTGTGGGAAAAACTAAAGTAAATAACCACAATATAATGTAGTATTGTAGAATCAATTTGCTTACAAATAAATATTTGTTTTGCCTGTCCCTTGGCAGTTTGTATGACGATTACATTCTGTTTTCTGCAGATTATCTGTGATTTTCACACTTGACCTTAAAAATACGGGGTCATATATTATTGAAATTATATCAATGAGTGATTTATCCGGGCTAGGATCAAGGCAGATGCACGATCGTAGATTATTTTGGTCCGAAAGTGTGATTCAAAATGACTACAATTAAAGTTTGGATAATATCATTTCATTGAATATTAAAATACGTATACTACAAAATTACAGTATTCTGGAGAATTTGAGTGGATCAAATGCAGCTGCTCTACTACCAGTATTTTGTTATGTTAAATTGTCCCTTTGATGTCCTCTCATTTATGACGAAAAATGTCACAAATAACGACATGGTCGAATGATGGAATAGACCTGTCATTATTAAAAGATGTCCCTTCTGGACCACAATATAGTTCCTTCAGAACTGGGGCGGGGATTCTGACCTGCAACTGGATGATGATCACGGGTGTCGCGGAGGCGGGGCGATATCTATACCCCAAAAACAAAATATTGTGACATTTATTAGTAGTTGTACTTTGACCAACTGACTATGACATTTGACAGACTTTACTTACTTTGACATACTTTACTGACAATTTGACTATGACATAATTTATTGACAATTTAACTATGACATTCTACAGACTTATTTGATTTTGACATACTTACTATTGACTTATTGATTACATCTTATTACAGACTTAATCTGATTAAGTCAAACATTACTATAACCTGCAATGATATTTCTTATTACTCTGACATAATTCACGGTTTAATAATTACTTAATTTTATTAGGATTTATAGGCGTATAATTCATAACTCTTTCCTATTATGCGAAAAGGATTTTGGTTACTATTAGCGGTTACGACGAAGGGTCCTACATAAACACTAAACGATCATTTGGCCAATCTACTGATCCAATTCAAGATATTAACTTATTTAATTAGTATTTATTTAGGTTATTTGCATTATTTTATATTAACTAGTAAAGGTAATTACGGTTTGCGGTATTTTAAGGTTTTTAGACTTTTAGATTTTGTTATTGGAATTTTAGTATTTTAGGCAAGTCTAGGTTTAGCTAAGTAGGGTAAATTAGGGTTAGTTGAGGAGAGAGGGGGGAGAGTGTTACAATTGGTGCCGTAGTTACCAGGATTAAGTTTATTATTTTAAAATAATTCGTATATTTGTTAAAATTGTTGTCTGAGACCAGGATTAAGTTTATTATTTTATAATAATTCGTATATTTAATGCGATTGGTTCCATGAGACCAGGATAAAGTTTAATATATTATGTATATTTCATAATAATTCGTATATTTATGTAATTATGCCGCGAGTCTATTTAATTCGGTTTTTATTAATTTGATTATCGTTACTAGTTTCATTGTGAGTTATATGTCTTGTTTTGGATCAAAGTTGTTGTTATAGTTGATTTGTGTAAACGGTCGATTATAGCAACACAATTGTTGACGTGAAGACGGATAGCATATTTTGGAATAGAGTTATTGAGTGATTGAAGAACTTTTTTTTAATGATTTTATTTCTATAAAACAATTTTTATGCGTATGCCATGTTAGTCATAGCTTTTACAAGTTTTTTACGCGATTAAATACTAGAACTTATGAAAATATATTTTGGTCTATTTATAGAATTGTTTTATGAAAGTAGTTAGGTAAAATTATTAAAGTTGTATACATGGGGAGGCGTACACAGTAATGTCCAAATGTTATTTGATAGTAGTTAGCTAAAATTATTAAAGTTGTATACATGGGGAGGCGTACGTAGTAATGTTTAAAATATTCTAAAATTGCGGGTTTGTTGTTATTAGATTTCGATATGAATTTTATGTGTACAATGTAGATTTTAGAAATTAGAGACACAAGTCTATATATTTATATTTTATTTCTTCTAACATAAATTAAACATAAAAGGTTCACTTAGCGTAAAGTGATCTCATGTTAAGTTTTGCCATTAGGTTGTGTAATAATTAGTTCATCAAACTATAATGAAAATAAATTTACGTTGCTTTTATATACACTTAGGCATATTAATATAAACTACTGTTGCCTTAGTTTGTATTGAAGTCGATTGTGTGATTACTATAAATAAAATCTGTTTTCAATTCCTAGGTGCAGTGGCTTAAAATAGGGATAGTCAAAATTAGAAAACATTTTAATACGTATATTTTAGTATACCTACCTACTTAACAAAACACAACCATTATCATTGCTAACTGGCAAGGTTGAATGAAGTTTTGCTGTTTCGGGATATTTATGCGTTCAATATTACAGTTTCATTAGGACAATATTGACATCTTTGTAGTTTCAGTCATTTACTAAAAGTTGAAAAAATACAGGTAAATTTGATTATGATAGCATTGCGATTGAACATACGTAGATAATGTGAATTACCTGTTTTTGCAGCAATTTTAAAACGGCATCATTCTATTATTTTGTTTGTTTTCATAAATAAAAGTTAATTAGGTACTGTTGAAATTCAGTCAAATACTACACATGATATTATTAATTATCTAACAAAATTATACATAAGAGATTATCATTCAGGGATAAGTTCATTTTGTTGCATTAAATTACTTTGTAACTTTGTATCTTATATTTCTGTTTTTATAAATCCATACATACATACATACATTATTTATCACACTCTCTTATAATTGTGTTGTTTGGTATAATTACTTGATTAAAGTGTAGTATTTTAAAAGCTTTAAAAATTATACTAGAGTTAGTCATTCAGAGGTATTACTAGTTTACCTACCTATAACACAGGTAATTTTTGCTTATTAGGAGACTAAAGGTTAAGGTAAAGGTTAAGTTAAAGGTTGAAATAAGTTAATACGTTATGACTCTGTATGTTTATGTTTCATTTGTTATTGGCGTCACTCGAGACATTCTTAAAAGTTATCGAGAATAGTTAGACTGAATTGATTACAAAAACATGTCGCGCCGGCCACTTGACTGAAATTTGAGTTTAGAGTTGAAGTCATTCGTAGAATTACAAAAAGTGTTGTGCCAAACCACTTGAGGGTAACGTGAGTGTTTTTTTTGTTATCGTTCAAAGGTAAAGTTTGAATGTTTTATTTTTTATCATGTAGGGAATAGCGTTTAGTATGAATTCAAATAAATTTTAAAATTACTTACCTACATATTTATGGGTTGGTTTTACGCTTAGTGCTTTAGGATAACATTATTATAATGGATTCACTACATTTGGTTACGATAATAGACTAATTCATCAAGATATATTAATAAATTGATTGTGTATTCCCATCAATACTGTAAGTCATTATCATCTAATCTTGTTAACATTGCGTTATTAAACAAACTCTTTTTTTACAAAGTCCGTAGGATAGATGCATTGACTTATAGATTACTTTGTACAGACGGGTTTTACAAAAAAAAAAACGAAGTGGGCTAGAAAATTGGTACGCAATGGAGTTTGTACACATTTTTTGATGCTTATTTGCTCGGCGTTATATATGAATGGGTCTATTTATTTATTTTTGTAATATTTGAGTAGGTATAGTAATACGTGAGTTAATAAGGTCGCTAATTGCCATTGTTTTATTTTATCTAGTGTTTATTGAAATGGCTTATTACTTTTTTTATTATTGTTCTTATATGTAAACATAGGTTGTTAATAGTATTACAATTTCTGAGCTAGAATTGTAAAAGCGAATAATTTAAAAAATAAAATGACAATAAGTATTTTAAAGTTCAACGTTTTTATGGTACCTATATATAAATCGAGTTGAATAGTATATAATTACACGTTCATTTATTTTGAGACTTTACCTTTTCAGGTATACATACATTTTTCACATATATGTTTACATTATTCACATATATGCTAGGAATATTTATGAGTAAATAGTACAGTAAACATTTTTCTATAAGCCACAATTTTGGGTTGACTTAAATAGTTTTATATCCACAAACAGGTAATTTGTGAAGCTTGTGACACTTATAATAAGGGCGTTTTTGCAGTTGGTTTAAGTAATCTAGCTTTCCATTTAGATCTAATTACATGTGAATTTAATAAATTTAGACTAAAATACACATAAATAATGAAATTTCGATATTTAATTACGTACAATATATTGGTCAATACAAGTAGGTTAGGTTAAAATAAAAATAATAATAATGTATTACATTACAAACATATTATTTATTCTTTATTTACGTTTTGAAGTTTAGTAATTTTTAAATACAGTTTAAAGTATTATTTAATTTTTATAGCTGTTAATGTAGATGGTTATCAGGTTATCACATTAGATAGTTTCTTTTCATGTTTATGGCATAAATACCTACCTATTTAATTTAATTTTGTTAATTTTACATAATTTCACAGTTTAACATGTTTATTATTATTTTGCCAGGCTCTCCATAGTTACAATTTATAGCAAGTAGATGTTGTTTAGGTTTTTTTAATCACAAGATGGTATAAATATATAAACTTTGCTATTTAGTATATTGCACTGTTATTTTCAAATAGGTAATAGAGTTGGAAAAAAAAAATTAGTTTTGTTGTAATAGATGTATTGATTGTATGTTTGCTAACAGTAAATTTTCATAAAAAAGATTACGCATTATTAATACTTCTTTTTAATTGTTTTTTTGCGAAAGTATTGTTAAATTTTCAGGGATGTATGAAAAAAAAGAATGAAGACGAATAAATTCGATGAATGTTAAACTACGAGTTAGTGCATGTTAGTAATTGCATGAAATATATTTCTTTATGCAGGGCTCTGAGAAAATAGCAAAACTAAATTCAAAACACTTTTTTGACATTCTGACCGGAACACTACACTATACAAGGGAGGTAACACGGTAGTTTGGAGTTAGGATAGGCTCGCTAAAAAAAGAGCATACTTGCAGAGTTTAAACTGCTTCCGTGTTATCTCTATACTACACACAACACCAGATCTAGAACTCACACACCCATCATTAATGTGACGTCATAGTACTTTCTTCATATGGAAAAGCATAATGCGAAGTGAGCTTAGAACTTTTTAATGACAATATGTATTATGTAGCTCATTTCGAATCAGTTGAATGATTAGTTGTGCTTTTTTATTGGTCAGTACTATTTAGGAATTTTAATAATTATTATAAATAAATTTATTTATTTAGCGCTTCATTGTAGAAACGAAAGGTTAAGCATTCATTTAATCTTTTATTTTAACGTCCCGTTAATGATGAACATGCGCCCGACTGGGAAAGACTTTTTGGAAGATTTAAGTCTTGAGTTACGGTGTTGGAATTAAATCTTTTAAAGAAAATGTGTGGCATAGAATGCCCTAAAAACCCCTCGAGTGGCATAAAATGCTCCTTGGTAAAAGGTTCAATCTTGTCTTAAAAAGAGATACGTCAGTTCCTCTCTTGGTCGCTAAAATATAGACATAAAGTCGGAAACGTCGTATGTATCATTCGGATCGATAGAAGGTTAGGACAAATGTCCTACAAGCACAACTTCTATTTTCTTGTTGAGGCAAGCTGAACTGGTTGCGTTTTTTTAATTGTTTATTTCTAACATGTATGAACTTAGAAACTTATTCTTTCAGAAATGTTCATTCTTTAGTTTGGTTTAAACACACACCACACACAGCCGCAACAAAAAAAAAAGGCACACACAGAAGGGAAGAATGTTAAAAGGGTTCTTATTAAATTCTAATTGCATCATTTTTTTATTACGATTATTTTACTTATTTTGTTTTGTTTCGAAAATTTACTTTCGCAAATATATAGTTAATATATTTAAGCTACAGCAAATTTTGGGAGGCGATTGTAACATGTCAGAGGCTCCTTTCCATGTTAACATTATATGTGAACATAGTATTGTTCTATTTTTAAGTCGGTTAAATTTCCAATATTGTGTCCCACGGTAATTTAAGTATTTATATTTCTTCTCATATCTCAAGTGGGCCATTTCGTCTGAAATTCTAGAAACAAAGTTTGGAGGGCCTAGTAATTTATGGTAAACGAATATATTAAGATATCTATTCATAAAATAATTTGAACTTTATTTCAATGTCATAAAGCTTTTGTAGTATAAAAATCTGTTAAAGATCAGGTTGGTTTCTTATGTTTCAAGTGCGTAGACTCGTATTTCACACGTCGTCGTAAAAATGAATGAATAATGTTTGTTTTGGTTAAAATATTCTATGCAAATTTGAACCATATTATAAAGAATTAAGAAAGGGCGGAGCTCTACAATATGTGCTCATATAGAAAACAAAGGTGGTTAGAATAAAAAAAACTGTAATGTCAATCCCATAGACGTAAAGATATAGTTTAAACCACACCCAAAAGTAGGTCAATTTGGACCTTATTTTAATTAAGAAATAAGGTGTAATTAGTGAAAGGACTGTACGAAATTATGAAATTCAGTATTGGTTATGGGGAAACCAATGACGTACAAGGAAGTGGGAAATAGCAGGGATGACGGGATCTAAGGTAGGGATCAATAGAGTCCCTTACGAGATCACTCTTCGTGGCCTTAAGCAAATCGTCGGACGTCGGTTCTCTAGCTAGGTCTATCTAGGTTACCTATATTGTGTCCTGACCTGGACTTTGCTAGTTTCTCATGATGCTGGTAGAGTTTGGATTGGAGCATAATATAGTGTAATTTGTTGTGGGGTTTTACTTGAATAACTTTAAAGAAGTACATTTAAAATGTGTTAATTTTAGTGTGTTTAATTATTTTAGTGCTGTTTATTGATTTGTGGTTCAGACAAGTGCTAGTATTTAATATTGTACTAGTAAAGTTTAAATTATAAATCAATAGACTTATTAATATTGTAAAGTTAGTATTGTTCATAGTGGTTTTGTAATTTTTAGTGAATTTTAATTATTTATTGATTTGTGCTCAGACAAGCGCTAGTGTGTGAGAACATACTAAGTGAAGTTTAAGTTATAAATCAATAGTCTTAAAGATTGTAAAGTCTTGAGTTGTTTCCAGTGAAAATTAATTAGTATGTGACTTAATTGTGTTTAATATATGTAGTGTTTTGGCCTGGTTTATTTTAGTGATATTTAGCACTGAAATGAACTTGGTTGGAATACTCTATATATTAATTTAAAAATTTAGTTTCGTGAGTTATTTCGTATCTTTCTTATGGGGTAGAGAGAACTAGTTCCGATCCAACATAGTGTTGGGGGGTTAGTAAGTTGGACGGGTAACCTCACGGTGTCAACTATAGTCCAAATTACTAACTTGCGGTGTTTTTGATAAAACCCAGGTGGGGACCTGGCAGTTCCTGCATTTATTAAGACAGGGTCACCCCCTAGGATCTGGAAGATTTGGGTTGTCATCTAGACTTCTTAAAAAAGCCAGATTCTAGTCCAATTATCCCGTATCTATATACTTATATATTCACTTTTATATTACCCCTTTCCGGCCTTACTTCTGCTGTCCCAATCCACTGTGTGGAAGTATGGCTAGCACACGGAGAAATAGGATTTATAGGTCTAAAACGAGGTGTCTCCACTCGTCTTAGTTAGCTATAGCATAGAAATTACTCATTGCACATTGAGTAATTACGCGAGTAAATTAAATGTGCATCCCGGGATGCTAGTTTTCAAATATATCGGTAGAATAGTTGGATAGATTAGCTGTTAGGTTAGGGTTTTTATTTATCAGGTCTAGGGCTTTTGTAGGATTGATCTAGATTTATAATTTTAATATATCAAAGCCATTAGATATTTACAGTAGGTAGCTAGGTTCCTTTTCGATACATTTATGGCTATTTTATTGTATTTGTTGTTCATTATTATGGGTTTATGGGTTAACTTCAGTTTAGCGTTAGCTAGGATGTAGTGTGGGATTAGGGATTGTTAGGATTTTATTACATATATTTATTTATGACTTATTGACAAACTTGACATATTGACTTATGACATGACTGTATATATTTGTTCCTTTGCAACGCTACTGGTAGAAATATATTGTGGGAAAAACTAAAGTAAATAACCACAATATAATGTAGTATTGTAGAATCAATTTGCTTACAAATAAATATTTGTTTTGCCTGTCCCTTGGCAGTTTGTATGACGATTACATTCTGTTTTCTGCAGATTATCTGTGATTTTCACACTTGACCTTAAAAATACGGGGTCATATATTATTGAAATTATATCAATGAGTGATTTATCCGGGCTAGGATCAAGGCAGATGCACGATCGTAGATTATTTTGGTCCGAAAGTGTGATTCAAAATGACTACAATTAAAGTTTGGATAATATCATTTCATTGAATATTAAAATACGTATACTACAAAATTACAGTATTCTGGAGAATTTGAGTGGATCAAATGCAGCTGCTCTACTACCAGTATTTTGTTATGTTAAATTGTCCCTTTGATGTCCTCTCATTTATGACGAAAAATGTCACAAATAATGACATGGTCGAATGATGGAATAGACCTGTCATTATTAAAAGATGTCCCTTCTGGACCACAATATAGTTCCTTCAGAACTGGGGCGGGGATTCTGACCTGCAACTGGATGATGATCACGGGTGTCGCGGAGGCGGGGCGATATCTATACCCCAAAAACAAAATATTGTGACATTTATTAGTAGTTGTACTTTGACCAACTGACTATGACATTTGACAGACTTTACTTACTTTGACATACTTTACTGACAATTTGACTATGACATAATTTATTGACAATTTAACTATGACATTCTACAGACTTATTTGATTTTGACATACTTACTATTGACTTATTGATTACATCTTATTACAGACTTAATCTGATTAAGTCAAACATTACTATAACCTGCAATGATATTTCTTATTACTCTGACATAATTCACGGTTTAATAATTACTTAATTTTATTAGGATTTATAGGCGTATAATTCATAACTCTTTCCTATTATGCGAAAAGGATTTTGGTTACTATTAGCGGTTACGACGAAGGGTCCTACATAAACACTAAACGATCATTTGGCCAATCTACTGATCCAATTCAAGATATTAACTTATTTAATTAGTATTTATTTAGGTTATTTGCATTATTTTATATTAACTAGTAAAGGTAATTACGGTTTGCGGTATTTTAAGGTTTTTAGACTTTTAGATTTTGTTATTGGAATTTTAGTATTTTAGGCAAGTCTAGGTTTAGCTAAGTAGGGTAAATTAGGGTTAGTTGAGGAGAGAGGGGGGAGTGTTACAATGTATTTCTGTTGCCGCTATAACAACAAATACTAAAAACAGAATAAAATAAAGATTTAAATGGGGCTCCCATACAACAAACGTGATTTTTGACCAAAGTTAAGCAACGTCGGGAGTGGTCAGTATTTGGATGGGTGACCGTTTTTTTTTTTGCTTTTTTTTTGTTTTTTTTTGCATTATGGTACGGAACCCTTCGTGCGCGAGTCCGACTCGCACTTGCCCGGTTTTTTACTACGCAGAGGCATCGCGACCAGCTAATGACACAAAACCCCACATTTTCAGAAACACTGCGTTAAATGACAGAAACCGATGTCGAAAAATTGCGAACTCACGAGCTGTGGAAACCAAAAGATAAATTGAATCGAAGTTGAACCAGCCTGCACAAGTATGAATCATCATCATCATATCAGCCAGAGGACGTCCACTGCTGGACATAGGCCTCCCCCAAAGAGTGCCACAATGACCGGTCTTGCGCCACCCGCATTCAGCGGACTCCCGCGACCTTGACCAGGTCATCAGTCCAACTTGTGGGGGTCTACCCACGCTGCGCCTTCCGGTTAGGGCATGCAATATCAGTCTCGGGAAAGGTTTCAAATTTCCCGGGATCGGGTCAGGACCAGTTCCGAGAAATCCCGGGAAATCGGGAAATTTCGGGAAAATTTAAAATGTATTTATTTTGATTGAAATTATTATAATCAAATGATTAATTAACATTTCTATTCGTTTTTAAACTAAACCAAATTTAACGGTCGATATTTCAATTAAAAAATACCTATCTATATCATCATTGGCCACAGGATCTTTGCAGATGATAGTTGCAGCGACTAAAGAAGGTATTTTGAGGAGGTAGCCTACAGCCTACATCGACTGCGATGACTGTATAGACCAATGGCCAATTGGCATTTCTTGCCGCATCGATCACAGACGTGTCTTGACTCCTGGGGTGGTCCAGCAGCTCTGCGATTTGGTTTCTGCTTAAGTTGGTCCAACCACAGCTCGTCATGCTTTGCCATGCCTTACCGCAGGTTACGACGCCACTCCGGTCTCATCTCCGCGCGTTCCTCCCAACAGTTAGCTGGAATGCCGAAGCCATTCATGTCGCGTTTACAGGAATCCTTGAAACGGAGTACGGGTCGACCAACCGGTCTCTTAGCTTCGGCAATCTGTCCGAGCATGACTTCACATGGCAATCTATCAGGGTCCATTCTATGAACGTGTTCCAGCCAACGGAGTCGTCTCTGTTTCAGCATAGCCGTTATGCTGTTGCATATGGTCTTTGAAAGAACAGCTTCATTAGTTACCTACCCGATCCTTCCAGGTTACTCCTAATATGGTTCGGAGACAACGCATGAAATGCGTTTAGACGACGCTCTTGCTTGGAGTAGGTGGTCCACGTTTCTGAAGCGGATCCGAGGTAACAGAAATGATCGACAGATTGAAGCGTTACTTGATCGAGGGTGATTGCTGGTGGTAAACCATTATAACAGTTTTCTTGCTCACGCTCATTGAAAAAGATTGGCATGCATGGCTAAACCTGTTAATCAGGTCTTGCAGTTCTTCTTCTGAGTTGGCGACAAGTGCAGCATCATCAACATACAGCAGTTCCCGGGCTAACACATCGTATCGCTTCCTAGTTGATTTTAGGAAGGTAATGGTGACTAGCTTCCCATCCTTTCTTGTATACAAATGCACTCCGACATCCCACTGATCAAAAGCTGCTCTGAGGAGAGCCGAAAACAAAATTCCAAAGAGCGTTGGTGCCAAAACGCAACCTTGCCTTCAACCTATCTATAATAAATGCCAATATTCAAATTCAGACAATGTTTTCTAAGAATCAGCAAATAAGAAATAATTTTAGTTATTTGTTTTACAAGGAGGGCACATTAATGTGAGGATATAATAAACGACTCAAAAATTGCATCAAATTACTTTGCCACACATATGGTTAAAATGCGAATTCTCATCAGTTTTCGAACAATCGACAGAGTATTCACGAGCTGGGGTGGTAATAAAATATAAATAAAATAAGTATAACTACTCGTATAGATAACGTAATCGATAAATCGACATAGCATAACGTTTATAAATTTCCCGAAATTTCGAGATTTCCCGGGATTTTTATCTCCAGTTCCGGTACTGAATGAAAGTGCCTATTCCCGGGAATTCTCGGGAAAAATCATTCTCGGGAATTCCCGGGAGCATGCCCTACTTCCGGTACGTGGTCGCCACTCGAGAACCTTTTCGCCCCAATGGCCATCGGTTCTACGTGCAAGTATGAATATGTTGCCTTAATTATTCTCCTTTGTTTAAGTACCTACCTAAGTACATAGGTATGTTTGTATGTTTTTGATAGTTCCTGAAATTGCGCCGTATATTCGAAGCGTAAAAAACACATTGTTGTTCGTCATACGACTACAAGATATGCATCAGTGTGAATAATAATAAACAAATTAGTTTAAAAAACGAAGATGCCCTTGGTGTAATCTTGAAAAAGGGGAAGTTGAATAATTGACTAATGTAATGATAGTAATGATTTATGGATTAATTATGTATGTATAAACTTTTTATTGTACAAAACACAAATTTATGGTAATAGGATAGGCAGGATTATTGTCATTTTTCAGAATAACGATACATATAACGAATATATAATTGATCAATGACATATAATTAATTAATTATATATATTGAATCTTGAAAGATAGGGCAATTGGCATTGCCATCCTCCAATGCGAGAGGTAAGAGGTAAGTATAATAAGTAATTAACTACGATACGAGCCGGAATGTGAATTGTGAACCTGATACAGATTTCGGCTAACTTCTGGATTGAATGAAAAATGTCTAAATCACTCGGCTACCAACGTTGGTACGTATAAACTAAGATCCGTTTTTCCCAGAGTTACTAGGTAGGTACAGTCACTTGCAATAATATATTACACAATGAAGACCACAATCATATCTGACACGATTATATTTGTAGAGCCATAAGAGCGTGTCACATATTTTTGCGGGCTCCTTGTTTAACATATTATTGCAGGTGACTGTACCTAGTAACTCTGGGAAAAACTAATCTTAGTTTATCACACCAGGCCCCAATTTCACCACGGTGACAGGCGCGACAATTGTAAAATCACTGTTGCTGACGTCACAGGCATCCATGGGCTACGGTTACCACTTACCATCGGGCGGGCCGTATTCCTGTTTGCCACCATCATTGTATTATTTAAAAAAAACTTTATTATATCGGAATAAAACAGATATTTCTTTTGCGTAGTTTCTGACAATTGTCAAGATTTAGAAGAATTGTAGGTAATTCTTGACAGGTAATGTGAAAAACTGTTTCTTGTGACAATTGTCATAAACTTAGCAAGAGAAATATCTGTTTTTTTCCGATGTAATAAAGTTTTTTTTAATAAAACAATGATGGTGGCAAACAGGAATACGGCCCGCCCGATGGTAAGCGGTAACCGTAGCCCATGGATGCCTGTGACGTCAGCAACAGTGATGTTTTACAATTGTCGCACCTGTCACCGTGGTGAAATTGGAGCCTGGTAGTGTAGTAAATAAAGGTAGTGGACCACGCAGTAATTCCTCAGCCAGAAAAAACTTTACACTATGATAAAGTATCAATAAATAAAAAGTATTGTATAAATTTCCAAAGAATAATAATAATAGAATTAAAGTAAATACCTAAAGTCTTAAATCGTTAATATCTTTTTACGGACAAATGCTCCGTTCAAACTTTCTTCACCGGACATATTCATGTAACGTATTGCAACAATATATGAAATACTTATCAAAAAAAATATCCCAGCAGAAATACCAATATTAATAAAATATACTTTTTTGGCGTGTCTTGGACCGGAAAATTGCTCCGTCTAATTTTTTCACTGGAATGCCATTTTATTGCAGTTTTATACCTATAAAATGAAAATCTAAAAAAATTACCATGTAACTGTACTATTTTCAGAAATTTCCTTTTTACTCGCTGTGGAAAATTTCTCTATCCTTTTTATTTACTGAATTAAGTTCACAGTTGTCTTTCTATTCAACTATAAAAACATCCAAAAAATAACGAGCGTATTAAAAACTAAACATATCGGGAGCATTGTGTAGGGAGCGGGGGGGTGTACAAGGGATGATATTTCTTTTGGATATTTTGGATTTAAGTGTATACGTGACTACGTAGTACCTACATATTTAAAAAGAAATCAGGCTGAGAAATTTTCCAATCTCAGTTTTCAATAGTTCTAAAATACATAAATTTGGGTAGGTATGCATTTTTTTTTATTTTCTTACCCACTACGCCAAATTATATTCTAAGATCATATAAGAAGAAAAAAATGACACAGCAATTTTTAGATGAAAATGAGCGACAAAAAAAGGAATTATCATAAAAAAATATTCTCATGTTTGACAAAAGTTTTAGATTTTTTTCTAGTATTACAAATAACTTATTTGGTAAATAATTTTGGACGGAGGAATTACTCAGTTCAATATATAAACAGATTTGTATTTTTACGTATAAATACCTAACTTAGAAGTGTTTTTTTTTGGATATTTATATGTTAGTTTCGGCTCATACTATACAATAACCAAGCAAAATTTCATCGACTGAGAAATTAATGCATGGGTCTCCATACAACAACTTGCTTCATTTACTACACTAAGATGTGTAAAAATGAAGTAATGAAAGGCACAAACAGCCAACAGCTGCTGTGCATTTAATAGCGTGAATAAATTGCGCACTCGTAGATATAGTAATCAGCCGTTTCAATTCAGCAGGGCGTTCACCTTGTTGCATGTGTCATACAATGTATCAGAATAATTCATATAATTGCGACGTAGTTTACAGAAACATCGACATAACTATATACAGTGGCTTAGCTAGGCGTGGGCGAATGGGGCCTTTGCCCACGGCCTCGCACTTAGGGGGGCCTCGCAAAACCAACCTTTTTATTACTTTGAAAAGGGCCTCGCAGATGTGGTTTTCGCTCACGGTTAGATTGGTTCACGCTTCGTATAAACACATTCATAGTTCACAGCATAAATACAGTCTATAGCAGAGCGGCGAGGTGTCAAAAAACATTTGAAAGAGCGTGCGAAGATCATTTTGAACACCTACCCCGTTTAGTTACTTGCTGCTGAGTGTAAATGAAATCACTCGAGCGTCCCCAAAAAGGGATAGGCAGTTTGTGGCACAATCTGTTTGATAGAGTTAGACCAAGAAAAGTCTGCAGCGTTTTTGATAGCCCGGCAGCAACGCAGTGCAAGTGTTATTTTAAATGTCAAAATTATATTAAATTATGACGTCATAAATAACACTTGCACTGCGTGGGCTATCAAAATCGCTGCAGACTTTTACTAACTCTAATCATTTGACCCCAATCAAAAGCCGACAATTTGACATTTCTGTTTTAGAAAGAGACACAATTTAACAGAGGTTTGAGAGGTTTGTAAGAGGTTGCTAAGGTACCTACATATTTTTCTTTTCTTATATGTATATTTACCGACAATTTTTAGGACTACGAAGTGGCAATGCGGCTTAAATCGTCGATAGATCTGGTCCTTTAAAGGCACCTAATAGGATAATCCTATAATCTATTACATAATCTCGCGTTGCCCAACCCGGGCCGACAAAGGGCCAGAGATCAATCTGAATCACGTTTGTTTGCGCAACTGCACGTGGGCCCTGTTTATTATATCGAGGGCCAAATAATTTGTTTTGTTAAATATCGCCAGAATGGCGGCTATCTCAAATCAAATATACCCTAGAAGCTGGGAGGGCAACCGTGACCGGGTGGCGTAGAGGTTATGGTCTACAGTGTCTACACTGCGAAAGCTGACGCCAACGTCTGGTCGAATCCGGGCTGGAGCACCTCTTCTAAAGCTCGGTTTTCCTAGGATAGCGGTGCCGTCATATAGCGGCCGTCTCCATACATAATTATACGGCTAAATATGGATGTCGTAGTATTTTGTATGGAGACGGCCGCTATATAACGGCACCGCTATCCTAGGAAACCAGAGCATAACTCTTGCGTTTGACATACGGTCTGATTCGAACCTGATACGTCAAAAATTTGCTAAAGATACGATATAGCGGATATGTCAGTGTCAAAAGTGACGTTTTTGTTTGAAGAAACGTAACTTTTGAGACTGTTATATCTGAAAATGTATCTTTAGTGAAGTTTGTTTTGATAAATACAATTTTTTGCGAAAAATCTATAATATTCTTTACTACCAATATTCACCTACCAATTCAATAAAATTTAACCAGTACCTATAATTAGCAATTAAAACTAATTTACATGTAATAAGAATTAATCGCGTGAACTTATATAATTGGTAATTTTACATTTTTTTCCATTTTAAACGAAAACTTTGAAACTCGTTTATGCATCTTTTGAAACTTTCATCTAAAGTCTACCTTAGCATTCAGTCGCAGATCGTGAGAGAACCTTAATTAGTAAATTAGTAGTTAGTACTCGTAGTTAAGTCAGGCTGGGTTTCAAAACGAACATAATTGCGGAATGTCAATTAGCTAGCTTTACAACCCTTTCAGGTCTAGACCGCAGATTAAACCAGCACCTACCTAGGTTAATTAAATTGCAAACGCTTAGGAATCATTGTCTTTCGTGTGTAGTCAGCAACAGGAGTTCAAAAATAACTGAGCATGATTTGTTCTATAGACCACGAAGGGGTCCACGAATTTCCAAACTACGGCTCGCGAGCCAAATGGACCCACAAAAAGTGCCAAATTCACTAAAAGAAATACTTGCATACCTATTAAGTATTAACAAAATGTTGTTATACATACTTACACAAAATTTGGGACTTGCGAACTATATCACACCAACCAACAGGCCGGTACCTGTGTAAAATCGGATTTAGGATTTAAGCAATTATTTTTTTATTAAGTACTTAAGTTAAATTATTATACTATAGGTGTGTACCTTCGATGAGTTCAGCTAATTTTTTTTTTCAGTTACTACGAGTAGGTACAAAAAAAAACTAAAAATATGAATCAAGAATCAAACTAAATAAGAAAGAGCGATACCAAAACAGAAAACATGATGTATTAAAAGGCCAAAACATACTGTAGGTACAATATTTTATTCTTTACAGTGTTTAAATTTTCTTCCTGACTTTGCAAGTACGTCCGAGTTGCTCCTTTGTCTCAAGATGCAATTGTTCTTGGAGACTGCAACCTTGCTGGATGCACCAAATTAGCACAATGATGCATTGTGCATTATGTGTGCGCGGGAAACTCATTCCTTTCACTGTTTGCTTGACTGACATTATTTTGTCTACAGTACAAGGCACTAATACATATGTACATGTATATCACATTGGTATGGTTTTTTTATAAAGCTGTATAGGTCTGTACCTTACAACAAGCGAACACTTTTCGTCTTTAAAAAGGGCAATAGGACGAGACTAAACTTAGATACATACGTTTATTTACGTTATGTTTAAAACACTTTTATCCAAAATTGGACATAAACTTTATCTATGTCTAGTTAAATATATATAAGTATAGTTCTTTTATGTATTTGAGATAGGAAGTTCTTAAAAACCCACTAAGACCACAGCTCCTGCCATGCATAACGTTCTTCAATTGCTTAAAATGATTTCTTATGGTATTTGCAACTTGGCAATTGGCGGCAGTTTGCACCGTGCACCGTGCAGTCCACAGGGCTTATGGGCATTTTCACTTAACTGATGTGTACCATTAACGGCCGGTTAGCAATCGTTACAAAACAGACGGTCAATGTCAAATCCCATACATTTTGTCAGGAATGTAATGTTACTGAAACACGACTTAAGTCGCGCTTTAAAGTACAAGTTAAAATGAAAATGCCCTTATGATATGACCGCACAAAATGGAGACAAATTACAAGTGGTGATCCTCAGCAATTAGAGAACGAGAAAGAAGATTACCTAATCGATTCATTGAAATTGGCGGTCACCAGGTATTTCCTTGTCCCGCTCTTGGGCTAAATTAGAATCGAGGTGATGCACGTACCATTATAGATTTCTTAAAATATACTGCTATTTGTAACAGTTGCAGCTTGGAACGCCAAGGTTCTGCTGACCTGACAGAGGTTCTCGTTTGTAACCTAGACCTGTTAAATGTTAATACACTGAAAAGTAAGGAAATTGAGTCGCTTTCTATGGAAATTTTCTATATGAAGTGACTCGTTTGTATTGTTTTTGAGTGTCTTTAAGTTTGAGCAACATCTTACAGCTATAAAACAATATAAGTCTCTAATTAATTTACTTTTGATGAATTTAAGCCTGCAGTTCTATTATTTGTGGCTTAGGTACCTAGAAGGAGTAAACTTAAATAAAATTTATTTCTCTTTTTTCGTTAGTGGGCAAAAAGTACAGTTCAAAAATTTATTGACTCCTGGGCTGGGGGCGAACGTAACTGCGAACTATAAATGGCATTTTAACCTAATTTATGCTTCACTAGAAATCATTAAAAAATATGGGAAAAAGCAAAAAATCGCATGAAACATAGAGATTTTATATGCAACAGTGCAATATAATTACCTACTGTTTGTTGACAATTGAAACTAGAACGAAGAAGAGGATAAAATATAATTTGAAAAATTAGGTAAGCTTCATTATATAGAATTGTTTGCGCAAATAAGTGTAATTAATATGACATTGCTCTGTGATAGTAAAAGCTTACAAAATAACACAATTTACTAGATAACCTATGACTTTTACAGTAGGTCGTATAATATGTATTAATAATTACAACGTAGTAACGTATGGCATCACAATATACAATATCGATTAGCTGAATTGATTATCGAGTATCGATTAGAAGTTTTTTTATGAAAGGAATTTGATTAGGTATCGCATTTTGGTGGTACCTATGTAGGTACTACATAATTTGGGGATGTCGTTAAAGTATAAATTTAATTCATAATTATATCTAAAGATATAGGTAAGTAGCATACTTAGAAAATTTAACAACCGGAGTCGCCTTACTGTCTGTAATTTTCTGTACAAAACATTGGGCGAGGTTTTCGACAGAGGGGTAAGCTCTTAAAGGCGACTCTGGTTGTAATTCTCTAAGGAAGCATAGGATTACATTAAGATTTAAAATTTAAATAAATTTGACGCGCAGATAGGTCAACAAAACCCAGCACAGGTCAATATAACCTAAGCCTGTACAAACCTCACGAATAACGTAAACAGCTTGTGAAACAGGGCGGGTTCATATTGCGACTGATAACAGCTGATAACGAACAATGGCCCTTTGCTTATGCAAGATCTGCGCATATACCACCTACACACCAACACCAACCTTAGTGCACTATGAATAGAATTGATTATCCAATGAACGGTTAATTGTATTGAGTAAGCTAAGCTCGTGTATTCACATTTCTTACAGAGCGCAAGTGAGTCTAGCTTTTAGAAAACCAGTATGTACTACCCCCAACCAACGTTTTTGCTTGAAATCCGTAATACCCCTGCCTCATCGAGTGGCATGGGAAGTAGCGAAAGTAGGCAGAGACGTAATGTGGGAACGTTCCTCGTCATGCCCACCGCTCCTTTTTTTACCGGTTTTTTTGGCACGAGTCAAAGGATCGGCAATACCTAGTGCGGAGCGTCGCGGTTAAATGCACGAGTATAGGTAGTGTTTGGCCAGAGAGAGAAACGTCACGGCAGCGCGAAGAGCAGGCGCGGCACTCCTCAATCGCAGCCGAAGCAGCACGAACAGCATCCTAAGTACGCTGGGGCCCGCCCCTATACGTCTATCATCAGCTTTGACATTGACATAACGCTCACGTCTACGTAACTTACTTTCTATGCATCTCGCTTGTATTCGCATATTAGTACAAGCGAGATGTACAGAAAGTAAATTACGTAGACGTGAGCGTTATGTCAATGTAAAAACTGGTGGTAGACGTACTAGTCAAGCGGTGCGTGCAGCTACACTCACCTGTTGCTGTTCCGCCGCGAAAGTTATAAATATTTGTTTGTTTGTTTGTTTTGTCTTAATTATAATACTAACTCTAGATATATGTAAGTTATTGTAAAACCTAACCCTATGTATGGACTTCATGTTCGAAATAAAAATATTTCATTTCATTTCATTATAGTGTGGCGGGGGAATAATATGTAGGTACTATGCGTATTTGGAGATTTTCGAGAGCGCACTTAAACTGGTTAAGCGTTAGAGCCGATGTCGTTATGAGCTTGTGGAATAACAGTCTGCACAGCTGTGTTAGAAATTTACATAATCTCGCCCCATGTCATTCGATATTCAATTAAAAGTAATGGTGATAAGGTGCAAAATCCATTGTTGGCTTTTATTGCCATGTGTATGGCGAATGGCGACTTCCGTGGAGTCGATGATTACATTGTTTTGTTTATAGAAAGGTTAGGAACAAAGGGTATTGGTTCAGGTAGTTTTTACAACATGAGAAAGGTATAGAAAAACTATCATAGCAATTTGATTTCATTCATTCGCAAAGCAAACTCATAATAGGGTTTGACTACTAGTCAAATCAGTTTCTTTTTTCGAACTGACAAAACGATTTTGCGACTATGGAATTTATATGAAACACTAGCATGTGACGTCATAATCAAATTACCTACTCTTTATAGTTTTATACGAATGTTGAAATAGAAAATGTGTCTAAAAATAAATGCTGTCTACTTTTCTCTATTAATCTTCTGGTGCTTTATTTCATGCATGGTATAAAATAATTTATTTTAAATACATTCAAATACCCTATTGTGTAAGTTCACATCAGCACTAAGTGACAGGTTAGCGGGTCAGAAAGATCCAATTAAGAGGTTTTATATCTTTAGGATAAGGAAAAGAAGGATTTAAACTATGTACTTACTATTTTAGTTCTTTAGTACATAATAAGGAAAACAGGTACAGATGTGTTCGTCATATCAATTTAGGTAGGACAAGAATTAATTAATCACGCAGGACAGTCCTGAGTCCTGCTATACAAATACATCAAGATTTATTTCCGCCTGTCACATCTGCCAGACAAATATGACATCCACATCTGTACCTATATACCTATTGGTCCTGGACTCTTGAAAGACGCAATTGTTTACGATCCTTTACATAAAATGTGGCTCTTCAACAGAGAACCTTTCCATAAAAGAAGGGTCCGCTCCATCCTTATGCACATGGAGCATAGACCCTTTCTGATCGAAAGCCACAAATGATCGCATGGAAGGTCTATATTAGGTACAACTACCAGCTATTGTATCTCTACAAGTCTACAAGCCTGTATTTAAAATAAATTATTTTACACCATGCATAAAATAAAGCACCAGTAGATTAATAGGGAAACGTAGACAGCAGTTATTTTTAGACTCAATTTCTATTTTAAAATTCGTATAAAACTATAAAGAGTACAATTTGATTATGACGTCACATGCTAGTGTTTCATATAAATTCCATAGTCGCAAAATCGTTTTGACAGTACGAAAATAGAAACTGATTTGACTAGTAGTCAAATACCCTATTGCGCATAAAGCAAACGGAGAGTTTCGTAACAAATAATAGTTTTCATTTACCTCTATTACTAGTTCCTGTGACTGTTTATTTAGGTTAAGGATGGACACATTAAGGGACACAATGGACACGTGTCAGTTGGAAACGTATTGCGACATTTCAGTGACGACTGTATGTATATTGTTATGTTCTTACCACAGTACCATCGCCCACACTGTTAACTGTACATCGGTGGACCTTATGCTTTTTGTAATAAGGTCCACCGATGCTCAGTCACAGAATAAATAATAGTACTAGGTACAGAAGACTCACTCTCTAACAAAACGCGTCTGTTACTATCAGCACAGATATGGCCGCTAGGTGGCGACAGCGCCACGCGCGGCTTATGGCAAACCCCAAAATTGGGGCGGAACGGATGTACTTTTAGCTACCTGTAGCAAAGCGAAGAAATCGCGGAGTGAGCCACGCCTGGTTCAGTTAAGAGTGTTGCTGTTTGTACTACGCAAAAGTAGTGTAGATAACGAAGTGTAATGTGACGTGACTACGTAAAATGTTTGTTTTCACTTTACAACTTTACATATTTTATGTAATTATTATCAACTACCAACTTACACTACTTAAGTTCTTACCTGTACGGCTACCACCAGTTTTGACATTGACAGATACGCTCGCGTCTACGTAAATTACTTTCTATACATCTCGCTCGTACTCGCATATTAGTGCAAGCGAGATGTATAGAAAGTAATTTACCTGCCTAGACGCGAGCGTCAAAACTGGTGGTAGTGCCTCTATTTTAACTTCTACCGTCTCGTGGGGATATTTAGAGTCTTGAAGCTTATGGTTAGATACCTTAATTTATTATTCGTAATACACGTATAAAAATTCAAGAAATAGCGCAAATCCGTATTAGGTGATTATTTTTTTTAATAAACTCACGCAACCCTTACAGAAATTTCACGACTGGGTCAAACAGAAAACTGTGTTCGCATTTTTCCTGTAGACATACACAAGAGTTAAGGGCTATAAAGGTTAATTATCTTATTTAACCCTTATCCACATGAAAAGGTCGTCCTTTTATTTAGAGAACTATGATAAAATCATTACTTACATGCCCACAAGCTGTTAACTATTGCCCACAGGAGAGAAAAATTTACAGTTCGCGCGAACACGCTAGCTTTATCATAGTTCTCTAAATAAAAGGAGGACCTTTTCACGTGGATAAGGGTTAAATAAGAAAATTAACCTTTATAGCCCTTAACTCTTGTGTATGTCTACAGGAAAGACGCGAACACAGTTTTATGTTTGACCCGACTAGCAGTAGCAGCTCTCAGTCATTACCTGAAAAAAAAAAACAATTTATTAATCAAATAATCAAACGCAAAACAAAATTCCATAGTCTTATGCCACAGTACTCGTAAAAAAACTGTGCTTCAAATTAGGTACTTTTTTAAAGGCCAATTCAGAGTTCAAACAGTCAACAATTTAGTCATTCGTTTTCCTTTGTCAAACCACAGATTATAAACACAATGGGCCATGCAAATCGTAAATGAAGTGAGCGAGCGTGTTGTGACAGTGCTGCCAACTGTTACGACACAACCAGAACGCTTGACGCCAACGCGGTGACCTATCTAAACCCAACTGAAAAGGTCATACCAACCTACAAGTTTCTAACGGACTTAGGTCTTATTTGATTAGAGAGAAACCACGCTTGGGAATTTGTAAATCAAGTAATAATGAACTTTAGGTCAACGGCGTAAGAAGTTTGACGTTGGTATTTAGTAAGTTAGTTCTCGTGGGTTACGGTTGGAGTTAGTAAACACTGTAAATAAATATTGATGATGGTATACACTTTGATAAGTTTGATAACTTTATGTTACAAGTATTTATACTGGTAGTAACTATATAAGCAGGGTTAAGGGTTTCCTACTTATTGTATGATCAACTATATTTGAGATAATATCAGTTGAACTTTTTTTTACTCCACCGGCCTGAAAAAATCATTTAATATTAGCCCTACTATACTTAATCCATCAGCTATCGGGTAAGTTAAGCATGCATACCTTATTAATTTTCAGGTTTTTCAATAACAAGTAATATGACTCGGATTAGCTAGATTGTTACTGGATATATGATTTTTTCAAGATATAAAAAAAAAATGTACCTACATATATTATGTATGCACTTAATTTGTATATTGACAGATAAGGTTAATCCATTATATATATACATAATCATTGTATAAAAAAAAAAAACATTTATTTCAGACTAAAGGTACATACATTGTTAGTGAACATTAAAACCTTATTACTAGTGTTAGTATAACATAAAAATAGACTAAAGTAAAACTAAAAACTAAACAATAACTGCATGCAGTCTCTGCCAACGGCTGAGCATGGGGCCGTTTTCGCGCTCCATAAACACGCTCAGAATGCTGTTGGGGCTGCCGCGCAGGCGACGCATCAGTGAAGCGCACCTCTTGCGCATTATCGCCGCAAAGCTGTCAATTTGTGCCTCGGCAAACATACCAGAGGCACTACAAAATCGCGGATAGTTTGGGACTGTCGTCTCACTTCAAGCATAGATAGAGATAATCAGACTGTCTTCGTGTTACGCTAGTACTACTTAACATAGCACCAAAAATAGAGTCAATAGAGATGAGTACTTGAACTTGAGTACAGTAACTTTCTTCTGATTTATCCGATATGAACAAACGTCCCTATGGAAACATAACAGCATGTCGCAATAAAGGTGACATAAAAAAGCTACTGGCCATAAATTATATCGCTCGTTTTCCTTTATCGGAGCGGGATGTGTTAATAGTCTATGGGCAATGTCATCCATCTTGTTTATTGGCTCCCGCCGATTGGTTCACATCGTCAGACGAACGTGTGACAGTTGAACGTGATTAAACTATAGTCTGTATCTTTAGGTATTTAAAAAAGAGTAAACAAAATAGATGTAGAGTAGATGAAAACATTACATGATCAAATAATGTAGGTTAAAGTCAAGTCGTTCAGTGACAGATCCAGGTGGTTTTGTATTTGGTTGGTTAATCAATAAATGCTATAACTACCCGAAAATGTACAAATTATTTGTTTACTTTTATAGTACCTAAAGACACAGAGTATAAAATAGAGAAACCTACACTATTAGGGTAATAAAGTAAAATTTACAGATGTAGTGCATAATTATTTTTCATCGTATTTTCACGGAAACGTACGAACGTGTCTTGATATTTCAGTGAGTCTCGCTACAAAAAGTACTGAGGTCGACTGAAGTAGCATGACAAATACTAACGTTTCCGAGAAAATACGATTAAAAACAATTATGCACTACATCTGTACCATGGCGCAACTATATTCACCGCCTCACTTTAATGTAAGGGTATACAAATTTGTTTTAGATATACCTATTGCGCTAGAGCAAGTTAAATTACTAAACTAAACTGAAGTTTCAAACGTCTAGAAAAGTTTACCTAATCGTAACACCTGACTAACTTAAACACTAAGCTCGCTAAAGCTTTTCTAGGAAGTTAGGTGCACTGAACCCATATTATACAGTCTAAACTACCGATTGGTTAGCATATTAAAATATTTTATTTTATGTTTCAGTAAGCAAGTACCTACCTATATTTTTTCTATTCACAAACATAAATAGACAGATGTAGAACAATAACAAAAGTTGCTTTAAAACATATAATTATAAAGTGTAAGATTTATAGTATTTGTTTATACCTACTATAAAACGGTAATCTCATTGAATTAATTCAACTCTATGTAATTCTGTACGGATATGATGATCGTTCTTGTATACGCGACAGGCGACAGCGTGATAAAACCGTGTCCCTTTACTTCACTTTCTATCCCGAGGTGTTAAAATGTGACAGTTATTTTATCACGTGGATAAAATCGTCCATAATACGCCGGCTGGTTACTATTTTTATTTAGATACCAACATACTTAATGCGTAGTTACGTAAAATAGGAAACGAAGCTTGCAGACTGATAAGGATAACTCTGTAACCTAGTTAATTTAATACCGGCAGACGCTTTGTCTGACAAATATTACGTTTGATAGCGATTATCGTAATACTTTAGATAGCGTTTATGACATTGTGTATCAAAGCGGAAAGTGGATCAATCGATACTAATGTGCACACATATAAATCTCTAGTTCGAAAGATTTTGATACCAAGTTTTTGGTAGGTACTCAAATTGGTATGTGATTTCTTCCGCATAGAAGTTGTTCGTTAGAAGACATTTTGCATACATATGTCAATCGAATTACAATGTAATATTGGGATGACATTATGGAGCTGATCTGATGAAGGAGACAGGAGGTGGCCATGGGAAGTCTGTGATGAAACAACGCAAACTAATTGTGTTTGGGGTTGTTAAAATTGTCTCGTAGTATTAGTTGCCTGTGGAAAGAAAAGTAGAGTCAGCGATAAATACTTATGTCAAAAATTAAATTTTTGCCAAAAACTTTTAATTAGTCTACCCCTACTACTCTTATTAGCGTTTTCGTTTGGCGTTTTACAGTGCAGTTGGAAACTTAGGAAATCTGTTTTTAAACTAACGATTTTTTACTCGTAAGTGGCTAGTGAATACAATATATTTCCTATTGTTTTGTGTAACATGAGCCTGTATTGTGTCTCTCAAGAACAGCTGAGAGCCACGGTGGTCCACATATCAAGGATCGCTGACGGGGCAGTCGGGGCACCTCCCAGGGAAGCTAAGAATAACACGACATTATGCCCTTATCACGCAATGCATGTGGCCATGTGAGGAGTAAAGACTGTGTTTATTTTTTTAATAGCTCATTGCAGGATAAATACAAACACAAACATCTTAGGTAATTGCTTAAAAATAATTATTTATTAGACATGGGAAATAAATGTTTTTTCAACACACTTTCCGAAAACATCTTTTGAATTAATTTCGATACCAACTTTTAATTAAACTATTTTGTAATGCAAATCATTAACTCTAAAATATAGCAAAAACAGTAAAATTCGCAATCAACATTCAGAATTTTTGGATATTTTCCAAGTAGGAGTCTTCATCATAAAACCCACAGCTTCAAATTTGCTAAAAATAATATAAAAGTCGATGTAGGTACATATTTATATCATTCATTCCCTCCCACGTACAAATATGCACACAAATGGGGTAAATGCATATAGTAGAAACACTTATTTAAATATGCTTCTACCTCCTATTTGTATTGTTAAGTTTAAAGTAGCTAACACACTATCGCACCGCACCAAGGTCATTGTGGGACGCACCCATAAGTAAGAGGGAGAAAGCGATATCTCTTTCTCCCTCTTACTTATGGATGCGTCCCACAATGACCTTGGTGCGGTGCGGTAGTGTGTTAGCTACTTAAGTATGCTAAAAACGCTATTTTTAACCTTAACAGCGTTCAGAAAATACAGAATAGTCAGCATACGCGAACAAAAGACTTTTAAAAAGCAACAACAAAAGCATGTCCTCAAATTTCACTATAACGACCCCACATGAGGTTAAATACCTACCAAGAAAGTGGGTTACTCAGCACAAAGAGTTTGAAAACAACCACCCATTTTGCTGAATAATATCTCAATTACCAGAGTCCGTTCGTCTGTTGGTCAAATGTGAAAATGATTAGTGTAAAATTGCTGGATAACTGTTTTTGTTTGAACACGAACATTTGTATGGGATGGGTGTTACTGGGTCATGTTGCTTGTAAACAGGTACCCAATGTTGTTTTTTTTTGGATTATAAATAAGAGTTGGGTGTCAGTAGGTATAAATAGTGTATTGTCAAAGAGTCACAGTTTTAGGGTCCGTACCCAAAGGGTAAAAACGGGACCCTATTACTAAGACTCCACTGTCCGTTTGTCCGTCCGTCCGTTCGTATGTCTGTCTGTCACCAGGCTGTACCTCATGAACCGTGATAGCTAGACAGTTGAAATTTTCACAGATTATGTATTTCTGTTGCCGCTATAACAACAAATACTAAAAAGTACGGAACCCTCGGTGGGCGACTCCGACTTGCACTTGTCCGGTTTTTTTGGATTATAATTAAGAGCTGGGTGTCAGTAGGTATAGAATGAATCGACATGTTGCCTCCCTATCACACTTACGTACGAATTTACAAGTGCGACAGAGTGGCAACACGTCGAACGTGGTTCGCGGTAGGCCCTCTGGCATTTCGCATTTCGCCTCCTCTCAAAATGATGCAGACTCTATTTAGCCGAGATAAGTAATACGTCTCCTCCTCAATAACCCTCCCGAATGTTTGACAGGCATCATAAACGGCACAAATGTGACTTTTTCAATCTAAAGGTACCACATTGTCGGTTGTCGATAAGGTTGGTTTCAAATTGAAGCTATATGGAAATAGCGCCTTACTGACAACCGAGAATAAGTACCCTTTTGATTGAGAATGGCACAAATGGACCCGGACAAACAAATTCATTACCATCCGTAAGAAGGATACGACGATATCGACGGTCGATTGACGGCCGTAATTGAAGTGTTGTCATGTCCTTTCATGTCACGGATATAGATTGATGAACAGGGATAAGTATTCGTAACCCTGGCGCTAGGAAAAGTATTTCTGAGATTTTTTTACGATCTTCGAAATTGAATTTAGAAACTTAGCTTTTCGTTAGAGACAGCAATTTCTTTAAAAGTCGAATTACTACTACCACTTGTATATAAATTATCAATCATTATTTTTAGAAAAGCTTCTGAATAACTTTTGAACTAAACCAAAGTTTTGCGTTAGCCCCCTCTTAATATGACAAGAATAAACTTTAATGGTGAAATTTTCGAATAGGATCCAAAATTGGAAAACATTTTAGGCGCCCAGCAAACCCGCGTTGTATGCGTTGAAACAAAATAAACCCCGGATCCAATCCAATTACTTCGAATTCAATTATGTAAAACCTTTTGGAATAGGTTTTTTAGAATAAATACTCTGTATCTAGGTCAAATACATTGTGGTTTTACAAGTAAAGTGGGTATTATGTTTTATCCGTATTAGTGCGATGCCTTTGTCGTTTTGTCGCATTTTGTTTTATCGTTTGTCGCTATATATTAATTTTGTCGTCGTTGACATTAGCACAGTACGGATATGATGGTCGTTCTTGTCTACGTGACAGCGTGATCAAACGGTGTCCGTCACATTCTATCCCGCGGTGTTAAAAAGTGACAGTTATTTTATCACGTGGATAAAGCAATCCATAATACGCCGGCAGGTTAGTAGTATTAGATAGAGTCGGTTTAGGTTTGTAAAAATCCGGTTAGGCTGTCCGCTGTACTATTAGAGTCTGTCTAAACTTACTTTGCACTAACTTGAACAGAACAACGTGTGGGAGTATTATTATTAAACGTCATATTTATATAAAATGATGACATCGCCACACTTTGTTTTTGAATATGCCATGAAGATTTAGCTTGATCCGACTTTGCCAATAACTACAATGAAAACCCTACAAACTGAATATATCTTTGTTTTATTGTTTTATATGCTTCCGATATTTCGTCACAGTTGCACATGCCATCTTCTCGTCATACAGGTATTCTGAGATGATAGCTTCGCAACTATGTCGCAATGTCGGGAAGTCATACAAACAAATATATATACACTGTTAATACCCCGTTTTCAATAGTAATTTTAAAGTAAATAAAAGACCATGTTAGCATGAAAAACAATAGATAGTTTACAGTTACAGCTATGTAGTTTTAGGAAGTACAAATAACTTTACATTGATACATAACGCCTTTCGAGATTTATAACCACATGTCCGTCACTTACACATACGAGTATCGAGTATCTAATCAAATGCAAAAACTTTCGTACAAACTGAAATAGACCGGTTGTGATGTGGTAGTCAGTGTTGCCAGATGAAATCCGAAATATTCAGTAGAATAAAAATCGTTTTAGCAGTAGATAGGGGAAAAAAGCAGTAGATTTAAAAAGTGATGTCTGCAATAGGTAACATTGATTGAAAATATATTTTATGCTCTGACCTGAAGCCCCCTCCTCACTCGTGCGCGAATCGCGGCGCGAAGCCGCGAACGCGAGTGTGGCGTCGATTTTCGCAGACAGCGAAATCGACTCCACACTCGCGTTCGCGGCTTCGCCCGCGATTCACGCGCATAGTCTGGAGGGGGCTTGACACCAACCTCCCATAGAAAATTTGTTTTTTTTTTTTCCTTTTTCTGCTGTCGAACTGGGTGTGATTGAGTAATTGAGTATAATAGCTGGCAAATCAAATTGCCAGTAACAGTAAAATGGAGAATATAATTCTGTCTCTTACTGCTGTTATTATAATTAATAAATGAGCACAAGTTTTTTTTTCTATTCATCATTCGCTTGCCCTTATCCCATTCATTTGGGGTCGGCGCAGCATGTTTTTTCTTCCATACCTCTCTCTCGCCCGTCATCTCATCATTCACTTGCGTTCGTTTCATATCATCTCTAAAACAGTCCATCCACCTTTTCCTCGGTTTTCCTCTCCCGTTAATTCCCTCCACATTCATTCGTAATACCTCTCGTCACATGACTTTCATCCCTCCGCATCACATGCCCATACCACGCTAGGCGATTCGCTCTTACTTTTTCTACTATGGGTGCAACTTTCAGGGTTCCTCTTATATACTCATTCCTTATCCTATCCATTCTTGTCACACCACACATCCATCTTAACGTTGTCATTTCCGCTACATGCAATCTCTTCTCATCCGTCACCTTTAGGGCCCAACACTCTGATCCATACATGACGACAGGTCTTATGATGGTTCTATAAATTTTACCCTTCAATCGAAGAGGCATTCGATCACATCAGGCGATCGACGACATTCGTCGCATCACAAATGGTTCCCGTGACCTATCGCCATTTCATCCATCCTGTGCTAATCCGGTTTTTTACGTCACGGTCAATATCGCCATCGCACTGTACCAGCGAACCGAGGTACTTGAAGTCGGAGCAGACCGGCAACGTAACGCCATCGAGTTCCATGGCAGCGAAACTGGAGACACCGCCGAAATCGCAGAACATATGTTCAGTTTTAGATCTACTGATCTTCAGGCCAACATTCTCCAGTTTTCGCAGCCATTTCTCAAGTCTGCTCTGTACCTCGAGTCCGTCTTCATCCACAAGCACAATATTATCAGCGAAAAGCATACACCAGGGTGCCTCCTCCTGTATGTCCGAAGTTTTTTTCTACTATTACTATACAATTCATTTGCCAGGCTATAGTGGCGACGACGCCGACTAATACTACCAACCTACCTACCTACCACAGATATAGGTAGTAAAATGAAGCCTAATCACACTATAGATAAAAAATAACCGCGGTTTCAGAAAACTTTGTATGTCATAAAGGCTAGACGACACGATACGACGGTATAAAGTAACTAGATGATCCGATCACGACGAATAATCATTCGTTTTCGAAAAATCAGTAGCTCAGCAGCAAAAAGCAGTAGATCAGTAGATATTTTTAAAATCAGATAGATCTACTGCTTTATCAGTAGATCTGGCAACACTGGTGGTAGTGGTTAGGGCGCCACCTGAAGACGTACGGCCCGATTTTTAGTTTGGTACAGTGTAGTCACCTGCAATAATATGTTACACAACGAAGGCCGCAAAAATATCTGACACGATCTTATTTGTAGAGCCATAAGAGCATGTCACATGTTTTTGCGGCCTGCGAAGAGTAACATATTATTGCAGGTGACTGTATATTAATCGAGACAAAGACTAACATAGCTTACAAACTTTACTGTTTTATTTTACATACAGAACAGCTGACATTTGAAACAGGCTAGAGTTTGCATAATAAATAATAACGGGTCGCAGCCTACCGGACCGGTTGGGACTGGGTTATTGGATCTTCCGCATCTATGGTCTCGTGTTATTACGGCCGAGGGATCTTCCCAATAAACTTGCGGTTGCAAGAAAGCTGTTTTTGTAAATGAACCACAGTTTAGAAAATATTTAACACAAAATAGGTAGTAAGTAAGTATAGGTACATAGTTTGTACAGAAGTTACGCTGTCTGACAAAACCTTGAAAGAAAGCTAACTCGGTAACGGTTTTTGGAAAATTAAGCCCCTTATTCATAAAACTTTAGGGGGCTGATTTTGTTAAATTGTTTTATCCCTTTCTTACAAATACATAGTCAAAATGACAGATAAAGACAAACGATTATTAGCTAATTGAGGTTTGTAGCGAGTTTATGAATAAGGGGGTAAGACTATGGTGTCTATTTAAAGTGTTGGTCAAAAATAATACACTTTATGCGCATTAACTAATTCTTTTATGTTATCATGAATACTTGTTGTTTGTATGTTAAGGAAATGAGATTATGGCGCACCTCGGAACATATCAAAGTGTGCGCGAAAATGATATGTAAAGTATTGTGTTTAAATATTTTGCTGACTGTTCATTTTGCATTACAGGCCAATTCTAGTTTTAGTTATAAAGATCTCATTCCAATATGATACTGATCAGTACCGTCTTTACCATAAGGGCACAAGGGGCCCGTGCCCCCCATCCTCAGGGGGGCCCGAAGGACAGACAGTAACAGTATATTTGATAACCCATAATAAGTAGAAGATCATATTAGAAAAATGTTAGTTTAATTTGTTTTCTTTACTTTCCAAAAAGGGCCCTACTTCTTATGTGTCTAAGGGCCCCAGCATAGTTTAAGACGGCCCTGATACTGATCTTTCCAAGTGAAAAGTGTTTTTGGTTGAAGAAATGTCACTTTTGACACTGACAGATCAGTAATATTCAGTATCATATTGGAATAAGATCTAATAATTCAAGAATTGGCCTGTAAGTGTCGTGTCAATACATCGTCTTACTGATCTCGAGAATACCAATAATTGTTTCTGTCTTTGGTACCAATCTAGCATAGACTAGGAATCCTCTAGACGGAGTTTAGAGCAATTATTTTATGAAACCGATGCTGCCAAAAATACGGGGGTGCGGGGGACGAGGTGAGCGAGGTCCCGTACCGTGATTGGTCCGTTCAAAGACACGGACGTCAAAGACACTTTCGACTCGAAAATGGAGTAAAACAACCGTATTTGTGGCAGAGGGGGTAGAACTACTATGCTCAGTCTGGAGGATGTCTTGTCTGTGCAATCTAGCGAAGGATCATAAGATCCAGACGATAGTGATCTGCGATTTATTACGGCAATAACTTCAATAAAACTCTTTGTTGTCTATGATCGTTAAATAAGGTGCAATTGTCTGAATTGTCTTCATAAAAATGTAATTAGCCATGTATAACTACATACATGCTTGGCGGAATTGATTTTTATTACGCACATACTTGTACTATATACCTATAGGTAGTAGACTATTTTCATCACATTTTAGAATGTATTTATTTAGGTAAATAATTGACTTTTTGACTTTCTGACCCCATTTTCAGTTATGGTTTTTAGATTAACACCTCCAGAGGAACGAATAACTCAATGTGAGTTAAGAGTTATAAACATTTGAGTTTTTTTTTTACTTTCACAAACATCAAATATAAATATAGTCTGTCAAGCCCTTTCCGTCAGTAGGAAGAAGCAGCAAATTTAAAAAAAAGTAGGCGCGAGGGTAATCGTCTCACAGAAAATTTGCGCCTTTTTCTACTGACAAAGTTGTTTGACCGGCTATAGTTATCATAATTGTGTATCCACATTATCACGTATACTTGGTCAAGCAGATCTTGTCAATAGAAAAAACCGGCAAATTTGAAAAATGTAGGCGCGATGGGATATCATCTCATAGAAAATTTGAATTTCGCGCCTTTTTCTACTGACAAGATTTGCTTGACCATCTACTTGGTCAAGCAGATCTTGTCAGTAGAAAAAGGCAGCAAATTTGAAAAATGTAGGCGCGAAGGGATATCGTCTCATAGAAAATTTGAATTTCGCGCCTTTTTCTACTGACAAGATTAGCTTGACCATCTATATCTGCTCTACCCTTATTAACCCATTCAGGGCCAGCGACTCAGCGTATGGGTCATGCTCAAACAGTTCCGCAGGGCCAGTGACTCACATGTGAGTCTTGAATAAATTCCGATTTAAACTTAAACGAAACGTAATTTGATGTAATAACGTAAGTATCATATAAGCTAACAACCATTTCTACAAGGTATATTAGGTTAAAAAATTATAAACACGTATTTTTTAATGAAAACAGGGTCTAGAATATTCAAGTTTGGTTTACTATCAGTGCAATATAGTAAATATACTGAAATTCTAGATACATATGCGATGCAAGCAAACAGAAAAATCCATATTTTAAAAATAAAAAAAATATATATATTTCTGAAGTTATTGACATGGCTCAAGGTATGGGTCACCGTGGCCTGGCGCTACTTGTAAAAACTACTAATGTTTTCGTAGCAGGCTAAAATAAACTTTATTGGCTTGTTTTAAAGCTTATTTCATGTTGAAGCTATTTGATATTGTACCATTTTACAACTGATTACTGTTTGGATGATGGTAAGCCACATTTTGTAGGAACCAAACCGTAGTATAATAATATTTTGTTTTGTATAAGGGGTAAGGCAACTAGGATTTTCTCCCACTGTACATGTCATAATATTTGGTGATCGTTGTATTGTATCTTAGGCAATTACCTACTAACAATGATGTTAAGGTCATTTTTTTTCGTTTCAATATAAAACAAGGCGGTTGAAACAGTCATCACTAACTAATATGTATTGTATTACAAATAGTTTGTGACAAATATTTACAAGTTCTTTAAAACATCGTGGTTTCTACGGCAGATTAGAACTATTACTAGCAAAAAGCAGAGCTTTATAAGGGCTCGCGGAGTTTTTCTAGCTATATAGTTATAATTACTAAGGTAGTTTAATAAGAGATACATCTTAAAAAAACCGGACAAGTATCTTTTTTTCCGATAACTTAGAAGTTTGAATTTTTCACAGCTTTTAGGACCTTATGCTTTAATTTCAACTCGATACATACACGCGTTCCCGAGATAAAAGGCCTTAGTAGACAGACCGACGGACGGACAACAAAGTGATCCTATAAGGGTTCCGTTTTTTTCCTTTTGAGGTACGGAACTCTAAAAAGGATATGATGTGATATAAGGGCTTCTGTCCGTCGCTACCTTCTGGTCCCGCTTAATATGAAATACGAAACCATCGACACGAGAAGAAGAAGAAGGGCTTCTGAATATAATTAATACCCCAAATCATTTTCGGACTGTTTGTATTATATTATATCAATAGGTAACTACTTACATTAAATTCCTCGTACAAATATATATTCTTGTTTCCTACATTTCAATACATGAGAGTTTAACATTACGTAATCTATTATAAGGGAACCATATCTATATCTCGATGTATCCAAAATATCTCATATTTTAATGCCGTTTAGTACAGATTTTATGTCTACCGTTCTCTCCTCTCTTTCTCTTCAATTGCTCAAAGGTTAACTGGAAGAGATCCCTGAAAGAGATACATTCGCCTTTGTACTATAAAACTTTGTGGGTTTTTTCATGTTTTATGTTTATTTTTGTACAATAAAGTGTTTTACTACTACTACTACGAGTACTACATCTCATTAAAATGTCAAAAGGGCCCCACGTGTTGGCTTAAACTCGGCGCACGCCTTACAAATGTCCGGAGCACCTATAGGTTCTTGATGGGTAGACATGAATATGGACGTAGCGATGTGACGACACTGACGACCCCATCGCCTGCTGATAGACCAGTACAATCAGTCAACGCAGGGCAGTTTGTGGAGAGCTGTTGGGAAGACACATTCCCACTGCTCCTGGGAAGTGAGAAGTTCTGCCACCCGATATGTATAAAAAGGGCCCTCTGCCTCTGTCTTGCTTTAGCCGGTCGTCCAGAGTGGAAAGCGACATCCATTTTGTCATTTAAAACAGTAAGGCAGTAATATCGCACTGCAATACTGCTGCCGACTGCGATATTACTGCCGACTATATTACTGCAAATGTAAATAAAAATATTAATTAAAAACTCCTGGCAGTGATATCGATTTCGACATTTGCGCGCTGCAATACTACTGCCGAGTGTGCCGACTGTATTACTACCGCAAATGCCAAAAACCCTGTCAGCGACATCGATTTTGGCATTAGAAACAGTAATATCGCCCTGCAATACTGCTGCCAACTGCAGTATTACTGCCGACTGCATTACTACCGCAAATATCAAAAATCCTGGCAGCGATATCGATTTCGACATTTGCGCGCTACAGTACTGCTGCTGACTGCAATATTTCTGCCGACTACATTATTGCCTCAAATGTCAAAAGCCTGGCAGCGAAATCGATTTTGGCATTTGAAACAGTAAGGAAGTAATAATATCGCGCTGCAATACTGCTGCCGACTGCGATATTACTGCCAACTGCATTGTGCATTATTGCCGCAATATCGGAAGCAGTCACGTGTGATTTTAACCGACATATGTAGTAGTAAAAACGATTATAGATTCAATAAAAAAAAAACCGGCCAAGTGCGAGTCTGACTCGCGTTTCTAGGGTTCCGTACATAAGTCCGACTCACGCTTGACTGCACATTTCTAATAGGTTTTCCTGTCATCTATAGGTAAAGAACTATTTTGTGTATTTTTCAATATTTTAGACCCAGTAGTTTCGGAGATAAAAGGGGGTGAATGGTCATTTTTTGGCTGTTTTCTTAAATAACTTCGAACCTATGTATTTTTAAATTATAAAAAAAACATTTCCATCTTTAGGTCACTAATTTACATATGTGTACCAAATTTCAACTTAATTGGTACAGTAGTTTCCGAGAAAATAGGCTGTGACAGACGGACAGACAGACAGACGCACGAGTGATCCTATAAGGGTTCCGTTTTTTCCTTTTGAGGTACGGAACCCTAAAAATAGTCACGTATTCACTCATAATTAATTATTATTACTAATAGAAGACTAATAGGGTATTTGACTGTATTTAAAATAAATTATTTTACACCATGCATGAAATAAAGCACCAGAAGATTAATAAACGTAGATAGCAGTTATTTTTAGTCACATTTCTATTTTAAATCCCGTATAAAACTATAAAGAGTAGGTAATTTGATTGTGACGTCTCATGCTAGTGTTTCATGTAAATTCCTTAGTAGCAAATCGTTTTGACAGTTCGAAAAAAGTAACTCATTTGACTAGTAGTCAATTACCCAATTATACTGAGCCAAAAACCCAGCGCATTTTTAACGGAACAACCTTTAACCTTGTTACTACTAACGCCATCTGTTAGGAAAATAAATAACCAACACTAGGTCAACAGATGGCGTTAGTAGTAATACACATTATTGACCCTTTTATTTATTTTTTATGTTTATAAAATGATATTTTTATGTTTGATAACACATCTAGACATGAATTTAAATGACTATGTTAAATTTCAAACCTAACAGTGCAGTAGTTTTTCCGTAAAGTGTACCACGCTTCGCTCGCCCTAATAATACATTTTAAGTTCTCTATTGTTACTAATATAATGGCGTTTACCAAAACAAAGATAAATGACCGACTAGGTGTAAGCTTATCGGACACACTTGGACAATAAACAAGGAATGCATCCGAGCGGCGGCGGCGGTATTATTTTTCATGTGGTATTTGACGTATTTGTCACAAGAGTTCAAGAAGTGATTCATCCCATCCCCCCTATTAGAGATGTATTTTGGAGTAACATGGGAAATAAATATTATTTAGTCACGATTTATTCGTGGGCGACTTTATACTCCTCCTGTGCTGTTGTGATTTCGTATTTTGTGACCATGGCTATGGATTACCGGAATTTGAACCCGCCTTACCAAACTGCAATAGGTAATTAGTTTTTTTTTGATAGGCACAGAAAAACGGTGGTTAGTAAAAATGTTGCATAATGCTGTTCAACTGGCCGGCTTCATAAGCGGCGATTTATTTACCGTGCGCGCCAGGCTCGAGACCCATAAGCTGAGTCATACGTTTTAGCTAAAAACGGTTTGTATGGTGGCCCGGCGTATTGTGTACGCTCAGCGGTTCGTGGCCATGAATGGGTTAAGGTGCATTGGGTTAACTTCGAAAGCGGGATAATTTTGAAAATGGCAAATATAGGCATTTATAAAATTTATGAATTTGCCTATTGGATTCTATAGGCAAATTCGTTAATATATATTTTCGTAGATACCCTGTATATAACAGTATATATATATATATGTAAGTAGTATGTTTACGGACATAAAATTGTTAGGGATAAGTTCGCCTATGTACCTACTACACATTTTTGTTTTATCTGATGTAACCATTATTCATTTCTTTTCGTACAATAACGTGTTTACTTACTTACTTACTTAAAATTTACATTTGTATCGATGTTTTTACATTACACGGTTGTCGTCGTAGATTTGAATTGCATGACGTTCTGCATATCAGAACTCTTGCACTGATAAACTGATAAGTAATCACTAATCATGCTGACATAGTTCTAGAAGTAAATAGAATCTAAGTAAGTAAATAAATCATAACTATGTAACATCATGTCGAGTCCCATATAGCCCCCCGGGCTTCCAAATGGTCTTACACGGCTTAGCGGAAATGAATAACATATGTAATATGGAGAAAAATAGGTCACATAGGGTAGTAAATTATATAACCTTAAATAATCTTCTCATTTAATTAGATTTGAGTCCATGACATTCTGGAAAATTGTATTTGCTTAGGGTTTTTCCATTTTGTCCCACACAAAATGTTATCGGATTTATTACAATCGATTAGAATTAGTAATATCAAAAAGCCCACGGATAACTCTTTTAAAACAATAAAGATTAAATTTCCATAATCTAAATGCGTAAAAAAAATGTCTGTTTAGTGACGCGTTTTGTTATTGTTATGGTCGTTATCAGATATGAAAGGAAGTTATCTTTTATAATAATGTTTTGGCGTGATATCTAGGGTTGTCAGATTTTTTGAGATAGGTAATAGTGTTTGGCGGTTTAAAGGATCAACAAATAAAGTAGGTATAAACAGTAAAGTTTCTTTATTGGTGGTTGTCACATATTTTTTCCTTGTTTTAGTGATCGATGAATTTAAGTTAAAGATAGTAGTAGTAGTAGTTTAGCGTATGTATATTATAAAGTAGGTACACAGAGGCAAAATGTAGTACTTAGGAGTATATATTATAGTTTATACTACGTCTGGCAACCCTAGTGATATCTAACAGACGTAAATCCCTTTGTTAAAAATACCTACTGATAATCTTAGTCTAAATATATGTCGTGGCGTAATGTAGCTTCAGGTATTCAGGAATGGCTAGATGCACTAGGTAGTACATCCGTAAGGCGTAGATATTTAACGCGAAAACATGTACGCGAGGCGAGGCGAGGCTCTTAATTGCTACTGTCCGACTAGAATGAGGTTCAACAATCCCAGGGTGACGCCAGCATGCAGCCTGGCCTTACCACTCACTCTAGTCTACAAAAACCATGAGCTAATTAATTGTCAAACAGAGCAATTTCCGAGAACACATTCAGACGTTACAAAAACCCCTGACGCCTCTAATACGCTCCCAAGCCTCTTGAAGAGACATCTTTATTACCCACGTCGCTTACAAGTGTTTTTGATACATCGTAAGTAGGTATGTCATGTAAGCGCCCATTATTTGAATTTACCAATTATATATATCAACTGCGCGTCGACATATATATTGTCCACAAATGAATAATATATGTAGTTTAATGACATTTCGTGGTTATAATAGTATTTATATTGTAAAATGCAAATGTCCTTGTTTCCTTGTAAATAATAACCGGCTAAACAATCTTCAATGGCAACACTTTCGTTAGTTTTATGTATTTTTATATTCAACAATGGAGCTACTTTCAAAAAATAGCTCCACTGTTGAATATAATAGTACTTATATTTTTATATTCAACAATGGAGCTACTTTGAAAAAGTTCAACATTTATTTACATATTAAAATTTATTTATTTCGATGTAATGTAACGTCTGTGTTAACCATGATTCTAGCAAATAAATTACAAATTATAATTAATTGTGGTATAAAACTAACCCCAAATGGCTTTCTCTACTACAGGGGTCTCCAAACTTTTTTACCTGAGGGCCATATTGCGCCTCAAAATTTTCGCGCGGGCCACCGTCTGCGCCGAGGGGGGGGGGGGGGCGCTATCTGGTTACTGCTGTTAGGGCTGAACATCTGGAGCCTGGCTCCCGCGGGCCGGATTGGAACGTTGTCGGCGGGCCGGACTGGAACGCTTCGCGGGCCGGACTGGAACGCTTCGCGGGCCGGATTTGGCCCGCGGGCCGGGGTTTGGAGAGCCCTGCTCTACTAGATTACTGACTGGAAATCATTGGATACCTCCCTGTACCGGTCACAGAGGCCGTGCCCGAGTTTCGGCTACGACGGCTGTTGCGGGTCGCTCCCCACCGATGTGGGGAGGCCAATCATCATCATTTGAGGGCGAAGTTGTTGCTGTTGTAGGTCAGCTCTTCTACCGATCGTTACCCAACCCCACGATCCCTAGACCGGTGATACGGGGCCGGGTTTCGGGCCGCGGTGAAGGCGACAAGTAGGTAGGTATCTTAAGCTTGCGGTTATCACACAGGCGGATTCGCACGCTGAGCCGTTGTGTGCGCGACAGACGGTAGGTACACAAGGTACGCATATATTGTCCTCCACGCTTCTTAAGTGAAGACCGCCATACCCAACAAAAATACATAAGAAGCCGCAGAAATTATATTGGCAAAAATTACATTTTAGGTAGGTACAAGCTTTTATCCTTGTACTTGTCTTTAATGGAAACCTCATCGTTTTTAGAAGTTTGAAAATGTCGCCGTCGTTAAGTGTTCCGTTTCAGCTGTTTCTAAATGAAGACAAAGGACAGAGATATGCCCTCGGGCCTTCCGCACTTCGTTACTCGGTTGATGCCCCGAAATCGCGGCCAACGATCCTGAGACGCACCTACACAGAATAGTAAACAGTGGAAGCACTTGAAGCATTTTTATTAATTTATTTTACACCATTTTTATTGTTTTTTTACACAACAGTTGAGACGTGCAACGCCTTCCATCACTACGCCTTTTTTTACCAGCTGCCAAAAGAAGGGTAATAATTTCAAGCGTATATTATGTATAAATAAATTGTATACATTTGACTGATTACGTATTAATGGTCATTACAGTTTTTTCAAATTTATTTACCTACACATCGATTTAGTCTCTCTTAAAAAGAAAATTTGCTACATAGGTATAAGCTTCGCTTCGGCTTGCCAAGGGATGTGTTTGGCGCGGCGCCACCGCGTGTTTCTTTATGAGGCCCTATGCTATGTGCGTTTGCTGGCAAAATTTTGAAAAATGGTCATAATTTGCCCAACGTCTACCATGTTTGACCAATGTAGAAGGGACAAATACACAATATAAATAAAAAGGGGAAAGACCCAGGGCTAAGTAATAGTACCTAGGGTTTGAAAGAGCTACTTGAAGTTTAGAATAGGTAAGTACATTTAAAAGAGGAAAATTTACAGTCTTGGGTGAGACTTGAACTCTCGGCCTCTGGATCGATACTCCATCTGAGCCACCAAGGCCTCATCCATAGCTAGCAAATCTTTCCACCATATGGGTTTAGTCTAAGCTTATTTTATTAGCATCGTTCCCAGACGTTTCTGCTTGTTAAAAAATAAATCACTTGAAGTTGTTTGAGAAGACCTGTAGGCGTATTAATATGGTCAATGGTCATTGCACCAAGATAAAGCGCTTGGACCTTTAGTATTGTCGTGTCGTTATCACGTGCCACGTCTTGCCTGGTATTGAAAATGAATGATTAACATTAAAAACTAATGTTAATGTTCAATTAAATGTTAGATGCGAAATGTAGCATAGGTAGTTGACTAAACCTATTGGGAATTTATATTTTCACGAAGCATGTAGCAGGTGTGTATTGCTTGGTTGTATTGATGAAGTCTGCGTTGTGGCTTACGTCTCTGTCTAAAGGAGCCCACAGCTTACCAGTTCGCCGGACGATATCAGCCTGTCAGTTGTTCGGAGCTGTCAAATTTTGCGTTTAACTGAATTAATATTGTAATTAAGAAAGCGTTTTAAAACACACAAATGAATATGCATTGTCTTTCAAAGACTGACCAAGCCAACAGCTTGTAATACTAATTGAATAAATGTATACGTGTCCGTATATATTAAACTACTTGCATAGTTATATTGCATTATTCATGGAAACTTGCAATACTGACTGTGCGTGTGGAACACAGTTTCCTCTTTTGTAGTTGAACTACACTATGAATACAAGGTCAAGTAGTGTTTAGACGGAGTGTATTAAGTACATAAATATATTAATTAGGTTTATAACGTGATTTAGGTACTTATGCTTTCCGTATAAAGTATTGAATGATTTAAATCCATCTGATACGATGAAGTAGGTAACTATCAGCTTTATTTTACAGTACAATGATAGTTGTGAATAGGGAATGCAATAACGGGCCAAACTTCATAACCGGTTTCGGTTACGGTTATGCCCGAAAAATAACCGAATATCGGTTATAATCGGTTACGGTTATTTTCGACTAAAAATTATAAATTTACAATGAAGTCATTAAAAAAAATACAAAAATCTTTATTTTAGTACCTACAGTATTAGGAAATGTGAGTAAAAGTCTTCGTTTTTTAATAAAACACACGAAATACAGTCAAAGTAAAATATGACCTTGGCCGTGATACAATATTCAATAAAAATATTTCATAAATAAGGGAAGTAAATTTGGTATATTTTAGTTATTAAAGTCCACGAATGACAAAAATTATAGTCACAGCCATAAAATGCAGGATTTTGTAGTCATTAGATGATAAAAACATACAATTTATATATTCGAGTTTCCAATATTCGGTTATGAAATTTTGTCAAAATATTCGGTTATAACCGAATATTTCGGTTACGGTTATAACCGATTTGCATTCCCTAGTTGTGAATGATGCACAGTGATTTAGAGTTCAATTTATTGTCACATATTTTTTGAATAAGTACTAGATAACTAGGATTTTCTCGTCGATCAATTTAATTTTTATCTAATTTTAGAACAAACTTCACTTTAACTACGCAATTAGAGTTAATTGCAGAATTTGCAGACAAAGGATGTGCACAAAGGAGTGAATCATCCTCGCTGCAATATGTTGCCTGTGGTTGAATTTCCGTTTAAGAATAAAGTGGTTTTGGCGCGGGTCTGGGTCGGATCAGGAGTATGAGAGAGCCTACCGCGAACCACGTTCGACATGTTGGCTCATGTCACACTTACGTAATAATTTACAAGTGCGACAGAGAGGCAAAACGTCGAACGTTCGCGGTAAGCCCGCAGGACTTCTTTGTAATTGATTGTGTCTCCGGTCGGATATTTATTTTATTTGATGTTTACTTTTCTGATGGAAAGTGTGTCAGTTAAGTTATTCAAGATATCGCATAATATTTTGAATGATTGTAGTTTTACTTTTTAATGATTTTTTATAAAGACCTGTAAGTAAGAATATTCCTAAACATTTTTTGTCAACGTGTTTTTGGGCCACACTGCATATACCGTATTTTTTATACCACCTCGGAAACCCTACAATAGTAAAAGAAGAAAGATTTTTTATCTGCATCTTCTGTATGCAAAAGTATATAAGGAAATAAATAATATATATAAATAATGTATATGTTAGCGTGTAAGTGATTTGGTCTGTAACTGTAAGCTTACATTGTGTTCAATAAATAAAATAAAATAAAATAAGGAAATACTTAATAAAAGATACGATGAAGTTTTAAACAGTAGTAAACATAAAATACTTAATGTAACATTGCTTTAATTGGGTCTTATCATAATATTTTTTACGAGGTTCGTTTTTATTAAGTAGGTACAGATTGAACAAAAACCGGACAAGTGCGAGTCGGACTCGTGCACGAAGGGTTCCGTACCATTACGCAAAAAACGGCAAAAAAATCACGTTTATTGTATGGGAGCCCCACTTAAATATTTATTTTATTCTGTTTTTAGTATTTGTTGTTATAGCAGCAACAGAAATACATCATCTGTGAATATTTCAAATGCCTAGCTATCACGGTTCAAGAGATACAGCCTGGTAACAGACAGACAGACAGACAGACGGACAGCGGAGTCTTAGTAATAGGGTTCCCCTTTGGGTACGGAGCCCTAAAAACTACACACAATGCTAGTCTTTGATGACACCTGTGCCATAACTATGTCGAAATAAAACTCCAATTGGCATGTGTCTCGCTTTATTTATATGAAATGTATTGAAGTAATTATTTTTGTTTGAGCCACGCCATGGGTTGATTATAAATAAAAATGTATTTGGCACAGAGTCAATTTGTGTCGCAGGATTCGCTATCAGGACTTCTCAAAACCTTGATCTAGAGATTATTAACCTACCAAGAAATGCTCGCTCATATTTGGTAATCATTCGTTAAAAACCGAAACAAGTTTAAGATAAATGATCTTATTATAAAACCTACTCGAAATGAAAACCTTCCTTCTAGAAAATGAAGCTCTTTTAACATAAAGTAGGTATTTGTGTTATTGAGGTTTTACTGATTTTTTTTATATCAGTAGTACCATTCAGGCAAATGCCTCTCTCTCTCTCTCTTTATGCAATTTTTTTTCTACTTATTTATTTGTTTAGCGGGAAAGTTCAATAGTTCCTATTCAGTACGTATAACTAGACGGCTTAAAGCACTTGATCTTGAAAAAGGTCCTTTACACTCGATCATTCACACTTCAATAGAAAAGAATTCCAAAGAAGACCGATTGCCCCAATAGAGGCAATAGAACCTAACAAAAGAATGGGTCAACGCATTTTTTTTAATACTTGAAAACCAAAGACAAAAATAATACAATCACAGACAAAGGATTATCTGTTGCCCGCGTACCTACGATTATTCACGCTTTGTTAAAATTATGTAAAACTTGTATTAAAGAGTCAATAGTTTTGACTCAATATAGTTTACGCGATTCATAGAATTTTAACATACAAGTACCTATTCTTAGTATCATTGTGTTTTTTTAACAACCTCTTAGCTTAGTAGTTTTTCATTGAATCTTTTTTTACCTTCATGAATGTACACCTACTATAGTGATTTATTTTCAAGGTAAGATTTAAAAGGACGCAAAGGTAACATTTCTGCCTTATTAGATATCTCTGCGGTTACCTCGTTGGGAATTGAAGGGTTAAGCGTTATTTTCCGCGTGATGTTTTTTTTAACTATTACTATGTATTTCTTCCAATAGCGTCTTCTTCTTCTTCCTAGTCTCGGTTTTTTGCCATGGCTCATGGAGGTCATAGAGCCCTGAGGTCCGCTTGGCAACTAAACCCAAGAATTTGCGCAGGCACGAGTTTACAACCTAACTATTAACTACAATAACCTCAAGGTATTCGTGAATATTGCCAACTTAACCATCAAACGATTGCCTAAATATAGCCGGTCAGCAAGCAAGTTTGTCAGTAGAAAAAGGCGCGAAATTAAAATTTTCTATGGAACGATAGCCCTTCGCGCCTACATTTTTTAAATTTGCCGCTGTTTTCTACTGACGGAAATGGCTTGACAGAGTATACATTCATTTTTTAATTGTTTTTGTGCCGCTGTTTAATTTAGGCATCTCTATTTTATTTCAAATAAATGATTCAACGCCCGAATGATTTGGCAATGGTCACTAGTGGCACTACGAAATACGTTTATTATGTGACTCACGATTGAGGAAAATAACAAATAGAAATAAGTTCATTGACACCGATAAAGAAATTAGCATTCTGCAACATACATTAATCAGAGGTTCCATCCTTTTATCTTTATTTACGGTCGGTTGCAAACCGTCTGTCACCGTTAAAGCGTTCGCTAAATTTTATTGTATGGGTAGTTTCATAGTTCACTGTTGAGTGACGTTGATCAGTCTGCTAATTGTGGTGTTGGTGCAATTGGCCCTTAATTATATAAATTAAATGAAAATTGTATGTCAGCTTTTTTGATTAACTTGATCGTTTATGAGATATACTCAAACACACCCAACTTTGTCAGTAAAACAGGCACGAAATTCAAATCTTCTATAGGAGATAAACCCTTCGCGCTTATTTTTTTTTACCGCCTTTTTTACTGACATTGTAGCTGTGCCAGAGTATAATTTTTAAATCTATAAATTGACACTTGAATGCAGAATAAATGCAGTTTTTTATCTGTCTCGTTAATCCTAAGAACGATATTAAGTAATTTGGTTTGTGTATATACAGGGTGGCCAAAAAATAAGTGCATTCCCGTTGCCGCGGAGGTTTTGGTATTGCTCAGAGCAACTTTTACTATGGGACTAACCCCGAAATCGCGAAAAAAAAGTACCCTCATAGAAAATGGACCAGCCAAAATGTATGAAACAGCCAATTCTTTTTTGCTATTTCGGGGTTGGTGCCATAGTAAAAGTTGCTCAGTATATGAGTATAATCCCAAAACCTCCCTGGCAACGGGAATGCACTTATTTTTTAGCCACCCTGTATATTTTTTTGGTTAGGCGACCAAAACTTTCCAACCATATTGCTTCAAGTGTCAACATTGCAAAACCTCGATCCGACTCAGACACGGATCGTTCGGAAATCCAAGAAGTTTGATAAAACCTTTACGCGAAACCATTTCCTTTGGCTAAATTGAAATATGAAACACAAAAGATAAAAATATAAGACGGAGATCGGGTCTAGACGGTTTAATAATGTATACTTTATTAAATTGCTGAGTAAACGTTTATTCTTCATTATTGGAGTTCTCGTCACAATCCACATCCATGTTGTTAGGTATTTAAGTACAGTTGTGTGCAATGTGAATATAATAGCAGTCAAAAAGAAAACGAAAATTTGGGGGAAAACTATAACTTTAGATCAATTATATTGGATCTTTTTTTAAATTCTTCTACATTACTTGACATTGTTTCAAAATTAACTGTAACCTTTACTTAAATACCATTGGACGGAATAGGAACTAAAAAAAATATCATAAAAAACCGGGTTTTTTACTGACTCGCGGAAATTATTATAAAAATGTAGAGCCCTATGAAAAAAATACAAATGTGTACTATAATTGTAATTTAGTATCTTGCCTATTATTTCCAATGCTCTACATTTAAACCCATGTGACCCATGTCATCCAGAAAAAAAATAACTTTTCTATAAGACGATGTTCGTAGCAGAGTGTATTAGTAGTCCATCATTCGGACTTTGTATTTCTTTTTTGCTTGTATGTAAATTCCATGTTGACGTGTAAAAGTGTCCTTGTGTACTAGTGCTCGACATGCTAATGCCCAATAGATGACACCTTGCTGTCACCTCTATTGGCAATGACTTAAGTTTCAAGATAACATGTACTGGGACCGCGTCGAGCACCAGTACGTTTACCTTACTTGCTGAATAAATGTTGAAGTTTGAAGTTTTTTAGTTCCCTGATGAAAGAAAAGTACAATCAGCGATAAAACCTCGTATCAAAAGTGAAATGTATTACAAAATAAGTAGCCGTCTAGACTGGCTAAAAACATTTTGTCTTATACGTTTACGAGTAGGTATTACTTGGAGCGTAACGAGGGCTAAGTGCCTTACAGCCGGTTACACAAGTTCATTAAAGCTTATGTACTATTATATACTATATTATATACTATATAAGGACTTGCTGCTACTGAATGCCTAGGCTTACTTAATAGAGCCTAATAATTCAGTACATAAACCTACCAAAGATGTCCCATAAATTGGCTGAACTATATGACTGTCTGTCTGTTACCTCTTCACGCTTAAACAGCTTAAATGGATTTTGGTATGGAGATAGTTTGAAGTCCGGGGAAGGACATAGGATAGTTTTTAGGGTTCCGTACCCAAAGGGTAAAAACGGGACCCTATTACTAAGACTCCGCTGTCCGTCTGTCCGTCCGTCTGTCACCAGGCTGTAACTCATGAACCGTGATAACTAGACAGTTGACATTTTCACATGCAGATGATGTATTTCTGTTGCCGCTATAACAACAAATACTAAAACAAAACAAAACAAATATTGAAGTGGGGCTTCCATACAACAAACGTGATTTTTTTGCCGTTTTTGCGTAATGGTACGGAACCCTTCGTGCGCGAGTCCGACTCGCACTTGGCCGGTTTTTATCAATTATCATCATCATCCACCACTATCATTGCACGTAGTTGTGGGCAAAAGCTAGTAAATAAAATAGAAACGGAAAGAAGGGATTTTTAATTACATACGTGTAAAAATCGTTATATATTAAGGAACCATTTTACCCTATTTTGGTGAATATAGTCTCAAAACAAAGATGCAAAACCTTTTTTTAGAAAATACGTTAAATAACTAATAAGTACTTCTTTCGACAATGTACTTTTTTAATGTATGAAAAGTTTTCTTGTATAAAGATACCAACACCAGCGTCAGCAGCTACATAGTCCGTATAAACATAACGAACACCAAACAAAATGCATCTTTTGTGCAACATTGCAGTATTTGCAGTATGCAGCTACGCATGTCTAGACTCCGTAACACCCTGAGAATGTATTACCGCGTCTGCATAATTCGCCCAACTGTAGACGGTCTGCATTAATTAGCAACTAGCAAAGTTCTGTCGACTATGCTTAGATTGCTAAAGTTAAACCAAGAAAAGTCTGCAGCGATTTTGATAGCCCACGCAGTGCAAGTGTTATTTTCTACGTCATAATTTCATATAAGTTTGACGTTTAAAATAACACTTGCATTGCGTGGGCTATTTAAATCGGCGCAGACTTTTCTTGGTCTAACTCTATCAGTTGTAAGATCGAATTTGTTTACATAATGGTTCCATAGTTAAGGAATATCTATGGAATGCAATCCTATGTAGAGCACGAGACTACAGGAGTTTTATTTATTAGCTCGTGTCACAGAGTTCACAGAGTTCTGTGACACGAGCTAACTACTACTTACTAGCTAGCTTACTAGTTAGTAAGCTCGTGTATTTGCAAGCTTTTCAATATTTATCGTGAAAAAAATTAATAACAAAACTTGACAAACCGCTGTTATCTGTCAAGTAATGAAAATATAGCCCACGAAAATTTCACTTTTTGGGCATTGCGTGCAATCTCGTCACTTTTAATTAATCCACCACGCACTTCACAAAAAGCCAACCAAAAAAAGACGGTTTAGTTTAACTTACTAGTTATAAACTTGAATAAGTAACTCGTACAGGTTCCAGTATTTACCTGTAACAGAAAGATCAACAATGTAAAAGTGATTCACAAAGAAAACGCAGGAAATTACATGTTTCATATTACGCGGACAGTATGAGACAAAGAAACCACTTATGATTACGAGTATGACTATAACGGCTGACTAACGTGAATATGCATTTTATAATGAATTGCAGGCCTATTAGAGATGGCTTGATGATGACACGTGATAAGTGATAACTTGATAACTGTCACTTTTTAACACCACGCAATTGAAAGAAACAGACACTATCATTATCACGCTTAGATAAATAGTTAAATACGACTAACATATCCGTATTGCACTAATTTTCTGTAAGTAATATGCGTTGGTATGGTCATTTTAGAATTGAATACATCTGTTAGCTTTTTTTATTATGGAATCTTTCGGTTTTTTGTATTCAGAAAAATAAACATATCTAGTCGTCTGTCAGTAGCGCATAGAGAAAAAAGAGAAAATCATACTGTCTTTTTTCTTATGCTAGTAGTATAATTCCAAAAAGAGTGATGAGTAGTTTTTTTTATTCTACTGCTACTGACATAATTCGGTCTTGTTTCATTCTAGTTAGCGTGTGACGTGCGACATTTTTTATAAAACTTTTACGATCACAAAACAAACCCTATATAGTACCTACACTTTGAAACAGTACCTATTATTCTGGGTAGAAATTAATATATAATGTACATAGTTGAAACGTAAAAGGTACACTTTTTACACAAACACCTGTAAATGTTGATTCTTGTGTAACTATATCAGTAAATAGTGTATTTACAACTAGACGCGACTGCGCAGCGGCTATTTCAGTTACAACGCAGTAGACGGCGCGTGCCGCTTACGTTTACGTGGTGGAGACGTGAAAACGACGTGATTTATCCGTTATGGCTTAAGTATGGCGTATCATACGCTGTTTGGAGCTGCAGCGTCAAAAGTGAAAATAGCCCTAATGATAGCCAACCTCCGGCAGGAGAGGAGACGGCACCATAAGAAGAAGAAGAAGATGGCGTATCATGCCGTGATAAGGTGGTGACACTGCGTAAAATGTTTTAAAAAGTTAGTGGCTATCAAACAACAATCTGAATATAGTTTTGACAAACTCACTAGTCAGTACAGTCATCGCAGACGTTGGTAAGCGAACGATGTTAAAAATGAACAAAACACAATTCCCTTGTTTCAGTAACCAAAATAATATGTTTCTGAAGATTACTCGCCTGGGGTTGGTACTGCTGCTGACAGAACGAAACAGCATTTAAATCTACTGCTTGGTTTGAATACGGCACGAGTTAGTAGGTAGGTACCTACTACTATAACAACAATATTATTCAACATAGACATCTACTCCCAAAAATCTTCGTCAACCCCATGAAATGCAAGAAGAGATGGCGCGTGCCGCTTACGTTTACGTGGTGGAGACGTGAAAACGACGATCTGATTAATCCGTTATGGCTTAAATATGGCGTTCTATCATGCTGTAATAAGGTGATGAAGACTACAAAATACAAATCAATTTTGTTTCCATCAACGTATACAATCAACGTAGATATTATTGACCGAGTGTTAGCGAAGGCCCAGTTTCAGCTTGAGCAAAAATGTTTTCGTAATATGTCCGGTTGTTCTCCTCTACAGGTCGCAATTCTCAACCGATTCTCGTGATATTTTGTGAGCAGGTTCGATGTTTAAAAATAGTTTTTTGTCGATTCAGTTTTTGTTTTTTTTTTAATGAAGGAGCTATGCATTTATTCAGTTTTAAGCTATACCGCGCGAGGTATAGGTATAGCTCACAGAGCCATTAGGTATAAGAATACGTTATTCAGGAATCAAATGATATGGGCATAGTTTTGCGGGTTTTATTGTCCAGTGTCATTGTCCAGGGTAAATTACAATTTGGGTGTGATTAGCTTAATTAGCTACAACTTACATACTATGAATGTGGCATTTTATTTTAGTTTGTAATAATATTTTGTTTGCCATGAAGGGTAACTATTACTCACTTACATTAGGAATAAAAAAATCAAGGAGTGGAGGTTACCGCGAAATTTGTGTACCTACTTAGGTATCTTTATCACTTCAGTGTCATTTTCTTCAATTATTGTATGTGATACCTCTGGTCTCCTTTGTACGCTTTTTTTTTCACTTTCAAATAAGAAAAAAACAGCGTTGAGAAGTCACACATTTCGAAATAAAATGATTAAGTATCTTGATGCAATAATTATCTTCATATTCATTAATCCACTAGTATTATCCAGCCTCAAAATAGACCTCTATTTAAAACCTGGAAAACGTGCTAAAAGCCTTAGCGTGCAGGGCTTTGTCTCATCTTGGCCGCGAGCCAACGTCTCACGGTGAATCACATTCACTATGAAAACAGCGCTGTGATCAAAACAATTTGACTAATTGGGAATTTGTGCGGTATACGCTGTTTCACGCGTGTTTATCGTATGATACGGTCACGTCTTCTTTTAGTATTAGTAGTAGTAAAACACTTGATTGCGCAAAACAAGCAAATCGTCCTGATTTACAAGGGGGTGCCCGAGCCTCCCGACTGCCCAATGGTCCCCGACCTGCCCTACTTACATTTATAACAAAGAGAGAATACAATAAATGTGTACAAAGGCGAGCTTATGCCTTTAAGGGATCTCTTCCAGATAACTTTTTAGTAACTGAGGGAGATAAATAGGAAATGGTATACGATTTGTACATGACGGCAAGATTTAAAAGTGGCTAGCCCTAGAAACATAACTAAATACGATGCATTAAGTGCACATAAATATACAAATAATTACAATCCATAAATATAATAATACATACATACTATAAATACGTATACCTACATATAAATACAATCTTCTTTTTTAAAAGCAATGATTATTTTGTTAGCGGGCGTGTTTTTTCTTAAATAGAAAGTCGCAGAATTAACAGATTAATGTATGCAACTCTTTTTATTTACATCGAATCTACTAAAATAGTCGATCGCTTGTCGCAGACCAAAGGACACAGTTTGCACGTCATACTTTTGCTGCCAAAAATCGCTACGGAAATTCGTTTGACTGGTGCTGTTACATTATGAATTTGAAAATGAGCAAGTTTGTCATGAATTGGTAATTATGCACTTGAGGTTGTCTTATCAAAAGTGAAAACATGTTAGATATTTTTATCAACCTATCAAGTTTAGCTTGCAACCGCATTACTGTATTTTTTCTTATTTTTAACAGATAAGGCAGATATTAACATATAAGTAGCTCCATGTGTGCGTATACGTACACACTATAACGTATGGGGCAATAAGGCCACAAGGTTTGGCATGAGAATTCTGACGGAAAATTCTAACAAAACGTAGGCGGTTAAAGCAAATGGTCAATTCCAGAAGTCATTTGCGATGGTTATTTAATCGGTGGTCAACCGTCGTTTAATGCAGTTTTAACGATTTATTTAGTTGTCATTAAGCCAACATTGCGCGGTCCAACACTTCCCTGTGTCGTTAGCTAATATGTTTCTAATTGCCCATGCCAACATAATAAACCTAAGCGTTATTGCATATTGCATTGTAATATTTGTAATCTTAACGGGCAGTGGCATACGGCTAGATATTTTTATATTTAGTAGGTTAACAGAGATAAACTCATTATCATTACACAACCACAAAGTGCCCTTTCCCGCCAGTGTCTTTAACTTTTGGTGTTAAAAAAAAAGAAGATAGATTAAATTATCATCTGCCTGCGCCATTTCTCATCGTCTGGGGTCGGCTCTCCTTGTCCGTTCTCTCCATTCCGGGCGATAAAACAATAAAAAAATAATAAACGAATAGGTACCTAACAACATTTTCAAGGATCTACCACACAGCAGCGTAAAAGCACCGTATACGTTGACGCACCGTATCGCGTCTATGGCGATTTCACTATAGCGCGTAGCGTGTACCTTACGAGTATACTCTGTATGAAATCACTTGAAGAACCGTCACATTACGACGGTCCTTCAAGTGATCTTGATGCGAAAACCTAGTTTAGTGGATTTAAGCAATTTCCAATACTATGCTTTCGTGACTTTGAAAAACGATGCGTATGACATACATGCTTAAGTAAGATAATATAGGTACAATGTAAACCACTTATAAATAAATATTTGTATGATATTTTGCGTAAACCCACTCATTTGCTCATGACGTATTCAAATGTCTGTACGCCTACAACTACAGCTGCCAATTTAAACCATGTGTTTACCGACTTCGAGGTCCCCAACATTTTTTTTTTACTGTAACGTCTCTCAAAGGGGACCTGGCACATTTTACAAGTATTAAACAATGAAACGCAACGCTACGCTGATAACTGACAGTTCGTAAACCTTCTTACAAAAGGCATAAGATTGATTTGATTGATTGATTGATAAGGTCCACCGACGGACAGTTTAAGAGTGTTGCTGTGTGTAATCCCGTAAGGATACATCCCGTATAGGAGTTGCAAGCACGTATTGCTCGCCCTTAGAGTTGGTCAAAGACGCCTAGTCTTCCTAGTTGGATTGCATATACTCGAGAAATTGGGACGGGTACCGCCGTGGCCAGGTAGCATAGAAGTCCATAGCTGAAGACGCCAGTTCGAATCCGACTTCCGCCACTGGAGGGCTTGGTCACTAGGTAGGTTATAATATATGAAATCTATTTCAGTTCGTAATAAGGAACTTCCCTAAAATTGCAATGTTAATACTAGAGCTCCCGATACACGTGTTACACGCTGACACGGGTACCCGTGTTCTTAAGCCCGCCGGGCTTAAGAACCCGAGCTACACGAACCCGCCCGGATTCGGAAACGTTTACACGGGTACCCGTGTACACGGATACCCGAAATAACGGATCTTATTTACCCGCCGGTTCGACCCTTCACTCTCGTGTAGCGGAGATTCGTGTTATGAAGACATACGATTGAATATGTGGGAGGTTCGGAAGATTCAATTACCTACTTTGCAGTTTTACTGGATTGATTGGTAATGTCAATAATAGGTAGGTAAGTACACTTTGTTTCAATATCATAATATTAAAATTAAAAAACCGTTGACTTCATTGATAGGTATTTCATTTTCTTCATTGATGTAGTTTTTTGATAGTTAAAGTAAACCTAAATGATTGTCTAATACAAAAGTACATAGTTATGCTTACTGAAACTATCACGAAAGGAATATGTTATATTTTCGTTTAGCAAAATCGCATTTTGCTCACTGTTTTTAAGTAGCAGAGTACCCTTGTTCGAGCTGCTGGGGTGAAAAAACCAATTAAATTGGTACAACACATATCAATCACATTGAACATCCGACAAAATAAAACTGCTAAACAATCGGAGCTCCTGAACCTGAACCTTTGTTTTATTTAAAACTTTATACAAGCCAAGGACGGGTTAGGCCCGCGTGTATTTAAGGTCCGTTTCGCCGTGTACACGGGTACACGGATACCCGGATACACGGATCTTAATTACACGTGTACCCGACTACATGTGTAGAACGGGTCAGAAAACCGTGTACGTGTAGTTCGAAAACGGGTAACGAACACGTGTACACGAAACCCGGACACGACCGCGAGCCCTAGTTAATACACGTACTTACATATTCTATTTTGATCTGTATGCCTTCGCCTAGTCCCAGTCGTACTTAACTTAATGACTTGAAAACAAATACTTGCCTATCAGTAAGGTTATTAAGTAATTGATTAAATTAAAGTTGGTAAATTGATGAGCGTAGCAACAAGTAGGTATAATAATATTATGATTTTCTAGCACGAATATATACTTCAATCAATATTAATAGAGCATAACAGATAAGACAAGACAGTCGTTGCAAACATACCTTCTTATACTACAAGTAGTTAGGTAATGCAACAGATTGATCGTCTTTGTGACGTCATACGTCGCATGAGTGTCGTGCAAGGTCGTGGACGGGAAACTGATAATATGACAGCTATTATCGTTATTGCTACCTAACCTACCAATTTTTCGTACCACAATTGCAAACAAGCATACGGCTCGACCGAACTCCTTTTTTGAAGAAACTCATACTGTAGTGATTATAGTCCAGAAATCCTTAACCAGTGAGGAGATATTTTATGAAACCGCAGCGTGCGAGCATTTATGTAAAGCCTGACCATATATGATCATTATCAAGAAGGCGCTGTTATTCTCATGTATAGCAAAGAGAATACATAGTATAGAGGGGTCCTGTCATAGTAAATTTTGTAGTCACAGTAAATTTACTGCCATCTATCGACACACGACTAAAACTATCGAAAAAAATTATATTTATATATATAGATAAATGATTTTATTATTTTTATATCATTTTGACCCATGTTCATTCACTGATACCTATGTGTTAAAATTGTTAAATAAATATAAAACAGTGTCGTCAACGCCATCTAGCCGACCATAGGCCAAAGGTGTGTGCGCCATCTACCCGAGAATGACTTTTTCTTGATTTCCGAGGCACGTTTTTTTCTTAGACTTTATTCATCTTATACGGAGTTACATATGTCTTTTCACCTCAGCAGCTCGAACAAGGGTACTTTGCTTCTTAAAAACAGTGAGCAAAATGCGATTTTGCTCACTAAGTCATTTTGTCTCACTCAGTGAGCAAAATCGCATTTTGCTCACTGAGTGAGACAAAATGAGTGAGCAAAATCGCATTTTGCTCACTGAGTGAGACAAAATGTCATTCAAGTGATCTTTTCAACATGCGGGGTCTAATACAAGTTCGATATACTTGGGTTCTATTATCTCTGTCCCTCTAGGTATGTTCTCACTGCTTAGGGTGAAAAATTTTGTGTACTACACGAGATCAAAGTTATTTACATCTCGTGCGCTTTTGAATCCCTTACTACGCTCAAGATTCTAAATTAGATTCACTCGCTACGCTCGTGAATCTATTATAGAATCTTTCGCTTGCACGGGACTCAAAATAAGCACTCGAAGAAATATCAAACTTTGATCTCTTGTTGTACAAATAACTATTGTGTATAGGGTGACAGTTCAGTAAAGTATGAAAAGATTTGTTCCAGTGAAATTCCGCAACATGGCGCGTGATCATATATATAGCCAAGATGACAATCGTACAGTCAGCAGCAGAGGTTACTACGCGGGCGAGGTGTTCAAAATGATCTTGACGCGACTTTATTGTTAAGGGTATAAGAGCGTGTCAAGGTAATTGTGAACACCTCGCACGCTTAGCAACTTCTGCTGCTGACTGTACGTCGACAAACGCCAAACGATAAGAAAAAAAATATCGGGATGACAGATGCTACGAAAAGGCACGTCATTATTTCTATACATCATTGAGGATTTTCTCTACGGACTTCATCGATTCAAATCCTGATTTTTCGTGTTTTGCTCTATAGAAAAAAAATCACAAACATAGATCTAAAACGCATTTTAAAAATTTATAACAATTTATGCACAAAAATATAAAAATTGCTTCTAAAAATGAGCAATTTAATTTTTGAGATCGATAGATCGATTATTTTTTTTGTTAATACTTACTACAAGAAATTAGAATTCAAAAACATGATATCCGATTACGCTCAGTGAAAGTGAGAGAAGAACACGAACGTGGGGCCTTAAGGGGCCCACAGATTACCAGTTCGCTGGCCAATATCAGCCTGTCAGTTGTTCGGAGCTGTCAAATTTTGCTTTTAACTGACAGTCCGATATCGTCCGGCGGACTGGTAATCAGTTGGCCCCTTTAAACACAATACATTATAGCGGCAGAACACAAAAGAAGGCGACGAAGATGAACTTCCTAGAATACATGACAATGTTGTTATTATGATTTGTTTAAGACGCAGTTATAGACATTCGTGCGATAAAAATTTAAGTCTATCTCACTTCTAGTTTGAACTCTGTTACCGTGAAATACGGTACAAGGTAATAGAATTACGGCGACTTGCTATGTTTTGCTTCTAATCTATGAGTCATGTTAGCTAGCATAAAGATAACAGAGAAAGTATTATATCGCGCGTTTTAGAATGTTTTATATGCATAGAAAATTTGTAAATATCTACTCAGCAAAAAGGAAACTACGAGAATAACGGCGGCTCGCTGTTGCAGTTAATTAGTTGTAAGTTATCTTAGTTTGTTAGTTTTAAATTTTAATACAAAATCAACATTCAACAATTCAAATAAAACATGGATGCACGAGGAAAACTTTAAAGGTTGCCGAAAGTCAGTCAATTGTTTTTGTTATTTTAGTTTTAAACGTACGAAGAAAATTATTCATCGAATTATTTACGTATCGGATCGGATGTTTCGTTAAAATCAGCCACTGAAATTTTTAATGTATCATTGTAATGCGTGAACAAGGAACATATTAAATTGTTGTTATTAATTTTCAAATTTAGAACGAAGAAAATTACTCATCGAATTCTTAGCGGCGTGGATTCCGAGTGAAATCAGCCAATCCGGCATTTCCGCTGCATCGGTTTTTGTCCGCGAACAAAGACCTGAACACTGGATCGATCTAGATATCTGACTGGTTGGACTGGTTTCATCTGAACAGGTACTGATTTAAGTGACACGTAAGATTGCGATGTTTGGACAATACTAGGGGTCACAGTCACAGTGTAGTGAAAACTGCAGTGCTATAGCGGGTTAAACAAATTTGTCAGTAGAAAAAGGCCCGAAATACAAATTTGCTATGTGCCAATAACTCTTCGTGCCAATTTTTTTTTAAATTTGCCGCTTTTTTCTACTGACGGCAATGGCTTGACAGACTTTGTGTTGCATTTTTTCTATATATATATATTTTCTTTTTTGTTAATTATTTTTGTTACCTGTCGTGATTGTTTCACGGGCTGGTCTCTTCGGTAGATCAGTGGTAGAAGTCGCCAGTATCATGCTGAGATGAGACCATTTCGTGGCACTTACTCCTTCCTATGTTTCTCTATTTAGTATATTTTTCTCTTCTGTGTTTGTGTTTACGAATAAATTATTTCTATGTATTTCTATTTTTGCAGTCTCCTGCTGCTACACAATAATAAACACGAACAATTGCACATGGTTACAAAACCCGCTCTAGTTCTAATGGTAATTCTCTGAATCTTAGACAATGTTTACGACTGTTGTGTTGGTATCATAAATATAGAAAACGCATATAAAGGGGCCCACAGATTACCAGTTCGCCGGACGATATCAGCCTGTCAGTTAAAGAGCGGTTTCGCACTACGTCCGATCCGAATCCGATCCGAACCCGTGAAAATATGGTCCGTAGACTCCGTAGTAGCTGTAGAACTAATATTTCTATGGTAAGTTACGCACCGCACACGTTGAATGACGGAAAGAAATCGGACGACGGAGATCGGATCTAGTGCGTAACTTACCATAGAAATAGTTCTACGGCTACTGCGGACCATCAGGCCTATTCGGATTTCGAGATAATCACTAGATCTTGAGACGATTTAGAGATCAACTAGATCTACATTAGATATCGACTAGATGTGACTTGGATATCTAAGTCATAACTTGTCGAAATCGTTCAAGAGGACCTCCAGAATCGCGAAAACGTCAAATTTGACATTTCTATCGTACAAATATCTTTAAATTATCCGTATCGTAACTTGTTGAAGTCTAGTAGAAATCTAATTCATTTTCCGAATCGAGCCGATCATTTACACGGGTTCGGATCGGATTCGGATCGGACGTAGTGCGAAACCGCTCAAACGCAAAATTTGACAGCTCCGAACAACTGACAGGCTGATATCGTAGGGCGAACTGGTAATCTGTGGGCCCCTTAAAGAAAACGATGTCATTGAATGGTTAACCGCAAAACACGATATGTAAAAAGTCGTTACAACCAAGTTTTCCAAATAGGTAGTTACTTTCGCGTGTGGCCTTCCACGTTGACATTAGCAAAACATATTTGATATTGCTGTATTTAAGGAGTGAAAGCCATTAATAGCCATAATGAATTCCATCTACCGTAAACATTCAAAACAACTATCCATGTCCCAAAAGTGTGATAAAACACATCGGAACGAGTTCGACTCCACAATTAAATAATTTAGGAAGCAATTTGCATCCTTCAAATCAAAAGTCGTTGTATCAATTTAGAGGTTGGTTAACTTTCGTTTATTTATTTTTATCTCCGTTGACCGCAAAGGAGGTCAATATGCGATACGAATATACAATAATATACATGTTTTCGAGTGGGACTAGTGGGAGTGACTATGAATGTTTATTTCACGTTTTATGATGGTGCCGATAGACGTATTTACTTTGAGAGCGGATGGTAAAAATTTGACGAAACGAGAACGTGTTATCAATTAGCGTTGTTATAAACATCCGACAAATTTATGGTAGGTAGTGAAAATAAGCAAGGTGTCATCGGGTAATTTCGGACGAGAATGATATAAAAGTCACTCATACTCCCTTGTAATAAGAGTCCTTTTTCGGAATTATACGCCTCTTTTTTGTGATTATTTCTTTCGGAATTACCTGATTAAAAGTGATTTTTACCGTGATTATACCTTACAGTTTATACCTACTGATATATTAGGTATAGTAATGAGCTGATTTAAACAGCTGTTGACTTCAGTGTGTTTCAAGTTTTCGTCCTTCGTTGGCGACCTTACGAGAAGTTAACATGACTGCATTGTTTCAATAACAATAATGAATGTCTCTGATTTCGATTTCATATTTATTCCACCCAGATTTAAGAACTCTTCAATCAAGTCAAATTTTCTTCAAATAAAACCAAAAAAAATCGACACCAAAAAAAAATCCATTAAATTAGTAACATAACTGTTGAAGCGAGAAAATGTCGTCGAGAAATTAAATCAGGACCTACTTATATACTTGCAACAGGCGTTTGACCTGAATTGACCCTCCCACAGCTACAAGGCCAATTCGAGTTTTAGCGTTTTTCGGCTCCGTTGGGCTCAGCATTGCCACAGAATAAATAATAGTACTAGGTACAGAAGACTCACTCTCTAACAAAACGCATCTGTTACGATCACGGCAGATATGGCCGCTAGGTGGCGACAGTGTGGAGCGGATGTACTTGTAGGAAAGCGACGAAATCGCGGAGTGAGCCACGCCTGGCATTGCTCCGAACAATTATTAGGGTTGGCACCACTTACGTCCTTCTGCGTGCACGACCACAGATAAGATAATCATTTGAATATTGAGAACCCTAAATAGCCGAAAGGGATAGTGCCATAAATTTGAAAGGGATAGCATGATTCGTCCCTGAATCGCTGTCAAACTTCGGTTTTGTGGGTGTCCTTTCTGTACGGTAGTAGTAGTACTATTAAGCTTAGAATATTAAAGCTTAGAATAAATTTAAAAATTTAGTACTATTATTTATTGTGTGTCAAACTCAAAAGTGACATTTCTTCAACCAAAAACCGGGCTAGTGCAAGTCGGACTCGCGCACGAAGGGTTCCGTACCAGAATGCAAACAAGGCAAAAAAAACCGGGCAAGTGCGAGTCGGACTCGCGCACGAAGGGTTCCGTACCATAATGCAAAAAAAAATAACAAAAAAAAAAGCAAAAAAAAACGGTCACCCATCCAAGTACTGACCACTCCCGACGTTGCTTAACTTTGGTCAAAAATCACGTTTGTTGTATGGGAGCCCCATTTAAATCTTTATTTTATTCTGTTTTTAGTATTTGTTGTTATAGCGGCAACAGAAATACATCATCTGTGAAAATTTCAACTGTCTAGCTATCACGGTTCGTGAGATACAGCCTGGTGACAGACGGACGGACGGACGGACGGACGGACGGACGGACAGCGAAGTCTTAGTAATAGGGTCCCGTTTTACCCTTTGGGTACGGAACCCTAAAAACGGTCACCCATCCAAGTACTGACCCCGCCCGACGTTGCTTAACTTCTGTCAAAAATCACGTTTGTTGTATGGGAGCCCCACTTAAATCTTTATTTTATTCTGTTTTTAGTATTTGTTGTTATATCGGCAACAGAAATACATCATCTGTGAAAATTTCAACTGTCTAGCTATCACGGTTCGTGAGATACAGCCTGGTGACACACGGACGGACGGACAGCAGAGTCTTAGTAATAGGGTCACGTTTTACCCCTTGGGTACGGAACCCTAAAAACTTCACTTTTGACACTGGCAGATCAGTATCATATCGGAAACAAATCGAATGACTAAAACTCGAATTGGGCTATGCGTTGGTTTTAAAATGGAACAGTAATACGTTATCATGGAACCCTGCAACGTGCTCTCAGTCAAGCTATAATAGGCTTTATTATAATACCTATAGGGTATATAATTTGCCAGTAACTGGCCACTGTTAGTAATTGGCCACCCTAAACTAAAAATGAATTCTATTCACCTATAAACAGAATTCATTTTAGTATAAGGTTTCAATAACTGGCCAGCCTTCAATAAATTATAAGTAATAAAATTAATTCTGTTTATAGGTGAATAAAATTCATTATTAGTTTAGGGTGGCCAATTAGGTATAACGGTGGCCAGTTATTGGCGAATTACCCTATAACGGCTATAGTCATGTTCGTGATGTACGACCTTTCATTTTACTGGAACTTTTAAATAAACGTACATTTTATGACACTTCAACTTCAAATGTCTCTAGTTTGCCCTGAAACCAAAATAACTACAATCACGGATGCAGCTTTTCCATTACCTCACATATTTATTGAAGCTTCAATGAAGTTTGAATCTTATTATAAAACACATAGAGTTATTTTTCCGATGAAGCGACATAAAGAAGATACGAGCGTGTGAAAGTAAAGTCGGTAGCGATGTAAATAAACAAATCTGAGGCGCTAGAATGCTAATTTAATCGCGGGGTTAACATCCGTCCTTCTCTAACTGGGTATGTAGGTTTACACAAGAAGAGGATAGAGTAGATTTATACGCTGCACTTTTACTGACAATTCACTTTACCGTATTATTTTATTTTACTGTATTAGTACAAAAGAGAAATAACTCGAATATTTGGGAGAGGTGTATTGGGGTTATTTCGAAAGCGGGATAAATTAAAAAAATATTTTTATTGTTGCGTGAATTTTCATTAGTTATTCAATGAAAAGTTCGTCTTATTATAAAAATAATAGCGAAGTATTTGAGGTTAGCTTTTCGATGTATTCGTGAATAAAGCATTCGTGGGATTTATATATTTCAATACGATACAATAGAATAAGGGTTTTATAAATCAAGCAGTAATGACTTATTCATAAAATTTATGGGCCTGATTTAGTTAAATTGTGTTTTATCCCTTTCTTACAAATACATAAGTCAAAATGACAGATAAAGACAAACGATTACTAGCTAATTGAGGTTTGTAGCGCTTTTATGAATAATATATTTAACTATTTAATGTAGGAAACTATAATATTCATTACGCAATAATTACTCAACGTATAGAACAAAAGACATCAACGAGTCTCTGACCCGACAGGCCTGCACTTCGTTTCTGTAATTTAGTTTTCCAATACAAAAGAAGACTAAATAGAAACGAAACTGTACACAACATAAAACGAGGCCTCTTCCAGACACTCGTCGGGTATTAAAGTGGGAAAATATGATATAGGTATAAGTAAGTAGTTCGTTTTTTAGCATTAGAAAAAAGGTAAACAATCTTGACGTGTCTTTTTATTGAAAAACACTTTTGAAAAATAAGTCACGGCAAATATGTACGAGTAACAATTATGAATCATATACGATTATTTAGAGTAGAAGCGCTGGTGGCCTATAGCGGTAAGAGCGTGCGACTTTCAATCCGGAGGCCGCGGGTTCAAACCCCGGCTCGTACCAATGAGTTTTTCGGAACTTATGTACGAAATATCATTTGATATTTGTCAGTCGCTTTTCGGTGAAGGAAAACATCGTGAGGAAACCGGACTAATCCCAATAAGGCCTAGTTTCCCCTCTGGGTTGGAAGGTCAGATGGCAGTCGCTTTCGTAAAAACTAGTGCCTACGTCAAATCATGGGATTAGTTGTCAAGCGGACCCCAGGCCCCCATGAGCCGTGGCAAAAATGCCGGGATAACGCGAGGAAGAAGAAGATACGATTATTTAGAGTTACATTGTTTTGCTTTAAGTAATAGTTACTGATTTAAAAAAGCGTTTTTCAATTAAAAGACACGTCAAGATCGCGTAGTCTTTTTCAAATGCTAAAAAAACGAACTATAGCCGCCTGCCTAGTGATCCAAAGGACTCGAGCCTTTTAGCTCTTTTTTAAGGCTCGCCTCATTTCTTGACGCCTAAAAGGCTAAAAGCCTATTTAGCTCTTTAGCCCCCGAGCCTAGTTCTATTTAAGATCCTAGACTCTTGGGGCTAATAACCTTATTAAGGCTTGGGGCTAAAGAGCTAAATAGGCTTTTTTTTTTAGGGGCTTAATAAGGTTATTAGCCCCAAGAGTCTAGGCTCTTAAATAGAACTAGGCTCGGGGGTAGGGTTGCCAGATCGAATAGTGCTTTTATCGGGAAAAAATATAATTTTATCGGGATTTAGGGACTTAAGTCGGGAAAAAAAAACATTCAAATTAAAGTAATTGAATTAAAAACAACGATATTTTACATTATGGGCACTACGCTCGACGTGGGTCGCTCGCTCGCTCGACGACAGTTTGGAACTTAAAATTATTGTTTTATAACGTGAAGCTGTTTTACGGGACATTTTTCACTTTGTCGGGAATCGGGAACACATGCTAAAAATCGGGAGAATCCCGCCTAATCCCGACCATCTGGCAACCCTACTCGGGGGCTAAAGAGCTAAATAGGCTTTTAGCCTTTTAGGCGTCAAGAGATGAGGCGAGCCCTAAAAAATAGAGCTCCAAAGGCTCGAGTCTTTTGGATCACTAGTGGCGCCGGTGTAGTGCACAGGGCTTAAAATGAAGGCTAAGCAAAGCTCAAGCGAATCAGGTGACGAATGCGAGTGTCCCGTTACACGGTCCCGCTACGGCCAAATGTAACTGTTTAAGCTTTCTAAGGCAAAGAGTCATATCTTATTACAACAAAACTTTCACATATCAGCTTTATGTTAACGGTATAAGGTTCTTTTTTATCTGGCAATGTTTGCTAGGCATATACCACTGTCATAGACATATGTCTTTATATGTGTTCTAGACTTCTAGAGGATCCGATGGTTGCAATCTTGTTTATAACTTTCGTTTTTAGATGTTAATAAATTCATCTATCTGAAAAGTAAATTTTATGAATAAATAATTATTTTAAACGTTTTCTTCCTATTTTGTAATTGACTGTAGAATCTGTAGATGCAATAATCGGTATCGTCTTGGGTCGTCCCATTCGTTTTTCGTCAAGTTATTAAGTTAGTCCTATTCTGCTTTCGTCACTCATTCTACATTCGTCACAATCGTCGGTGGCTTTCAATGTAGAATGAGTGACGAAAGCAGAATAGGACTAATTTAAGAACTTGACGAAAAACGAATGGGACGACCCAAGACGATACCCAATAATCGAGAGAGCGAAGCGAAGGGGTTTCATTTTAATTTAACTCGAGAGGAATCGTTGGGGTTGTATGATTTTCGATAGTTTCTGTCTCGATATTTTTTTGAGTAGGTACTTGTATACCTACCTAGTTCGGATCTCAAATAAATGTGGTAAAAGAAAATGTACTTAGTTGAGGTATTTTTTTTCCGAATTTCCATTGTTTTAGATATGGGTACTTACCTAAATAAAGTCTTTGCGTTTGCATTTTCCATGTGGGGATTGTTCACTTACTCATTTAGGTACTTACCTTCTTATCTCATATCCTGTTACTTACATTTCATCGTTAGTATGTACACTATGTACTTACAAATAGTACAATGAGGGTTATACCTAGTTTGCGTTTACGTCGAATTGTAGAGTCGATCGCTAGCCGAGATCAACTGATGACGGTTTTGTAATAGTAGTTTATGTGACTGCTACATAATGAAAGGCATTAAAATACGAGTGTGGGTTTATGAAACGAATGAAATGAGTTTCATAATAGTATCACACGAGTGTTTTAATGCCTAATTATGTACAGTTACATACACTGCTTTATCTACACACATATTATAAACTTTCTATGATATATTCACTAACCTCATATTACAGCCGACATTGGGGCACTTTCCTCTCTGGCGGAACTCGCGGATATGAGATGGCATCTCCGAAATATCTTTATCGTACATTTTAAACGAAACTTTTGTTATAGTTACTTTAAAAACAACAAAACAAATTATTTTTTACTTACAAACTAATTAAAAGATAAACTGTACGTCAAATGGCGGCAAATGAAAACTTTTTTCACGCATGTCACGCATCCGTAGTTTTTTTTTAATTCAAAGACAAACTAGAGTCGGGGTCGATTACCATATCGTCCGATACCAACTTACAAGCGAGATTTGTCAATATTGTATGCAATTGTCATTTGATTTCGAATAAAACGTCATCTCGACTGATATTAGAATAGGGGTCAAATCAAATTGCCTTTTTTTCAGAGATGTTCGAAATTTGAATGTCATTACCAAATCGATTTTGATATAGTAATGAAGCTATTACCACATTTTCACAGATAAGAAATTTGCTGTAACAAAACAGTTTATCGTAATGTGGGCCATTATTTACGGATTTTGAAGGTATCATAGAGAGTTTATGATATGTGTGTAGATAAACTATTTTATTTGTAATTTTTGTTCTTTATAAAAATGAATGGCCTGGTGATTAACGAAAATGCAAACGTGCAGTATCTGCTGTATTAAAAATTTAAAATAATTGATGTAGGTATTTGTGATATGATTTATGCTGAGTTTCATGGTTAATAAAAGAATAACCCAATAATATGTGATATTTTATCCACTCGTACTGTTTTAAATACGTTTGTTCTAATATTTGTGTTAGTCTAATTGTTGTCAGATCGTATATGTCATTTAGAATAAAACCTGTCTGAAGTACACATCTTTGCGGTTTTGCAATATAGTTTAACTATAAATACATTTGTAATTCCGAAAGACGACTAGGTATTTACTCAAATATCAAACGTGGTAAGAACAAAGACTCTACATTTCCATAATAAATGTTTTGAATGCCCTAAAGCACCTTTTAATATGTTTTACAGCTTTAGACATTGACAATTATTTTAAACGCATTACGTTTTTATTAATAAGTTCAAAAAGAGTCACAAATAATCCTTTGTATGAAAATCAGCACGTGCTACAGCAAAAAATGTAAAGTTTTTATAAATCTCACAACGAAAGACAGCAGACACGCTAAAGTAATATATAAACATCACAATTGTATTGAACAAGATGGTCCTTCGACCGGATATTTATGCATCCATCAATCAACATCTGTACAGATTAAATTATCGCCATTTATTGATTTACAAACGTCACACCATAACAACTGTATGTTTACGTCGATTGCAGTTGCATAATGGACACATATGATACATAGATACATTATATCGATATCTAGTTTATTAGTAACAACACTAACCTTTCAAATTGAAACAGTGAATCCGAATTCGCAAAACACTGGCCACAAACACAGCACAATATTACGCAGAAGAGGAAAACTTGAAAATAACCAGCACTATATTTAGAAGGGGCGCTGGCGTGCTATACGTCCATCAGGTCGCACGGTCAGAACTGAACTGAGGGCAGCGGAGCGGCTTGTCAACAAACAAAGGCGCAGACGCAGCCGCACATGCGCAGTTCACGCACACATGCGCGTGCGGTGAATGAACACGCGAACAATTGAAGTGAAAATCCGAAGGTGTCGTGAGACTCGTGAGTTTTTCTTGCGATTCAATCAAGTCTGTGGTTAGTTGGTTACCTACTACACGTAGGAGCCCGATTCGGATTTTGAAATAGACATCTATTAGACATTTTTTAGACATCACCAAGATACGATAACGATATGTTTAAGATCTAACCTGTCAAATTTGACATTTGCGCGATTCTGGAGATACTGTTGAACGATTTCCACAGGATATGACTTAGAGATCCAATTCACATCTAATAGTTATCTTACTCTATCTAACGTAAAAGTGACATTGGTTGCCCGAATTGCGCTGCAAAAGAGAACTATGTAGTTGATATCTAAACTATTAACGTATCTAGAATGGATCTAGTACGTGTCGTCTCTTGTGAATATCTTGAAGTTCGAATACGGCAGTCTGTGGTTACTACACGTTGGTGTATTCTGATTGTAATAACAGCCGGCGTATTATGGATGGCTTTATCCATCTTTATCTACGTGATAAAATAACTGTCACTTTTTAACACCGTGGGATAGAAAGTGACGGAGACTGTTTTATCACGTAGACAAGAACGACCATCATATGATATGATATGATATGATTTATTTATCTCACAATATACAATGTCACTTAAAATTACACATGGTAAATTTTTAGGAATTTATATTGTGATTGTCAGTTTTTTTACATTATGAATAATGGAGTACGAAAAAATAACACTGACAATCAAAATTTCATTCAATTTAATAATTGTAATTTAATAATTAATTACAATCGTATGTCAGCAGTTTCACAATAAATAAATTAAATCCAATTATTTAAAAAATAAATTCACCAGGAATGGGTCGTTATTAAGCTATAAGGTATACTCGGGTAATTCCGAATGTCGAAAACTGTCGGATAATTCCGAAAAGAGACTCTTATTATGAAGGAATTTAGGGTGATTTTCATCTGAATTTCGGAATTATCCGACTTTCGGTATTACCCGAATACACCTTAAATAAAATATGTTAACAAAATTGAGCACTTATGTCATAGAAATTAAGGTCACCATGACAGGGTCGTCATTATATGTACTAAAAATGAAAATAAATTACAACAACAAACCTTACAATTCAGATGTCAACAAAGTACTTAAATAAATCTAATTAGTGATTTCATAAAACTCTACACTACTCTCTATCCGTACAGGTTATGAATATTATCTTGATTATAATATTTTTCAAACTCGAAGGGTAAGATGACACCTGTCATTTCAATACAATTTTGCGAGATGTAGCATTTTTAGGGTTCCGTACCCAAAGGGTAAAACGGGACCCTATTACTAAGACTCCGCTGTCCGTCCGTCCGTCCGTCCGTCTGTCACCAGGCTGTCTCTCACGAACCGTGATAGCTAGACAGTTGAAATGTTCACAGATGATGTATTTCTGTTGCCGCTATAACAACAAATACTAAAAACAGAATAAAATAAAGATTTAAGTGGGCTCCCATACAACAAACGTGATTTTTGACCGAAGTTAAGCAACGTCGGGCGGGGTCAGCACTTGGATGGGTGACCGTTTTTTTTTGCCGTTTTTTGCATTATGGTACGGAACCCTTCGTGCGCGAGTCCGACTCGCACTTGCCCGGTTTTTAGGTTATACATTATATGGAGATGACAGGTGTCATAGTCGAGTTTAATAATATTATAGTTATAGACACGATCTGACAGTGTCAAGCGTGACATTTCTGGTTCAAGAAAGGTCACTTTGGACACTGATAGATCAATCCATAACAAATCCAGATCAAATTCATAACCTGTTATTAGAATTAGAATACGCCTCCGCCTCCTCCTTATGACCGGATTGATCGAGTCGCGCTCGGTAATATACCTAAAGAAGTGTTTAACCTAAAGGTTAGTTCTCGTATCCCAACAAAATATGTATTTGGCACAGTGCATGAATAGCTAGACCTAAATCGAAATTAGGTATTACACACATAAACCGAAATTCTGCTGACAATAGGGTATTATATACTGTATTTAAAATAAATTATTTTACACCATGCATGAAATAAAGCACCAGATAATTATTAGAAAAACACAGATAGGAGTTATTTTTAAACACAAGTTCTATTTAATAAATCGGATAGAAATATAAAAAGTAGGTGAGTTGACCGTGACGTCACGATGTAATGTTTCATATCAATTCCATATTAGCAAATCGTTTTGACAGTTCTAAAAGAGTAACTGATTTGACTAGTAGGAAAATACCCTATTGTCAGGTCAAGTATGGTGGCTGAACCTGCAAGAAGAGCAGTTATAAGTTATATAACTGATCTTTATAAAGCCATAATCAATAATTTATTAATCGATCAATCAAACGCCGCAAATACAGTGACTCTACAAGACTATCGTTGTCGTCCCTATCGTCGTATTTTTACGAATTTTGAGACAAATATATAGCCTTACAAATATATATACGTAGGTACCCACCCTGCCTCAACCGGGATAAGTTTCAAGAATTCAATTTGTATGTAAGTACCTGTTTATTTATACTTAATAAAAATCTGCCGTGTGCCCCAACCCAGTTATAAAACTTATAAATGTCATGGTTTGGAGTGAAGATATCACTACATAATAAAAAAACCGGGCAAGTGCGAGTCGGACTCGCGCACGAAGGGTTCCGTACCATAATGCAAAAAAAAAACGGAAAAAAATGCAAAAAGAAAACGGTCACCCATCCAAGTACTGACCACGCCCGACGTTGCTTAACTTTGGTCAAAAATCACGTTTGCGGTATGGGAGCCCCACTTAAATCTTTATTTTATTCTGTTTTTAGTATTTGTTGTTATAGCGGCAACAGAAATACATCATCTGTGAAAATTTCAACTGTCTAGCTATCACGGTTCGTGAGATACAGCCTGGTGACAGACGGACGGACGGACGGACGGACAGCGAAGTCTTAGCAATAGGGTCCCGTTTTACCCTTTGGGTACGGAACCCTAAAAAGTAGAGCTTAAAGATGTACAATCTTATTTTCACTATTTTCACCTCAATAGATTATCTACACCGATACACACCGCACACATGTAGAGCCAGTGTAAATAAACATACGCACACTAGCTCACACGTCGTGAAAACACATTCACAACAATAACAATTCTTATCAGGTTATCAACAGTACTGCGTTTACATGTGGACGGCGAGTGACGGAGAAAATACAAGGAACGCAATATGGTACGGTACAGCTGAACGGCTGAAGCCGAGTGCACTGAAGGGGCCCGCCGGACGGTATCGGCCTGTCAGTTAGAACAAAATTTTGACAGTTCCGAACAACTGACAGGCCGATACCGTCCGGCGGACTGTTAATGAATGAATGAAAACATTTATTTTCAGGCAACTATTGGCCCATAGATAAATACCGTGTTAATCAGTGAGCCCCTTGAGTGTCTGGGCTAGCCGCAAGCGAATCTGTATGTTTGATTTTGTTTTGGATTTATGTAAGTATTTTTGAATAATGTACCTTTTTAGGTACATAGTAGAAAAATTCTGTTGATTCACTAAAATTCCTGACATTTTCGTATTCCGACCGCATTCCTGACAAACGGCCAAAATTCCTGACATGTCAGGAAAATTCCTGACATCTGGTAACCCTACCTGAGATTCGCGGCTTAGTCGCTGGTCGTAGATTTAAATCTCGTACCAATGAGTTTCCCGAGACATGTAGGCAAAATCACATTAAACCAATAGATATGTAGGATAGGTTCGTTAGGTTGCTTAATGATGCCCGAAGGGCAAACTGTCCAGAAATAGGAGCGTGTAGTGGGACTCCGTCGATCCAGGGAACCAAACAAAGATTTTCACGATATGCTTAGGACTTTCACGATTTGCCTGATCTTACGATCGGCCTTCGACATATCGAATATTGCATACAAGTTCTTGAACCGTCTAAATGGGACTTAAGCATTGACGTATAATATCTAAGGACGGGCTAATGGGGCACTAAAAATGGTACTAGTTCAGCGGTGCTACTCACGAATTCCAGCCAATCGTGCAGTCTAACGCAACCATTAGCGCGCGTTATGTGAACTCGTCAACCAATCGCGCGCGTGATGTGAACTCATCAACCAATCGCGTTGTAGCGGTTTCACACCGCTGTACTGGCTCATGTCATGCCTCATTATTATTGCCTGTAAAGCCAGTCCCTAGATATCTATGTCAATGGACTTAAGGCAAATGCCCGGCAAACGATGGCAGCGCACGGCCAGGTTAATATTGGCACGCTCCTAATGCCCTTGAACTTGAAATACGTAAACCGAAACAATTTAACGCAAGTCACTCATTTTAGCATCCACTCAAATGTAAACTGTATTCCGTTGTGTTAAAATCTATTTTTATACGTGGGTGTGAGATACGAAATTGCGTAGGTTCATGGCTACTGGCTAGCATCGGGAAGCGTGAAACAAAAATATAAACAATTGATGGCGATTATAACATTCTATTTCTATAAGTCAATTTGCGCTTTAAATTAAAGCATTTAAGCCATCATTTACAGTACCGCAATAATGCGACATACGACTTTTGGCCACTCATGTTTCATTGACAATGGTCAATGACATCAAAAAGAATAGATAGTATAGAGGGGTCCTGTCATTGTAAATTTTGTAGTCACTGTAAATTTACTGCCATCTATCGACACACGACAAAAACTCAAAATGAAAACGCATAAAGTTATCAACAAATGTATATATATGGATAAATGATTTTATTATTTTTATATCATTTTGATCCATGTTCATTCACTGATATCTATGTCTTAAAATTGTTAAATATGAAACGGTGTCGTCACGCCATCTAGCTGAGGATAGGCTAAAGGTGTGTGCGGCATCTATTCGAGAATGACTTTTACTTGAATTCCGAGGCACGTTTTTTCCTTAGACTTTATACGTCTTATACGAAGTTACATATGTCTTTGATGACATTATGTGGTCTATGTGGAGCTAATCAGTGGACGGGATGTTACCAAATTCACAAAAGAGAAGATTCGTGGAATGCACGGGGGCCCAATACTTTCCACGACTCTTCTCTCTCCGAACAGACTCTACATTAGAAATTCTAAAAACTATAAATAAATCTCAAAATTTGTGTCTACTCGGTTTTTCGACATTCTGCGCTAAAAAAACTTCAGTCATTTGATTTAATATTTTTTCGAGTATTCTAGATCGTGTATCAAAAGAGAATGAAAATTCCAATCCTAACACAAAAAAAACCGGGCAAGTGCGAGTCGGACTCGCGCACGAAGGGTTCCGTACCATAATGCAAAAAAAAAACAAAAAAAAAGCAAAATAAAACGGTCACCCATCCAAATACTGACCACTCCCGACGTTGCTTAACTTTGGTCAAAAATCACGTTTGTTGTATGGGAGCCCCATTTAAATCTTTATTTTATTCTGTTTTTAGTATTTGTTGTTATAGCGGCAACAGAAATACATCATCTGTGAAAATTTCAACTGTCTAGCTATCACGGTTCGTGAGATACAGCCTGGTGACAGACGGACGGACGGACGGACGGACGGACAGCGAAGTCTTAGTAATAGGGTCCCGTTTTACCCTTTGGGTACGGAACCCTAAAAATGGAGGTACAACTTTAAATAGAAATGCCCTGATGACTAGACAAGTGCGTAATATGTACTTTTGTATTATATGTTAGAAGTATTAGTATTTGTATACATTTGGCATCAGTATTAGGTACTTACAACACTAGCACCATATCCACCATATTGCCATCGATCTGTCCTTGAAAATAATAGCCACGTGTAACGAGAGGCTGTCATTTATATACCAATAACAGGCTAACACTGAAAAATCGATGTATAAAGTGAGCTTCTTAAATTGTTGTATGTATCTATACTAAATTCCAGGTTGGTACAAAGGGCGGGAGAATTTCGAATTTTACAAATCGTCGGTATACTTCTAAAACATGATAACTACCTGAAACATAGTTTCGAGAAAACGCGAGTTGAAAGTTTGATCCTCAAATAAGGGAAATAGAAACGCGTTTTGACAAATTTACTTTCACACTTAAAATTTTTGGATATTAAAATTGTCTATAAATTGATAAAAGTGAAATTTTTAAACCGAAAAATATTAAATATTGGACGACAAAAACATGACATGTGTTAGTTATCATGTTTTACCTGTATAAATAAAAACCGGGCAAGTGCGAGTCGGACTCGCGCACGAAGGGTTCCGTACCATAATTCATAAAAAAAAAAACGAAAAAAAAAAAGCAAAAAAAAAACGGTCACCCATCCAAATACTGACCACTCCCGACGTTGCTTAACTTTGGTCAAAAATCACGTTTGTTGTATGGGAGCCCATTTAAATCTTTATTTTATTCTGTTTTTAGTATTTGTTGTTATAGCGGCAACAGAAATACATCATCTGTGAAAATTTCAACTGTCTAGCTATCACGGTTCGTGAGATACAGCCTGGTGACAGACGGACGGACGGACGGACGGACGGACGGACGGACGGACGGACGGACGGACGGACGGACGGACGGACGGACGGACAGCGAAGTCTTAGTAATAGGGTTTTCCCGTTTTTCCCTTTGGGTACGGAACCCTAAAAATGGACTGATTTTTGTGTATTTGTTTATAATCATATAAAAAATAATTATATATAATTAAAAAAAAATTACAGTGATAAAAAATACTAGTTCACACGGCATTATAAGCAAATTCTAAAAACTAACGTAGAAATGAAAAGGAATAAATTACATGCGACGTGTAATTATTTACAGGTAAACAGTTATAAGTGATTCTAATATTAAAATTTTTGACTTTTCTCTCCTTTATTGAAGGAACATATGACAATACACTCCTTATTAACTAAATTACTTAAAAAAAATTATGATACTGATTTTGTTAGCGTTTACCGAGCATACTTAAATCAGTTTTAAGTGAATTTAATATTATTTAGTTGTATTATAATAGATAGCGTATTGAAAGAAATGTCTACAGGTAAATAATAATGAATAATGTTATGATATTTTACCAGTTGCTATAACTAGGTTCTTAATTATAGGTACATTCAGTCAAAACATGTTAACGTTACTTTATATATTTTGCATGACCAGTAGTGATCCAAAAGACTCGAGCTTTTGGAGCTCTATTTTTTAGGGCTCGCCTCATCTCTTGACGCCTCATTCACCATTCACTCTGGTCATTGACCAGTTTTATGAGATATGTTGTTTTAAATACGCTTATTATTTTTTACATGTACACATTGTACACTATATTTAATTTCCTGTCTGTTAGTACTTTTTTACACTCTATAACTTTGTAAATAATAATCATAAATAAAAAAATGTCACATATATATTTAAAACAATAAAATGTGAACAAAACTGTATAAACAACTCATTTTTGACCATTTTGTCAGTTATCATGTTTTGGAAGTATACCGATAAGTATATCCGAATATGAGAGCCGATTTTTTTTTCCTTCAGTAATTTGATGGATAGATATAGCGTACACAGAAGTCCGCCGAGAAGTTCCGAGTCGCGCAGAGAGGCATGAGAGAGCGATGCTCGAGCTAGCCCTACGAGACCGGAAACGTAACGATTGGATTCCAAGCAAGACCAAAGTTAGAGACAGCTCATAGAAAGTGGATATGGGCAGGGCACATTGCGAGAATGGACAAGAGTCGCTGGACAAGACGAGTCCTTGAATGGAGCGGGCACCCGAGGGAGCGGTAGACCACCGCAGCGTTGGGTGGACGACATCCGACGACACGGTGGTCGGGACTGGACGGACAACGAATTGAATAAAAAAGAATTAACTAAATAGTTAGTTTCTAAATACGAACTACACCCTAGTGAATCATGTTTTTAGCTAGACTTGACTCACTGACAGCCTCAAAGTATTCAAAATTCCCCGAATTCAAACAAACAACCGCACACAGAATAGACGTTTTTCTAGTAAAAGGGGAAAGGGGAAGTCTGCGGTTCGAGGAATTTTCCAACAGTGGCTTTCGGGAAAATTTTACAACAGGTTACGGTTGACCAAAAGAATCTACTTGTGAAATATTGGAACATTTCGAACAGAGTAACAGACATGTGAGCATCTCTCCAACAAACTGCAATCGCAGATTGGCCAGTAGAGTTGGTAATATGGTAATAAGTAGGTACAGTTGTAAGACAAATATGATGTTTGTACTTTTAACGTCAATCGTATCATAATTCATAATGCTTCCGATTGCATTACTTCCTGGACACGTCAAAAACATATTACATACATACCTCATGGCAGTAAAGTAAGAAATGTCTCAGATCCCATGAAATTGTCCACAGAGGCGAAGCCGACTTTTTACTGGCCAAAGTGTGTTATACTGCAGTAATGTCCATGTACGATCGTCATATTTTTAGCAAAATTAAAATTAAATTAGGTGTTTCCGTATGTGACCCGTTTAAAATATCTTCACCCCATTTTAAGCTCCTGGGTTTCCCAACTTCGGTATATTATGTTTGGTCAGTTTTAGACGTTTTAGTGTCTCATTATTTTCGTACCTTCATACCAAAAATTCCGTTACAAACATCAAGTATAAATTTTATAATCAAAACTCTTGAAGGTTAAGACTTAACACATTTTAAAACATGAATTCTTTGGATCGTATGCGATACTAAATAAGGTTAAGATTTGTGTACATATTAACGCTTGCGTGTTAAGGGCTTGATCTCACAGAAGATATATCGGGTCAAGGCACTCCTTTATTTACAAAACCAAAAGGTAATATTAAACAGTTACCTCGAACTATGTCTACATGACATTTTGATTCTTTTATCAATGGATAAAGATTCAAATTTGTTTATATTAAGACTTAAACGTGTGCACTTGGAACCGAATTTCTAGTACCTAGTTACAGATCTCGACTTGGATTTCGGCCTTCACTTTAAGTCTCTGATTTTTTGTCCTCGAACTTGATTTGTTAGTTTTTTGTTAGTCTACACTACAAGGTGTTAGTATATTTTATTAATACCTATTGGCTTTTTTGATAATCAATGTTTCACGGTTAAATACCTAAACCTAACAGTGGCGGGGCAAACATATCATAACAATTATATCCAATGAGAAAGCCGGATCTATTATGGCCTGTACCTATATTTGTGAGATACAGGATAAGGTGCTCAATGATTGTAACTTAGGAACGCCGATAGATCGATAGATAGAGAATCGAGTTCTATTGGGACATTTTATACTTATTTCTATATCTTTAATAACATAATGTCATGTAATGTTTATTTATTTGGGTCAAAAACGTTCGGGAAAACCGGCTTCTTTTCTGTGAACATTACAAAAGTAAACAATTTGGATACGTTTTTCTAAGACTTTCATCGTCCATTTAAAGAAGTGGAAATTTTCATAACTCATAACCTTACCTAACTCATACTAAAAAAGTTATTGACCTATTTTGTCACTTGTCAGTCACGTTTAATGATATGTCCTTCTCCTCGCGTCGTTACCCTCATTGATGAGGGTCGTAATTCCCTTAACGTAGCGTTATCTTCTGGCTGACGGTGTCTCGACATTTATTCCAATCTTTGGGAGCATGGCGTACATAGGCACAACTTTTAGCTCGTGTCTAAAGCTGTATGTGTTGAACTTCGACCACGACGTCAAAAGGTCCTCAAAAATTACTCACGTAATAGGGAGTATTACTGCAATGTTCTGCCGCCAGAGTGCAACACTAATTTGTTTAGTAAACCATAGAGTAACTTATACATACTAGGCCTTAAACAGTTTTTTGACAAGTTTTCACTATGACATTGATGCAACAAGGCCGTTTGTTTACAGATGGCCTACCGCGAAACGCGAAAATCGAAATTTCTTTATCTGCCTCTCTATCGATCGAATAGGCAAGACTGGCAAGAGTGATAGAGAAGCAGAAACCGAACTTTCGACTGTCGTGTTTCACGGTAGGCTATGTGATTGGCCTAGTGACGCCCTCTACGCAGAGTTTTGCGTAATATTCCCTATTAATGGACGCCTCCTTATTGTTTATTGTCTATTTGCACGACTGTAGCGCCCCCCTTTTTTAATTATCGGACGTCATGCATTTTAAATTGATTATACCCGATATAATCCGTTTACATAGTTTTATTTCAAGGTTTAGTTCTCTGACCATGAACTTCGCCAAAACCACGCTAAAGAGTAAAGACCCTTCGCCATTTAAGTATATTTGTTAGTCAGGTACTTAAGTATGTTATCGCTAAAAGGAAGTTGATGGGTCCACAAGTCCAACCATGTTTTAATTATCGAAGTGTTTGTAGAGTACTTAGATTTACATTCCGAACCGTATTCCATTGCAATAAGGTGTAAAATGCATGCATATCTTGAACGCCACCTGGACACTTCTTCGTACTTGTTGGAAGTTCAAATATAATTAAGTAATGGAGTGCAGTTGGTGATAAAAGTGCCCGTAAAAATGGCCGCCCTGCCAGACAGGTCATAATAATACTTTTGAAATGTTGTTTTAAACATAGGTATAAATACCAGTGGGGCTGTTATGTAGGTAGTAGACCTCGCGAACCCCCATGGCTACGCCATCTTAAAAAAATCCATAAACTAAATGTCGGACAGACAGACAGACGCACAGGTGATCCTATAAGGGTTCCGTTTTTTCCTTTTGAGGTACGGAACCCTAAAAATAACATTTTATCGAGCCGCTCACAAAATTTCACGAGAATCGGCTGAGAAATGCGTCCTGAAGAAAAGAGCATCCGGACATGCGCATTTTTGCTCAAGTTGAAAAGAAGATATTCACTCTAGGTATTCACCTATAAGTATGATTTGATGTCCCGTTTTCTATTTGGATGTGACTTTTACGTGCCTTTAGTGTGTTAAACTTTATTGGCTAAAGCTTTCCTGGTTCTAAAATCAGCATGTCTCTACCGTTTGTAAAATGGGATACGAGTATTACAGTGCTTTAGTTTCCAAGCCAATTACGTACATCCATTCCCTCACGCTAATACGATAATGCAAGCTGGAAAATAAATTATTACTGCACTAGATCAAGTGGGTGTTATTGCAACCCACGTCCAGCTACTACTGGTGTGAGTTCCGATAGCTGCGCGAGTGCAAGAGTCGAGTTGGGCGCCAGTGCAACATAAAAAAAAAATTCAGCCTATATACGTCCCACTGCTGGGCACAGGCCTCCTCTCATGCGCGAGAGGGCTTGGGCTATAGTCCCCACACTAGCCCATTGCGGATTGAATCTTCAGATACACATTTGAATTTCTTCGCAGATGTATGCAGGATTCCTTATGATTTTCTTCACCGAAAAACTGGTGGTAAATATCAAATGATATTTCGCCAATAGCGACTAATAATTCACGTGAGTTAACCGTTGTGATCTAAATATATTTAAATATGTTTAACGAAAGGTTAAATTTAAATTAAAGTTGATAATGATGGCCAAACGTTTTTATACTAATAGTTCGCGTGAGAATTCGACTCGCGCGTATCCGAAAAGCAATTGGAACGATCGACTGAGCGCTTAAGCGTATAAATAACGCATTTTGCGCTCAAGAGCGGCGTTATTGTAATGTTGTTTGGATCTCAATTTATACAAGTGTTATTGGCATTTTATTTTGGGGAAATCGCTTCTCGAAACGAATAAACAAACGTATATTCTAAAGAGTTCCAAGATGGTATTCAATTTCAATAAGTGTTGTAAAGGGGGGTGTCTTTTTTAAGCTGCCTTTCCACTGACGCAAAGATGAGCGATGAGAGGAAACATGCAGGAATCAACCAATAGCATTGCGTGTAGTAAAAGGGAGGGGAGAAAAGAACCACAATTTTGATATGTTTGGTGGGTTCGTCAATAATTTGATTTGCTTTATCTACTAAGTTTAAGCTCTAGCCTCGTGAGTCTAAAATTCTAAATGTACATTAAAATGTACAGTCTGTCAAGAAAGTGATCTACCACTTTTCAACTCTATCATCTGATTGATAGAGTCGAAAAGTGGTAGACCACTTTCTTGGCTGACCGTACATATTGGTTGTAATCTAATTTGAACCTTTCAAGAAACAAATAAAGTAGTATTTCTTTTGTTTTTAAACAAATTAATTTCGTTCCAGGTATGGATCAAGGTTCAAATTAAAAATTGGAAAACTTTCTAATGGTGGGTCTTACGAGGTTAGACAGAATTAAATATAGTACTAAACATTTTACAAATTATGCTAAATTATGCACTGAAAAAAACTTCACGTTGTAAATGAATTTGGTCAAGTTCTGTTTCCACACATGTACCTATTTGTAACTAAGTTGTATGTTACTTTATATGTAAATAGATGAGCGTAATAGGTATAATGGTAGCTGCTTCTATTTAACCCAATTCTGTTTTCGCAATTAGGTTAACTTAACCGATTGGAAGTGACCCGTTTAGAAATAGGGCAGATTTAAAACCTCCTCTTCGCCGCTTTTGTCGCCTTTTGTTATTTTATGCTATACGAAGTATACGTCACTAGAACGTATTATGTTATACTTATGTAGCCTCTGCCGGCGACTTCGTCGGCAAAGAAGTCGTTTAAACATTCAACCCCAATCCTACCCTCTTAGGCTTTGAATGTAAAAAAAAAACTTTCTTAGTCTTAGGGTTTGAATTTGAATGTCAAAAAAGGAAACTTTCTTAGTGCAACTCTACAACATTTAAAGATATAATTATTATATGTTTCAAATTTTAAGATCCCCAGTGGCGGATTTCCCTTAAGGCCCAGTTAGCTGCCCTCAGGGCGGCCACGGGGGTAGCGGACCTCTCGCTACGCAGCATAATAGCGGCGATGCTGGGTAGCGAGAGGAAATGGGAAGCGGTGGCCTCCTTCTGCGAAGAAACCATGTCACAGAAGGAGGAGGCGGAGTGGGTGCGAGAAGCGGCTGCTGACGCGCTTCCTCTCCGACGCAGACGGCAGGGTCGAAGGCAAAGAGCGTATGCTCGCCTCGAGCCCCAGTAGGGTCAGCGGATTCCGTACCCGCATTGCACGGCCCCATACACGTTGTCGGAGGAGGGGGGGATCAAGCGTTTCTGATCCTCCCCCATTGTGAGGGGGGCCCTGGCGATAAGCCGGGGCTGCCGGAGGGCGCCGTGGTGGAATGTCATCCCAGTCGATCCCAGTGCGCCCTCACGAACGGCAGAGAGGGTGAAACGCCGGAGTGGGCTTAGTGGGTAGGGCCAAATTCTCCCCCTCTCTTGCCAGGAGAGGGGAAAGGAGCGGCGAGTCCCACACACCGTGCATAAACGCATTCCCTTCCGTCAAAAAAAAAAAAAAGGCCCGGGCCTAGGGCGGCCAGATGTTAGGGGCGGCAGTCTATATGGTATAGGTCCTGAGAAAGGGGCGGCTAGTAATTACCACAGGGCCTGGGGCCTAGGGCGGTAAAGACTGCAAATCCGCCACTAGATCCCACTTTTAACGGTTTAGGCTGCGCGTTATCTGTCAGTCAGTTACCTACTGACTCAAGAGGATCAACATTTACATATGCGATATAGTTTGATTATTGCGCTCATTTCGTTTTATCAATATCAAGGCGTCAATAACTGGAGTCTTAACCAACATGACTATCGTTAATAGGAGACGTTAATGGAAACTTAAATATGGAAAATATGGAAACAATCACGGACTTTTCGTAGCACCTGTCATCCCGATACATTTTTTTCTGTTCGTCTGGCGTTTGACGATGTACGATTGTCAGTCTTGGCTAGGCCCCCGATGTTTACCACATTCTCGCGCAACTCTTGCCCTGCTAAGCTCATTAACTAATTTACTGCTAAGCTACGGTTGTAGCGCTAAGTCGTAGCTACAACAAGGGTTTCCCGGCATGTAGCAAACATGCTTTGTAGACGCGAAACGAAACATTTTTTATTCGGATGTTTGTTGCCGATATATCATGTTACAAATGCATTTTCGTTATTAAATTATCATTTAGGTAATTGCTTAAAATAATAAATAAAAAACACAATAATTTGCCCGCAAAAAGCTAGTGAGCGAAACGCATCATTAGTCGAAATGTCACCTGACGTCACTCGTTTCAACAAATTGTAAAGACCAACCAAGAGTGAAGTAGATGGCACTATGACCTGTCTCGCCACTAAGTTGCAACAAGGCAAATCGAGGCTGGTGTCCGTTTCATCCCACCCGCAGCAGGAAACTACAACCGTTTTATGGGCCTCATACTATCATCTGCTAAACACCATGTGTGCAGAGGTTTCAGGAAGGAGTACATACCAGGCTGGAATAGCGACAGTGAAAAACTGTATAAAACCTACCGGGAAACAGGCGACTGTGCAATTGGCAATGAACTCCTGCAGACTCTGGATGCCAACCGTTCTAGCAAGTGGAAAAACACGGTTAACTGTATGGATTTCAAGCGGTCAAGTCGAAAGGCGTGGAATGTTCTTAACAAACTTACGGGGAAAATAACAGCACCACGACAGACCTCTGCTATTCATCCGAACGAAATCGCAAACAGGATGGTGTCCATTTCTAGAGCGAAAGGCGTGAAACTGGAGACCAAGAAAGTCAAGAAAAGAATGAAGGAACTTAAGTCGAACCTCGTGGAAGATCCAAAATTAGCAGAACCTTTTACAGCCGAAGAAGTCCAAAGAGCAATTAAAGGGCTTCAGATTGGGAAAGCTGCTGGAGTAGATGGTATTTATAACGAGTTTCTGCTTGGACTGAGCCCCATGGCGATAAAGTGGCTGTCTCTTTTCTTTTCCGATGTTCTCCACTCCAACAAACTCCCCAGAGCCTTTAAAGAATCAAGGGTGATAGCACTGCTAAAACCAGCCAAAAGAGACGACGACCCTTCCAGCTACCGCCCGATTGCTTTACTCAGCAACTGCTATAAACTGTTAGAAAGACTGATATACCGCAGAATAGCTCCTCTTATAGATCGGTTGGTACCGGTTGAACAGGCGGGTTTTAGAGCTGGACGGAGCTGTACGGACCAGGTACTAGCCCTAACAACTCACTTGGAAAACGGTTTCCAGAAAGGGCTAAAGTCTGGGGCTGTATTTGTCGACCTCACCGCTGCTTACGACACCGTCTGGAGGGAGGGGTTACTCTGCAAGCTACTGTTAGCCGTCCCTAACCTGACTATCTTCAAGCTAATCTCCAACATGCTCTCTCAGAGGCGGTTCAACGTGCACTTAGGTTCGGAAGTTAGCGACACCAGAGTGTTAAGCAACGGCCTGCCCCAGGGATCAGTACTGGCACCCATTTTGTTTAACCTGTACATCCACGACCTCCCAAATACCACTGCCAGGAAGTTTATATATGCTGACGATATTTGCCTCGTGAATCAGCACAAAAACTTTAAAAACTTAGAGGTTTCACTAACCGGCGATATGGAGGTGCTAGCTAAATACTTCAGGATATGGCGACTAACACCCAGCACTAGCAAAACAGAGGTATCCTGTTTCCATCTGGCCAATCAACGTGCCACGCAGGAGCTTAAGGTGCATTTTGAAGGATCCACACTAAAACATAATTCTTCCCCAAAATACCTGGGAATCACTCTTGATCGATCCCTTACATACAAACAACATCTTACCGGCACAGCTCGCAAACTCCAGACCCGAAACAACATTCTTCAGAAATTAAGCGGGACTTCTTGGGGAGCAAGTGCCAATGTCCTGAGAACTTCTGCTCTGTCATTGGTGTACTCCACGGCTGAATATTGCGCACCGGCATGGTTGGGGAGTGCCCACGCCACCAGAGTAGACGCTGAGCTGAATAGGGCCATGAGACTCATCTCCGGTACGCTACTCTCAACCCCTTCCCACTGGCTTCCAGTGCTTTCTCGGATCGCTCCGCCAGACTTGAGAAGGAAAGAGGCCCTGATGCGAGAAGCGGCAAGGATCCAAAAGAACCCAGCCCTACCAATTCATACGGAGTTTCTGAACCCAGCCAACTGTCGCTTAAAATCTAGGAATGCCTCTTACAGTATCTTTAAGGGCCTTGTCGATAGTTGTTTCAACCTGAAGCGTGAGTGGTCACAGTCGTGGAACTCATTGATGGCGGGAAAGCTGGGCTCCGGAATCACCCCAGGTGCCATAATTAAAGGATCTGACCTCCCAAGACGGCACTGGTGCAACCTTAACAGACTTCGCACTGGCCATGGTCGTTGTGCTCACTACAAACACCGCTGTGGATGGGTGGAATCCCCGGCTTGCATTTGTGGCGAGACTGTACAAACAATTCAGCACATTATAGAGGATTGCCCCATAACGCGCTATGCCAACGGACCTCCTGAAGACCTGATCGTCCTTAACGACGAGGCCACCAAGTGGCTGATTGGACTTAATCTGCATTTATAACTGTTTGTTTTCTGTTTATCATACTATGCCATACGATTAAATAAAACTAAGTTGCAAACGTCAGTTGCGTTCACACCGAGTGACGTCATCAGTTCTGTCCGGTGTTCAAACGATAAAAATTATGATTTTTTTTCTTTTTTAAGTCATGCATGAGGCTAATTGGTTATGAATGGATAGAACGGTGTCAAGTATGGGTTGCTACGAATATGGCTCTCGACAGTCTCGATCTCGACCCGCTCCAGTTTGCCGCACTAAAGCCATTGTGTGGCTTCTGTGTTGATGCTTCGGCCTTCGATTTTGTAACCTAAGAGGAAAGGGGACGGTCGCTTCTCCATACAAACGTAGTCCACATTTTCCTCTCTGGATTTGACATTATGATTGGAAAATATTGATGTATATTAACCGTAGCTATGCCCCTACGTTTAACTTTTTTGGATTTTTTGATTATTGTAAAAATAGGAGCGAAAAACAGATTTCTTACAAATTATTAAATGCTCCTAACTTTTATAACAATTAAAAAAAAAACACGTAGCGGCATAGCTGTCGTTGATATACAACAAATTGTGTCAAAATATTTTCAATAAGGTTAATATTCAGAGAGGAAAACGAGGTACGTTTGTAAGAAAAGGCAATTTCGAGCGAGTCCTACACTTTCGTCTTAAACTCTGTCCAGAGTTAAAAAAAAAAACAACGGGTTGCACTCTGGGAGTGCCGGCAGAAGTGAAAACTCAATGACATTGTAACAGTTTTTCGATCAGGTCACGTGTCCGTCTTACGTCTTACGAGTAAGAGACGCGTGACCTGTCGCGAGTTTAACATTTTTTCCCCATCACAAAAAGTGCACAGCGCCGCTAAAGAAGTTTTCACTTCAAAAATCCAAATTAGAAAAAACTAGGATTGGTTTTACGAGAATCTTTGCTTAAAATACTTCTAAAGAAGACTGAACAATAAAAAGTTTACAATAATTCAAAATAAGAGCTTAGCAAAGTTCTATAGAGTATTTTGTAATAGATGTTTGTCAATTCAACGGCATTCATGCCCTGTTGGAACATTTCTTACTACAGTGGAACCTCGATAGCACGAATCTCAAGGGAAACGCCAAAAACTACGTGTTAACGAGGCACCGACTTAGGAGGTTTTTGTTCGTCTTAAAGAGGTTTCGAGTTACAGAGGTAAAACGTTCGTAAAAAAATCGTGTTAGAGAGGTAATTTTAGAACCGCATAAAATACAGTGTTATTGTCTTTTTCGAGTTATAGAGGTTTGTTATTAAATAACTTGGAGTTATAGAGGTGGTAAAACAAACCGACTATTTTTTCGAGTTGTAGAGGTCAAGTTTCATTTTTCGTGTTATAGAGGTAAAAATTTTACTGAATAGTCGTGAAGGGAATTGTTGGTAACTTCGTCTTAATGAGGTTAAATATTTCGAGAGGTTTTGGGCTCTGAAGGGAAGGGAATAGCATTTTATTTCGTGTTAACGATGATTTCGTATTATCGAGGTTAGAGTTACCGAGGTTCCACTGTATAAGTAACATACACGTGTTATACCTAATATAGTAAAATTAGGATCGATATAGACTGCTATTGTCATAAATCTATTATTGTTGTTGACTCACTCTAATTCCAACCCACTCGATGGTGAGGCACACAGAACGTGCATATTTGATGGAGTCGGCTAAAATAGGAAATGGAACTTACTACGGTAGCATGATATTGTATTGTCTTTCTCTTGAAATACTTAGAAGAAAATGTTTATCGCAAATAAAAGATTCTTATTCTTAAAGATGCAAATATCTCTACCGTGTCTAATGTATAGCTGCGTTCCTGTCGTCAGTTACTGAATAGTACGATAAAACTCTTATGAAGTTCTACTGGATATACAGTATGTATAGCAAATTCTATAATTTTAATAAGCATTTGTAACAATATGAACGATTTACCTTCTACATCAATTTGTCTTTATTGTACATAATTAAAGTTAAGTACAATAACATAATGTACAAATGCTATGAATGAATACTATCATTAAAATAATTAACTAAACGAAGAGCTCTTATCAACTAAATTCTTTTTTTTTAAGTACATACTGATATATTGCAGAGAAAATCATTTATTTACATACAATATATATACAGTGGTACTATGTACTAAACGAAATTAATAACAGCTTAAATCTAAAATAGGCCCTTGAGGTATTGTACCAAGGATGCTGCCGGCATTTCCTCGCTGTATCGCAATGCTGATACGTTGTGCGAGGTAGCCGCCAGCTCTTCGGTCACCGGTTACGTCAACCAAATTTAATTAAATTCAGTCATTTTATTAATACAACCTAAAGTGGTCAAAGCCCTTTTCTTGTGGTCGCTTTGAAGAGAACAAGTGTTCATTACATTTTAGTTTGCGTAGCTCGGTAAACAGTTAGTTGAATGAGGGTTTAATTTTGTAGGTTTGGTCAAACATTTGCTTTTATTTGAATTTAGAATAATTTGATTAAAATGCAATGTTAAAATTCTAAAAATGTGTGGGAGGCAGAGAAGTTTTGCTTGAGGTAACTATACTGTTGATTTCAAAAGATGCACTTTTAAAGAACGAATATGACTACACCATAATAAAACAAAGTCCCCCCGCCGCGTCTGTTTGTGTGTTTGTATGTTCGCGATAAACTCAAAAACTACTAACGGATTTTCATGCGGTTTCCACCTATCGATAGAATGATTCTTGAGGCAGGTTTGTGTATAATTTGTTAACCCGTGCGAAGCCGGGGCGGGTCGCTAGTAGATTTATATAGTTGAAAAAATATTTAACTTTTTAAGTAACCAATTCAAGTACCTGCCTATCTACCTACGCGTCGAAACATTTTGGACGTATTCGTATAAAAATAGTTTTAAGTACTTTAATCAGGGAAAACAATACTAAGCATAATATCAAACACCGCTAAAACATAATTAAACGAAGTTCATAATAAAAACTACTCTAAAATGTGCTAAAATAAAAAGTAAACAAACCTTTCAACGAGACCGCAGAACCGAATCAATCCAACGAGCCACTAAAATACGGAGGCGGCAAAATCCGTACAAAATACCAGGTACAAATACCAGGTATAAATACCAGGTACAAATACCACAGGTACTAGGAGCGCGCGCGACAAGCGACCGCGTCCACGGCTACTAACGTTGTGGCATGCAGGAATGCAAGTTGCAAGTGCAGCCAGACGGACCGGCGGGAATTAGGAAAAAACAGTCTGGCGGGAATTTGTCTTATTCTGGAACAAGGGACTTTAGGGTTCCTTGCGATAAAGGAAAATACTGTCAATACCAAGGTGCAAGAATAAAGTTATTTTTCACAAATAATACTTCTCGGTTTCTGCACAACGCAATATTGTCAATGATCTGTTAAAATATGAAATTATGGAACCCTGTGTTGTAACAATGAGAATTTCATTATGTATGACGTTGAAGATTATTAAGTGTCATTAACTCATTTCATGATCAGCCCATGAAGTAGATAGAAGCTCACGATGTTTAAGAATCTTTACTCAGAAATCCTTAAATTAATTAACTCGTAAGACCCAGTGACATCTGCAATACTGAGAAAAAGCCTGAATTTACCGACAACCGCAAGTTAATTCTCACGAAAGAAACCCAGTCGCATTTCGCACCCCCTCTCAGAAGTCCTCGAATGTAACCCCTCCAATCCTCATCACTAGCTAACTCTGACCTTTAGTCAGCAATCCTCAAATTTGTTAACTCTCAGTGACATCTGCAATACTAAGAAAACGCCAGAATTTACTGACAACCACTACTTTTTCCACACAAACGAATCCCCAGTTGCATTTCCTACCCCCTCTCAGGATTCCTCAATTTAGTAACCCCTTCAGACTGTCATCAAGCTACCTCTGACGCTTACTCAGAAATAATCAAATTTCTTAACCCGTAAGACCCAGTGACGTCGCAATACAAAAAAACCGGCCAAGTGCGAGTCGGACTCGCAAACGAAGGGTTCCGTACCATTATCTATAAAAACGGTCACCCATCCAAGTACTGACCCCGCCCGACGTTGCTTAACTTCGGTCAAAGATCACGTTTGTTGTATGGGAGCCCCACTTAAATCTTTATTTTATTCTGTTTTTAGTATTTGTTGTTAGCGGCAACAGAAATACATTATCTGTGAAAATTTCAGCTGTCTAGCTATCACAAATCACGAGATACAGCCTGGTGATAGACGGACGGACGGGCGGACGGACGGACGGACGGACAGCGGAGTCTTAGTAATAGGGTCCCGTTTTACCCTTTGGGTACGGAATCCTAAAAAAGCCAGAATATACCGACAACCGCAACTTTTTTCACACAAAAGAAACCCCAGTTGCATTTCCCCCTCTCAGAAGTCCTCAAATTAGTAACCCCCTAAGTGTGTCATCATTACCGCCTCGGTCATTCGCTGGGGCGTTGACATCGCGATCGCCGTGGAGGCGGCATGCTAATGTTTATCTTGTGTTTTTGATTAATCATGCGGATGTAAAATCGAGAATGTCACGATGAAATATGGGATACTTCTAAGGGTCTGCCGCGAAAAACGAAATTTCGTTATCGGCCTCCCTGTTGCTCGCATATGCAATTTCGATTTTCGCGGTAGGCCCTCTGAATAATGAACAGCAAAATATACTGCCATTGCCACGCTGTGCAGATCAGGTTATCCGAATGAAATAAATAATTACGTGAGATAGGATTAGGATAGGAGTTTACCAGAGGGGCGTGCTTTCAAGGGGGCAAAATGGCTAGGGGCACGAAGCACTCTATATATAAGAGAGGGATGAGGAGGCATCCAAATTTCTTTTTTGCTACAAGTTGTGGAATGCAAAAAAGTTAGCAACCGCATTTTTTCCGAATTTCGCTAGTACAAACAGCAACACTGTTAACTGTCCATCGGTAGACCTTATTACAAAAGGGATAAGTAAAGTCCACCGATGGACAGTTAACAGTGTGGACGATGGTACGTACCTCAGCAATTGAGTATTAAGTTGAGCAACACAAAAAATGCAATGACTTTGTTTCATCACAAATAGAGGACTCAGCAGCGCAGTCTAGTTATCGATATTGCAATAAACCGTCTAGCCAAAGTACTACATACCTATTAGGGTTCTACTGCAGTCTAGACGCCCAGGCTAGACATCTAGACAATACTCTATCAGGAAATGTAATCTATATAAAATCCTTTTTGTGTACTCTGGGTAAAGGGGTTATGTCGGACTGATCCCTGGATTTGATCCTCTGATGTGTTTTTATTGCAATTTGATCCACTTTATCGCTTACGGGTACGGCTGGAACCTCCTTCTGATCCTAAAAATATATCAAATCAGTCACAGATCTATTCGTAGTCTTTGACAGGATCATATAAAGATTAGACCAGAACACCTAATTTTTAAGATGGCGAGAAGCCACTCTCACTATCACTTCTGAATAGCAAAAATCATTTTTTTTACTTCAAATAACGTGACTTATTTCGTGCATGCTCCTGGGCCTCCTAAATAATAAATAATTTTTAAATTCAGGCTTATTCATCAAAATAAGTAGACATTTGAAACTTATCTAAAATACATATCTCTAAATAAATTAAAAGTCATGCACGCAAATTAAAAGAACAAACACAAAGTAAATACACAATTTGTCAAAATTAATAAATAAAAATTAAATTACAATTATTTTATTTACAATTAAAAATTAATTAAAATGAAATAGAATAAACATTGTTAGGTACTAATTGTTGACATTGTTGTTGTAGGAGCGTTAATATTGCCGCTACACAAGCTCTGTGAAACAGCCACCAATTTCAGTAGGTATATGAGGTATATAACACATACGACAGTAATACGACACGACACGACAGCAAATATGATATACTTAGATTGACATCAGAGGACTTGGTAATAACTAGTCCTATTGGCAAGCTTCGGAAACTAAACATTAAAAATGTGTCAGTTCGTTACTTTTTCCACATAAACTTGTATGATTCATCATACAAGTTTGTGGAATGGATATCTACTGGTATGCATGTGTACGTAACGTACGATATGTTTTTGTGTAACTGTGTATGTGTGTGTGTGTGTGTGTGTTTCGTGCGCACTCAGCTGTTCCAGGTGTATCGAACTGCAATTAACCTTTCTATCACACGCTATCGTGACCACCTGCTATGCAATGCAGTATGTACCTGCAACTGCCATATGCTATGCAGAAGCAGTAATTCAACTCGGTGGCTTACGACCTTTTAAAGCATAGAAGGTAGGATTGTATAGAAGTGGTATATGCGTGCCTCCGTGAGGGACAAAACATACGCAAATGCGACACTGTGATTGGTCGAATTTATTTGTTGCCCACCATTATCCATACTAAAAAAAATGGTGAAGAACAAAAAATATGTGAGACTGTGATAAGGACAAACAATAATAGCGCTTTCTCTGCTACTCCGTTCTGTCAGTTATCCCCACCACTCATGCCCAATTCAGTTTAATACTAGATTCATGTTTTAAAGCAATTATATAAGTTTGTCAGATTTCAAAGGATGCCATTGTGTTAGTGTGTGTAATGCGTAAGCAATAAACATTTTTTAAGCATATCACATTGCCCAGCAGTGGGACATTATAGGCTCCCAATAATAATAATAATAATCACATACAAATAAAACGAATTTGACACTCAAAGTGTCTTAACATCAACATTCAAATTAAGGACAGGGTATTTCTATTTCTAGTCCCAAAAAAAAAGTACCGAAACATGTTTTTAGCATTGTTTATTACATTTTGTATTTCTATTCGACTTTATCTTACACTACTTATTCCGATAGGCCGAATTTGTAATATTAATCGGTAGCATGATCATTAAAAACATTGCATTGAGCCTCAACACTGGCCACTGTTGCCAGTTGGTGTCAGGACCATTACATTGCTACATATAGAAATACACTTTCCCCACGTTTGAGTATAATGTACGACCGCTTCTCCATACAAACGTAGTTTCCATTTTCCTCTCTGGTTATTGACATAATGGAAAATATTTTTACACAAATTGACTTACCTATATTCCCATAGTTATGCCTCTTCGTTTTTTTTGGATTTGATATTGCAAGGCGATTTCGCGCGGTCGTCCCCTTTCGTCTTAAACTTAAAACCATGCGCTTTTCACCCTGTTAATTGCTACTAATTGTAGTTGTTCGCTTATTTCGCCTTTACAAAGTTAACTTACTGCTTTGCATATGCATGTTTTGTAAGTACTAGAATGTAGGGGCGGAACCATTTAACAGTTAAGTGCCAGCGTTAGCTTGGTCTGAGCCATCATGCATTATAAATAGCAAGTTAATGACGAAACAGCAATTTGATATAGTCTAGGAAAGTAAATTGGTTATTACTATATGACTGTATAGGTAGAGGTATTAAAGTCCGTCTAAGCTAAAGTGACTTGAACAGAACGAAGTGGCATTATAAACGCCATATATTCAAAGAAATTTGATATTAATGATGACATTGTTACAATTTGTCATTGCAAATGCCATGTACAGTTACATAGCTTGGTCCGACCACAAAATAAGTAATAGTATGGTCCGACTCTACCTTATTAGGGTCTGACCTTAATATATTTTCCGGTTAGGTACTTTTTAGGTAGGAATTAAGTATTTTTAAATTTATGAATTTAAAAATAATAAAAATTAAATTTATGAATTAAAAAATAATCTTCATCTGAGTGGAGCTCTAACCTAAAAATATATTTAGACTAGATTTTATTTTAGCACCGGACCCTTCATGATATTATTTATGTGTACAAATAAATGGAGTAAACTTTATTGGCGATTATCTAATCATAATCACTAATGTATAAATTAATATCAATCAAAACAAGTTATATCTGAGGGCCCACTGCGAACAACGTTCGACGTGTTGCCTCTCTGTCGCACTTGTAAATTCGATCGTAAGTGTAACAGGGAGGCAACACGTCGAACGTGATAGGTCCTCAGAGCAAACAAGTCTAGAGTTAGTGTGTAATTTGGCCATACATGCCAAAGTTGCCCCGTCTAACCTTGGTACAGTTACAACTAGGTGCATTTAGCTATGTTCCCATTCAGTTTTATTAAAGCAATAAGTACCTAGTAAAAATAGAGTTAGACCAAGAAAAGTATGCAGCGATTTTGCTCTGCAGCAAGTGTTATTATACGTCAATATTTCATAAGAAGTTTGACGTTTAAAATAACACTCCCACTGCGTGGGCTATCAAAATCGCTGCAGACTTTTCTTGGTTTAACTCTAGTAAGTAATCGTGATGACTGATGACAGTAGCAATGGCTTCGGCGACCAATCCCAAGGCCTTGAATTCATACTAATAATAATAATATTTTTTTATAAGTAGGTACCTATGGCATTCAAATGATTTGCCAGTGTCATGTCGATTTGTGTTAACAATAATCAAGTACTTCGGGAACCCGAAGCGACAAGTTGATAATACAAACGAGTACTTCTGAAAATCAAACGGTGAGTCTAACCACCAAATTTTATCGAAATCTAAGGAACAAAATCGCGAACAAATAAAACATAAAACGAATGACATAAGATATGGAAACGGACATAAGATATGCCGCCCTGACACAGATATACGATGACAAGACGCGAGTTTGACCAGCCGGCCGCGGGCCGTCGGAAAACTGCTTCGTTCCTTAAATGATTTGACAAAAAATTTGGAACATTTTTCTTCCTGACATAACTTTTCTTGTCTTTAAAAAAATTTCATCAACGACTACATTTTTTAGGTTTCAGAAGTGGAAAATTTTCTAGTATATTGTTCTTGAGATCATTTTAGGTAATTTAAAGCTTTATAAATTTTTCACTTTTTCATACAAAAGAGGATGCCATACGACAACGCTAGGTTTTAATGGGTTAAAACTTTGAATCATTTAACTATTAAAGTTACAAGACGTATTATAGTAACCTATGTTCAATATATTCTCCTTTAGCGTTGATACACAAACGCAAATATAATTTAAAATTATATTATAAACAATAAACAATCTTCCGCAGTAAAAAAAAAACAAAGTATTTTAGGCCATCCTGTATTTTCTTGATGTAGGAGGAATCCGGATTGTTCCAGAATACGTCTTGTCCAGGATAAAGAGTGTTATATTCTTATCTTTCGCATTTGTTACGAGACAGACTTGCGAGTGAAATGTCTAAATGTCCACAAAAATCCGTCTGGCAAGGCCCCGCGTCGAAAAACAGCAACGCCACTTAATAAGAATTTTACTTTTTTGTCCGGTAAAAAAAAACCTTAGGACTCCTTAGTAATTAGGTAAGTAGTCGGTAGTGACCAATAACGTCAATTGCTAAAATGGTCAAGATTTTTCTGTAATGAAACCATTAGATATTTCCAATCGTAACCAGAAACAATAGCCAAAATTGTTTTACAGCATGTCCGTATTGTCCTATGAAGAGCAGTAAATTGTGTAAAAACCGAAACCAGAAGTATCGTTCTTCATTTCCGAACAATAAATGAATAATTCGTACGTTTTCGCACTTGGTTTGGTCCTTCACCTCTTTCCCGGTCGGACGCCGGACAAAGCCCGTAAGCGATCTTACACGCACGCCGTTGCGGTGAGCGGGCGGGACATCGCTTATGTATACGTGCGTAGTGCTAGCTGTCTCGCTCTTAACCTAGCAGGCGTGTTATGGACGTATTTATCAACGTGATAAAATAACAGTCACTTTTTAACACCGGGCGATAGATAGTAGCGGATGCCGTTTTATCACGCTGTCACGTAGACAAGGACGACCATCATATCCGTGCAAATTCTTGGTTGCAGTGTCCGGGTCCGCATTAGTAGGTATGATTAAGCTTTGTTCGTCGGGGACGGGGACCAATCAGTTATATGATTCGACCTCATTTCGCACAATTACCCACTGCAGATGCAGACTGCAATTGTTCTTGGTTATTTCGGGACGAATCTAATTTCTTTGACTGGAATAACTTCGTATAAATTCCAACTGTATTCTTATTTTAGTTCATAAGTCCGCTTCAGACCGCTGACTCTCAGGAAACAGCGAAAAATCATGTTACATTTTTAATTTAAACGGCAATACAAATACCAAAAGGAATCCCCTTAACCAAATTGAGCAATTGTCAGTTAAACGCTGACAGACGGTCAGACATACAGACGGATATACCTAAATAAAGAAATAATAATAAATAAATTGTATACCTAGGCCAATTTTACACAGATCCTAGTCCCACATAATACTTATAAGTATAGAAAACATCCATAATTTTGAAACAAATATTTCTGATAAACACACAAATAAATGCCCTTACTAGGATTTGGGTGGGTAGGTAGCGGTGGTAGCCGAATGGATCAGACCCCGTAGACAACACCCATACAACCATTTCCAGTCGCCGTTACGACGCGGTGTTGACACATCTTGTGTCGACACCATCTGTTTCGGTCACAATTCCAGTCGCAGAGTCGTCGCCGTGTCGACACAGTTACCAGAAATGGGGAAGGGTCGACACATGACACAAAGTGACATAAAGTGTGGTCGCCGTGTGCACACATTGTTTCGGGTTTGCGACTACTTTATGCCAAAATCATTCGTTCATTCGTTCATTTTGTTCCTGTCAAATGGAAACTGTCAGATGGAAAAATACTTAAATAAAAATAAGTGACATTAATACGCCATCTCTTAAACGGATTACAAGACGTAATTATATATTGTTTGCATTTATATTACAATATGACTTAAATTATTATGGGGAATTAAACTGCTCGAGTGATTTGATAAACTAAGTGTAATATAATCAACGCGCCACCACATTGTTTTAGTTTAGCCGGAAATGAAATTGTTTACTTCTCAGTGCCTGTGTTCATAACTATATTATTTGAAGCATTTTTAGTACTTCGATGCATATACTATACTTAAATAACAGAAATAACGCTTTACATACTACGAAACTTGTTAATTATGATGTATAAATATGGTTCAAGGCTGAGAAATATTGCAGTCACAAAGTAGTTGCAATGTTTCGACTTTGTGTCGACTCTGTGTTGACACATGACACGCGCTGTCAAAAGTAATAACAAAGTTACTGGTATGTTACTGGATTTGCAAAATGGCTCCTTGTGTTGATTTGTTTTCAGATATTCTCAAAGTGTAAAAATGCCGTGGTCAGAGATGGGCATTAATCGATTAACTGTTTATTCGACTAATTAATGGAATAAAAAAAGTTAATTCTCAAATTTTAATCGCGATTAGTTTAGTCGACCTAACATAGATTGAAATTGAATTAATCTGAATATTAATCGAATAAATTATCGATTAAATCTCGATTGAAAGTTGACAGGGGGCCATTTTTGTACGTAAAAATAATAGAAATGTCTTGCATGCAGATGGTAGCAAAACACTTTGTCATAAAAGTCGAGATGGGTGTCGATATATAGGTTTTAGGGAGTGCCGATTTCGAAAATAATGACCATTTTGGAATCCGAAATGGCGGCCATGCACTGTGTCATAAAAGTCGTCATGGATGTCGTTTTATACGTTTGAGGGGGCCCCAATTTTGAAAAAGATGACCATTTTGGAATCCAAAATGGCGGCCATGCACTATGCCATAAAAGTCGTCATGGGTGTCGTTTTATAGGTTTTAGGGGGCGCAGATTTCGAAAATGATAACCATTTTGGATTCCAAGATGGCGGCCATGCACTATGTCATAAAAGTCGTCATGGATGTCGTTTTATAGGTTTTAGGGGGCCCCGATTTAGAAAATGATGACCATTTTGAAATCCAAAATGGCGGCCATGCACTATGTCATAAAAGTCGTCATGGGTGTCGTTTTATAGGTTTTGGGGGGCGCAGATTTAGAAAATGATAACCATTTTGTATTCCAAAATGGCGGCCATGCACTATGTCATAAAAGTCGTCATGGGTGTCGTTTTATAGGTTTTAGGGGGCGCAGATTTCGAAAATGATGACCATTTTGGATTCCAAGATGGCGGCCATGCACTATGTCATAAAAGTCGTCATGTATGTCGTTTTATAGGTTTTAGGGGGCCCCCCTTTCGAAAATGATGACCATTTTGGAATCCAAAATGGCGGCCATGCACTGTCATAAAAGTCGTCATGGGTGTCGTTTTATAGGTTTTGGGGGGCGCAGATTTCGAAAATGATGACTATTTTGGATTCCACTTTTATGACAAAATACGTAGCCGCCATCTTGGATTATAAAATGATCATCGTTTTCGAATTCTGCACTCCCTAAAACCTATAAATCGACATCCGTGACGACGCAAGTTATCTTTATTTTCAGATCTAACAAATTGCTACAGAATACAAAGGACAAAAAAGAAGCGAGGAGGTAATGAAACATGCAAAAATACAGATGATTCCTCGACGCAATTGGGTGATTCTTAAATTGTGTCCAGATTTTTTTTGTCATAAAAGTTTATATTTTTCACATATTACTAAATCTATGGCAAAAGTTATAATATTGCAATGGATTCCATCGCATGTAGGTATAAGTGGCAATGAGACAGCTGATGCATTAGCAAAACAGGCATGCAGCGATGGCATTGAATTTCACTTGAAACATTATATGGGGGCAATAATGACTGTTTACATTTAGTCAAATTAAAGTGTCGCGAATTGTGGAAGGAATATTTCGACGAGAGATCTAGGGACAAAGGTATTTGGTATAAGACAATACAGCCACAACCCTTTAATTCTCCTTGGATTGATAATAGTGTGTTGTGTAGGCAGGATCTAGTTTTATTATTGAGATTGCGCTCTGGACACATTCCATTGAATAAGTTCGCCTACCTCATGCGTAAAGTGAATTCGGAATTATGCACCTTATGTAATCGCGTCGAGGATGTGTATCATATTTTAATGGAGTGTGTCCGAAATGAGCGACTTAGAAGACAGATATTTCATGACAATGACAGTTCCATTGGGTTATGTAATACCTACCTTTCGAACCCCATGTCTGAGGTTGTTGAAAAGGTACTAAATATTGTTAAGTGCGGTCTGAGGGACAGAAATGTGTGATGTAATTAAACTAGATGTAGCTATTTACTTTCTTTTAACTTTGTTAATTAAGTCTGTTTTTTATGGGGTGACATATTCGTTCAATCGAAAAAGCCCCTTAATAAAGGAAAAAAAAAAAAGTTCCGTGACATTTCGACCTTGTAATTTTTTAAGTAAATGTTTTTGTTTATCTATGAGGATCTCACTAGAATAGTATAATCAAGGTATGTTTATATTTGATGAATGAAATAGTAACGCAAAAAAATATTATATTTGTGTCTTATATTCCTGCCGAAGACTTTTATTTTACCTTTTCCTTCTACACAAGTTTGGCCAAGTAATAAGAATTTAGGGCACTCAATTTTATTTTCACTTCTACAACAGTAAAGCTACGAGGCCATGTTTTGGTATCGTTTTCGTATAAATTCGCAGTACCAAATTTAGTTAAGGTATCACATTGACACCATTCCGAAGTAAAAACATATAAACTTATTAAAATACTTTCTTTTAAACTCCTCTTCACGCTTAAACTGCTGAACAGTTTTAATTTAAATTTGGTACACATATATTTTGAGTCCCGAGACAGGATATAATAAGTTATCTCAAAAATCACCCTTTAAAGGTGTGAAATGAGGTGTAGGGGGGAATTCAGAATTGACTTCTTGAAGTTAATACTGTTTAAGTTTAGGTTTGAAGTCATGTTTTTTCATCATTTTTAACTAAATCAAAGATGTAGACCATCCCAAATTTCATATAAATCGGTTCAGCGGTTATTGATTTCCCGTACAAATTTCCACGCCACTTTTCACACCTTCAAAAGATGATTTTGGTTATAAGATCTATCCTATGTCCTGTTCCGGGACGCAAACTATTTCTATACCAAATTTCAACGAAATCGGTTCAGCGGTTAAGCGTCAAGAAGAGTTTCAAAAAAACCGGCCAAGTGCGAGTCGGACTCGCGTATTAAGGGTTCCGTACATTAAGTCCGACTCGCGCTTGACTGCACATTTCTAATAGGTTTTCCTGTCATCTATAGGTAAAGAACTATTTTGTGTATTCAGACGGACATACATACAGACGCACGAGTGATCCTATAAGGGTTCCGTTTTTTCCTTTTGAGGTACGGAACCCTAAAAAGATGAAATGATTTATTTATTTACATACAATATATATACAGTGGTACTACTAAACGAAATTAATAACTAGCTTAAATCTAAAATAGGCCCTTGAGGCATTGTACCAAGGATGCTGGCGGCATTTCCTCGCTGTATCGCAATGCTGATACGTTGTGCGAGGTAGCCGCCAGCTCTTCGGTCACCAGTTACGTCAACCAGACGCTTCGCGATTTCTGCGAACAACTTATGCGCGCTGGGACCCCATGGACCTAGAGTTTCAACACCAAATGGTACAAAATGGTACTCTCTACCGAGGCTCTTATATTTGTTACGTTTTAGAATTTCGGCGCTTTCCGCCGCTCCGCCCGCTTTTACAGTAGTCCGTTGGAGGTGGGACGGTGCCAGTGTGTCTACGCAGGTAGCATCCCACACCAACATCCGTCCCAAGCTCCAAGGAACTAAGGACACTCCATCGGGCCTCTTGCCATCATCTCTGATAATGCCAGTCGGCTCAAGAAGAGCAGGCACATTGATGGTGGCAAGAGACCGACGGACTATGTCATTAAGCGACGCATGTCTCGAAAAACGGCCTGCACTTTTTTGACAAGATAATCCGTGGTGTCCCAGTCGGTCCACGTCCGTGCCACAAGAGCATATGTGTGGCGTACACACCGAAACCCCGAGTCGCAAACCAGTCGCCAGTCTAAGGGAGGCCGGATCCAAGAAAGTACCAGTATTGGGCGAAGGATGGGCATGTAGCCAGTAACCGGCTTCCCGGGCTCCGACCGCCAAAAGCCTCGCGCGGTCTGGACCTGTACAGTTGTTTAGGAGAGTATTGTAAGTTAAATCACAGTAAACGTTATCCCAACTACTTTGTGAATTTGGGTTGTCTGGAAATTGTTTGCCTGGGCAAGCAATTTTAAAAGCATTTTTGGCGTCCTCAAAGCCCGCGATCTCACAGTTTGTGGGCAAAGCCCTTAAGATATTTCCTATGAGACCAGACGTGCTATGAGTGGACGCTAAAAAGGCTGGGGAAGCCACACTGGAAATTTTGCGAATTCCTAAACCTCCAAACCGAATGGGGAGGGACGCTTGAGACCAGGAAGGCTCACTTAGCTGAATGTTTAGAATCGTCTCTAAACAAATTTTGATCAAATCATCTATGGGCGACAATAAATTTTGATGTTTCCAGAAAGGACAACAGCGGAGCACATACGTAAATTTAGGGACAAAAAGGCAGAATTTAAGAATCACAAGAGCATAATGAGGGCTAATTTCGAGTAAGCGATCCGTGTGACTTTTGAATTTAGTTATGGAGTTAGAAATATAATCGGGAAAAGATTCTTCGAATATAGGAGAACCCAGGAGGCAAAGAGAATACTTGTCTACTGATTTGATATTGGGAGTCAGATCGTCAAATTTGGGTTGTAAGTTGGTCAAAGTACAAAAAGATTTTTGAATAAAGAGTTCGCATTTACTGAAATTCAGTTCTAAACCAATATTTTCGAAACTACTCTTAATAAAAGACAAATCAGAGAGTACAGTATTCACGTCACCTCCTAGGGTTCCGTCATCTAAGTACCACACATTGAATTTTGATTTTAAATTTTTGATAATTGGATTTATAGCCAAACTAAAAATTGCTGGCCCGAGAGGGTCACCCTGCTGACAGCCAACCTCGGAAGATAATTCATGTGACTTGTACATTAATTTAGATGAGTCTGAATAGCAAAAGAAAAGGTAATTGTATAGTTCCGGAATTTTGTCCTTAACTTCTGTCAGCAAGGTGTCTCTACTAACCGAATTAAAAGATTTATTTTTATTTTGTGGAATGGTGTCAATGTGATATCTTAAATGGATTCAGCACCCCAGATTTATACGAAAACGATACCAAACACGGCCTAGCACCTTCACTGATATAGATATATCAAGATAAAATTGAGAGCCCTAAATAAACTTTCAAGAGCGGATATCTCAAAAACTATTCAACATATCGAAAAAATTGACGGAATAAACTTGTAACAAATTAAATTACCTTTCATTTTGTATAAGTGGCCATGTCGCTGAGATGCATAGTTTCCGAGATATAATCGAAAAACGGGAAAATGGGACCTTCAAAGCCCCCTCTCTCCCCCCCGCTCAAGGGCTACGGCCGGGGACTTTTGATATGTTCACCTCCTAACTTGTCAAACCGAGTTACGGAGTCAAAAATTGTGTTCCGAGCATTTCCCTCTACAACTTTTGGAGCATTCGTTGCCTGACCTAAGTAGCTTATTGAATTTCTTTAAAAACTTTTCTGTAAAAGGTTGACGGGTGTTGGGTGTTTATATGGTTTCGGTCGATTATTATCATTTGCATTGCCCATGATGACTTACTAGAATTACGAGCACACGAGACACTAATAGTAGTTTGACAAACCTTGGTTTTCAAGAGGTATTTTATATTGACATTTGCTGTCACAAATTTGCTGTCAGATTTAGTCGCAAACCGCACGCAAAGTGCACACAAATGTGTCGACACCTTGTTACGGAAAAGTGTAGACACGGCGACGACACTTTGTTTCGAAACAATTCTAGACACATTGTGTGGACTCTGTTACGACACATCTGACATTTAGTTACCACTTTGTGATTCTGCGACTGGAATGGTTATATGGGCATGCCAATCGCTAACGCTACGTAGCGAACGAAACGCAACTGTCACTGTCACCCTAATATGGAAGAGTGATAGAGAGACACAAAGCGATTCGATGTCGAAGCGCAAGCGATCGTCACCTTGGCTAGGCCAATTCAAATCCATTACTAATACCAGTGGCACCCTTCGGATACCAACGGAACCCTAAATAAAATAAAGTCGTCTTATATTTTTATCTCAGAGGCCCTCGTTTTCTCAATTACAGTTATCAAGCAAATTGAGCAAAATAAAATATCCCGCTAACCTAATGGACTAATGGTAATCCGTCCTTCACCGTCTAGACACTTGGATCACAGATTTGAAAATAATAAAGACAGTCACTGTCAATCATTCATTAATGAATATTAGAATTCTCGGAATTCAAACTAATGGGCAGATAAATATACCTATGAAAACTGGGGTTCACGGAGCATTTTAGACGAAATTGGCTTATTCTCTAGATGTTTTCTTCTAAATAAGAATTTTAGCACTAACCACTTTATTTCTAATTGGCAAATTGGCAATACATTAGGTACTTAAGTGTCTAACATGAATTAATCACTTCTAATTAGATACAGCCAATTTAACAATAATTGGAAAGGTGAAAAATAGGCACAAAACGTATTTGTCAGATGTAAATACTACATCGTTTTGAAGGCATTAGAGTGACAGAGAGTCATTTAAATACAATTTTACGAGATTTTGCGTTTTAAGGTTATAAATTGTATCGAGTTAAAATCTGTCACCATAAACAAGCTGTTTGAAAAATACTATATTTTTTAATCAAATTATATAAGTGCAGTCGCCATAGCCAATATTGGAGCAGCCGAGGTGCTCAAAAATATCTGAACACGCACTCTAACGCCTTGACAATAGAGGCGTGTTCAGATATTTGTGAGCACCTTGGCGGCTCCGATATATCTGATGGCGGCTGTACCTACATAATGTGTTCTTCAGTCTTTATCATTGACTAGTCTGCTTGTGCTTGGAACCCAACTGGGCGAAGTGCGCGGATCCGAGCTATATTTAGGTGTATCTTTTGAAATGTATGCAGATGGATGGTTTGAGTTGAAGGACCTGTCGGTAACCTCAGCATAAACAGGGGACGCCATTATGAAATAGATTTCAAGGGAAATCTTATACATAATGTTGTAGGATAACTATGCACGATTAAATAAGTTATTTAATACTATAAGATAGAGACATAAGTCGGGTAAATTCTACTACGAAGTTGTAAGAGTTGTATAGCGGTCGCTTGGCGATGCTCATCTTACAGTTAACTCTCCATCCATCTCCATTATATGCTAAGCATTTCCCAAACTATGTGGGTCGCGAGCGAATATCGAGCGGGCCCTGAAACTATTGGGGAATCTGATGGTCACCAATAATATTTTATGCGGCCAAGAGGTGGGTCCAGAATTTGGTAGTTTTTGTTGGGTGGGTCGGAGCCCAGTCAACTTTGGAAACCACTGTGCTAATGCTATGCTAAAGCTATATCAAAATCTTCCCTTTCTTCTGCTCGACTCCAAACTTTCAGCTAGTTTCTAGAGGTTTCTGTCATGCTGTCAATGCTCAGATAAAGGACGAAAAATTCTGATCAGTCTGGAAAAATCCTCCAATCCAGTCAACTCATGAAACCACATAATCGGTTATCAATAGCGACCTACTACACTAAAGCGATAATGTCATGAACACAACATTTAAAAGGGTTCCTCAATATTGTATTAGTAAGTTGACCAAATAAGGCCCAGGGTTAAAGATTTTATTCTAAAAGACCTCCGCGAGCTGTACCGGGTACAAAGGTGCCCACCACACTTGCCGCGTTACCACGTTGGATAGCGATGGCCAGCCTTTGAACCAGGTACGAACCCGCGCTAACATCAGAGGTCCTCTCCCTAATCCTATGTTCTCAAATTAAGAATCTTAATACATAAATCAATATGAATTCTTATAGCTATTACAATGATTTTGATTAGGTACTTGATAAATTGATAATATATAATAAAATAGAATTTACATGATTAGGTACGATATATTTCAATATATAACAATCTTCTAAATTAATATTTAGAAGTCCGAGAAATTGAAGTTCTGTTGAAAATTGAAGTTCACTCAACTGTCGATGTCGTTGGAGGTCGTTATTCTATATTCCAGACAGATCAATATTATGTCAGACCAGAGAAATTAAAGCACTAGATTTAAGACTATATAGACATAGAACAGATAACGCGCGTACACGTACAAAAGATCCTTCTTCTTCCCTCACGTTATCCCGGCATTTTGCCACGGCTCATGAGAGCCTGATGGGGTCCGCTTGACAACAAATCCCGAGAATTGACGTAGGCACTAGTTTTGACGAAAGCGACTGCCATCTGACCTTCCAACCCAGTGGAGAAACTAGGCCTTATGGGATTAGTCCGGTTTCCTCACGATGTTTTCCTTCACCGAAAAGCAACTGGTAAATGTCAAATGATATTTTGTACATAAGTTCCGAAAAACTCATTGGTACGAGCCGGGGTTTGAACCCGCGTCCTCCGGATTGAAAGTCGCAGGCTCTTACCGCTAAGCCACCAGCGCTTCACGTACCTACAGTACACGTACAGAATGTCCGATGTTTAAAAAAATGGATAGTATATTTTGTACAGTCAACTGTAAAAATATGGGTGCACAAATCATCTCAAAAATATGTTCCATAGCTCGTATGTCAGCGAATTAAGAACTATGGGACATATTTTTGAATAAGTTGGCTACACCCATATTTCTACAGTTGACTATACCTGCTACCTGCTGTAATGTAGACATACTCGTATACTTATTACCGATTACCTAATACCTAATCAATAATCATACCTTGGAAAGGGTAGAGTAATTTGATGATAGGTACTTTATGGAAATATATACGAAAACGCTCATTACGTTCTGCAAGTTTCTTTATTTTTCCCCTATCCTTATTTACCTATCTACTCTGAATATACTACTTATACATATACGTATACGTACGTATACATAAATAAGTAATCCTCAGCAGACGCTCCGCGCAGACAACAAAGGACTCAACAAGTACTACATCTTCGCGTAGGTATGTATTATCACTATTATCAGCATCACACTTTGACCACGGATATACCTTATACCTTTGCGATAAGGTTCACCATATGAACTGTGTCAGCGATGAGAACTCCGCGTATACGTCGTTTTGTTAAAGATATCTTACAAAGAATGGCTTTCAACAAAAATGAGCCAAATATATACATCATTGAGAAGAGAGAGAAGGGACAGGCAGCATCCGTGGCTGGTTTTCCATTTATTCCTACTGTATTAACAAAGTATATACATATACTATTAAGGATAATCCGGTTTTTGTCCCATATCCCATTATTTAGTCGATCGCTTTCACCCAATAGCCTTGTTCATTTTAGATTCCATCAACTCTCAATAGTCCTTACACGCTGGCGGGTGCTGCCTGTGCGTGCGTCCCATGACACGGGCAAGGGCAGCAACCGCCCGGTGAACCACATACAAGTAATTAATGTGTCAAAAGGAGCTCTATTACGTATTGGCATCGGTACCTTGCACGCCTTCCAAATGTCCAGAACACCATTATTTTGTGATAGGTTAAGCTAAAGACGTAATAATAATAACTAACTAACTATTTGATGAAATAGTGTGAAAAATGATTACCTTATGGTAATATGCCCTTTGATCGGATTCGACAAGTGAGCAAACGAGAAACGTCGTATTTTTTATTGTTAGCCATGCATGTACCTACTGTAAACAAACAGTGAGTCACAAAAACAAATAAACGCGCTCTTACATTACATAAAATAGAGTCGTCTTTATTTCAGCACCTCTAAGTTATCCGATGCCCATTCTACCCCAGTCTAGACGACTCCGTAATAAACCTTATCGACTTGTAATTCCTTGCAGCACCCATAAACCTTCAAATGTTTATTAGAAAATAAATCTTAAGTTTATCCTTGGAAGGTTCATTCTACAAATAAACTATAAAGTTTATACGAGTTTTGGAAAGGATCGAGGATAGCATCTCTAGCACCTCTAACGTTGGAAATGTACCTACACGTTGAATTACGTCTTAAGTTTATTTTCAAAGGGTTATTTTTCCAACTGCACTTTAAAGTGTATACGAGGTTTGGTAAGCATCTAGTTTACATTTACAGTTTACATGGATGTATACAGCGAAATAGCGAGTGGAAGAGAAAATATATGTCTGCTTTATTAGTTTATTGGATTATTTTCTTGGCATACCTACATTCTGGAAGACTCAGCTTTCATCGGGAGTTGTATATTTTAAAATTACCTGAAACAAAAAATGAATCTTAGTTTTATTTTCCTTTTATTAGTAAGTTCTTTTTGAGCTGTAAAAAGTAACTTTAATTATTTAAAATTAAATTACTTCTAAAACATAGAGAAACGCAGGTCGTCCAGGTCGTTCTATAGGTACAAATTGTATTCCACTGACTTATTACAATATTTTATTTTGAAAATATCACACTTATGAATATTTTTATCATACTTTCTATGACGAAACAGAAGGGGCCGATTCAGAACCGATACCCGCCTGGTAGTATGACTTAGCTGAAATCGTCTTATTTTAATGACATGTTATGCCATCGTCATCACTGTCAATTTTGTAAAAAATATTAATATTGCCAGTGATTTAAATAATGAACCATTCATAAGCGGAATAATTTAAGTTATTCCCTAGTTAAAATCGAATGCGATATTTAAATAACGTATATCGCGCCCCTGAATTCAAACCAAAACACAAGACAATGCGAGTGGATACTATGTCGTATAAATTACAATACTGTTGCACTGCACTGGCATAATTAATGGAGCGTGTTACATTATGCATAAACACGTCCAGGTTGCGCGGGTCAGGGCTACGACGTGCGGTCCAAACTACTGTTTTAGGGCAAACTGCATGAAATTGAGCTGACACTTTGCTAAGTTGCAAGCGGTGGATATGACGTGTGCTTATGCGGGATATCAGTACCTAAGGGGTTGTGCCCAAATCAGGCGAGGTGTTTTCGGCTACTTTTTGACCCCCCCCTCGCCCTTGGTGATATCTGGTGAGGTTTTTGGCTACCCCCCTCCCCCCACACACCCTCACGTGTATTTTTTTGAATTTTTATTCATTCGACCTAATTTTAAGATAAATATTAGTATTGTATATAGAAAATCTTGTTTATTTTTCTAGTTTCGTTAAATAGACTCGCTATTTTGAAGTGCAGATTGAAGATTTAAGTTTAACGAAACCAAGAAAAAGTATCTACTCATGTGGTAGGTTTTTTCTTCTTAGTTTCGTTCACTGTAGAAAAATACACGTGAGGTTTCCTTATACCCCCCTCCCCCAACGTGATCTATCGTGATTTTTTCGTGACCCCCCTCCCCCTATCGAACCTCGCGTGATTTGTGCACAAGCCCTAAGTTGTGTGTTTTTAAGCAAAAAATAAAAGACTAGTGACGATTTCGTCAAATTTTGTTATTTAGCCCTATTAACTCCTTTCTGCCCGAAACTTCGGCTGCGTGGAATAATGATGATTGACGATGATGTCTGTATAAATGTGAGCGACGCGTGACACGATAGACGATACAATACAACCATATTAAATTTGTTGTGCCTTATTATTATATACATAAGTATGAGTTGGACATGTCGACATTCGATAATTTTAGTATCGAGCAACAAAAAACATTCATACAGTAGTTTCTTTATGGTTTGTCATCCATTTATAAACATATTTTGCCACAGAACTACGAATTCTAAATAATAGTCACACCAGCAGCAAGACCATCATATCCGTACTGAACTAAGATAGATAGAGTCTGTGCGGATTGAGAAGAGTCGTGAAATGTATGGGGCTCAATACATTCCACGACTCTTCTCTTTCCGAACAGACTCTATTGCCTATATTCGGGTTCATTTGGACCATAGTTGGGAACTTTTTGACTAGGTATAGTTGGGTGGTTTACGGTATTTATTTTTATATGATACCCAACCCAACATAATAACAGGCCTATTCGGATTTCGAGATAATCACAAGATCTTGAGACGAAATCGATCAACTAGATCTACATTAGATATCGACTAGGTGTGACTTGGATATCTAAGTCATAACTTGTCGAAATCGTTCAAGAGGACCTCCAGAATCGCGCAAACGTCAAATTTGACATATCTATCTTACAAATATCTTTAAATTATCCGTATAAGAATCGTATGGACCCAGAGTCAGATATAATGTGTAATTGAATTGAATGGAATATAAAACGTTTCCGTTTACGATGAATCTTTTTTCCCCGATTGATTCAATCGTCTGCCACAAATTATAAATGCGTTGGGACGGCAGCCATGTTTGCTTTCCCAGGCCGTATCGTTCTTGTACACTTGATAACACGACGAAACATCGTAATACAGTCACCTGCAATAATATGTCACTCTTCGAAGGCCACAAAAATATGTGACACGCTCTTATGGCTATACAAATAAGCTCGTGTCAGATACTTTTGCGGGCTTCGCTGTGTGACATATTATTGCAGGTGACTGTTCGTGGAAATTTACGTGCTCTAGCTCATTAATAGGTATGCACACTTTTTCTCAGGTGTACTATGAAAAAAGTGTCTGTATTTGATTACCTCTACATACAATAATTCGTTTCATTCCAAATAAGTAGAGTAGAGGCATATTGGTACATGAAACATACCTATAAAGGAGATCGTCGATCTGGGACCAGAATAATAAACTGGAACTTATATTGATTGAAACGTAACTCAATATTGTTATCTTTTTCATTTCATTACAATTATTATATCATATCTTTTAATTGTAAACACTACACTGTCAATAGTAATTAATTACAAACAGATAATATTATTTTTACTGATAGTGTAAGTCCGAACAGCATAATACTAGTGGCTCTGTGAGCTGTAGACCTCGCGAGCAGAGCTTGAAATAACATGGTGCTAAGAGCTTTAAATACACCGTGTTTTTTTTGATTTCCGTTAATTTCAAGGGTGCATTCCTGAGCTTAAATCAAGTAACTTTCTCAAAGACACCGATGTTCTAATTAAGTCCATTTCGGAGATAATCCATAATTTATTTTTTTACTATAAGGCCTCTACAAGCGTGTACACTTGCCTTAGAGCCGGCTTACATATTGATTAGTGTTTAGAATGAGTTCATACATTTGCTACTAAACTTAAGTACAATCTCGGTCGATTGATGTACGAAATGACATTGATATGTCACAGATTTCAATTGTTTGGTTGAGTTAAATGTAATGCCCGTGTTATAACAACGCTATATGCTACATTTAATTACTTTTTAAACAAAAAAAAAAACAAAAAAGAAAACAAAAAAAAATTTTTTTTTTGAAAATTAACTATGCCATTTAGTTCATATAAACGTACTTAACTATACCCCGAAGTTAACGGAATTCAATAAAAACACGGTGTATAGTAAATTAAAGAAAAACAATACGAAATTTATGTGTAAAAAAATACAAAAAGTTATAATATCCCAGCATACAATTACTGGGGATCGAACCCAGACCCTCTGTGCAAACAGAAAAAGCGAACGTTTACAAACTGAGCCAAATAGTTCTTAGATGGGTTGACGAAATTTAGCTACTCCTTCTCAAATTAAAATTAGTTAAAATTAAATATCTAAATACCGCCTAAACCAGCGATAATTTTTTTCTGCATTTTTTGCTATTAACTCTGTAAACATGTCTCAAAAAGAAAAAAGTCTTATGATATCGATACGACTATTTGTTTAGGCGCCAGGTATCACGACTCCGCCATTTTTAAAAATTTCCAAAAACCGGATTGACAAAAAAAATTTATTTAGTCATAAAATTCGGTCACAATATTTCACGAGAATCGGTTAAGAATTGCGACCTGTAGAGGAGAACATCCGGACATACGAAAGCAAAATGCCCGAGTCAAAACGTAGACCTTCGCTTCGCTTCGGTCAATTACGACTATTACGAGTTTTATACGCCATTGTGAAAAGACCCTCAAAAATCTAGGTTCAATCTAAATTCAAAAACCACTTTTCATGAGCTGTAAACTGTAACACCCTGTTACAGCTCCTTGAGGATAATAAAGGAATACCAAGAGACGTCATCGACCCGGCAAGTGGGTATAAAACAAATAATAAGTCATAAACGCCGTAGGGTCTCCTGTAATGAGAAAAGTTGGTTTCAGGCTAGGGTGGGTACAAAAAATTATACTATGTAAGTTTTTAAGAGGGGGCTAACGCAAAATTATAGTTTTTACATTTATTTTTTATACGTTTTAATCAAGGGTTAATAATGCCATGAAAACTTCATAATGTATCTTCCTCACCAAATTTTTTCTGGTGTACGGCCCGATTTGAAGTTTAAGATACGTCAGTTAATAGATCTAGAAACGATATGGATTAGATATGTCAGTGTCAAATGTGACGTATCTTCAAACAAAATCGTCATATTTGACACTGACACATCTAATCCATATCGTTTCTAGATCTATTAATTGAAGTATCAATCGAATCGGGCAGAAAGTTAAATAATTTAATTTCCGACCAACGTACCTTGTCACAGTGACAGTAGTATGAGGTTTCTAGCGACTTTAATATTGATTGTCACAGTGACAGTAGTATGAGGTTTCTAGCGACTTTAATATTGATTGTCACAGTGACAGTAGTATGAGGTTTCTAGCGACTTTAATATTGATTGTCACAGTGACAGTAGTATGAGGTTTCTAGCGACTTTAATATTGATTGTCACAGTGACAGTAGTATGAGGTTTCTAGCGACTTTAATATTGATTGTCACAGTGACAGTAGTATGAGGTTTCTAGCGACTTTAATATTGATTGTCACAGTGACAGTAGTATGAGGTTTCTAGCGACTTTAATATTGATTGTCACAGTGACAGTAGTATGAGGTTTCTAGCGACTTTAATATTGATTGTCACAGTGACAGTAGTATGAGGTTTCTAGCGACTTTAATATTGATTGTCACAGTGACAGTAGTATGAGGTTTCTAGCGACTTTAATATTGATTGTCACAGTGACAGTAGTATGAGGTTTCTAGCGACTTTAATATTGATTGTCACAGTGACAGTAGTATGAGGTTTCTAGCGACTTTAATATTGATTGTCACAGTGACAGTAGTATGAGGTTTCTAGCGACTTTAATATTGATTGTCACAGTGACAGTAGTATGAGGTTTCTAGCGACTTTAATATTGATTGTCACAGTGACAGTAGTATGAGGTTTCTAGCGACTTTAATATTGATTGTCACAGTGACAGTAGTATGAGGTTTCTAGCGACTTTAATATTGATTGTCACAGTGACAGTAGTATGAGGTTTCTAGCGACTTTAATATTGATTGTCACAGTGACAGTAGTATGAGGTTTCTAGCGACTTTAATATTGATTGTCACAGTGACAGTAGTATGAGGTTTCTAGCGACTTTAATATTGATTGTCACTGTGACAAAGTACGAAATGGGTCGGAAATTAAATTCTTTGACTGTACCTCCTTTCACTTAATTGAAGAATACCTATAGGGAATGCAAATCGGTTATTTTTTGTATGGAAATAACCGCGGTTTCGGTTAATAACCGACAATTTCCATACAAAAAATAACCGATTTGCATTCCCTCTAATCATCTTTATTTCTACTTTGCTCGTTATCAAAGAAAGAGGGATCTGACCCTAAATGACCCGAAACGTTTTCAATTAATGATAAACGACTGTAACCGTTGGATGGTTCCCTGCTGATTGTTCTTTCTTCGTTTCAATCGATTATAAGAATTTTTTGTTCGATCGTATCTTGCCTCAATCAAAACTCGGTCTGCAGAATTGAAACCTGTATGCAACACGCATGCTATTCACGCATTCATGGCTTTTACACACATACACACAGATAAATCTGCGATTTCACAAATTAAAATTCTGGACGAACTAGTCAAATCTTTAATCTAGTCATACACTGTTTGTCTACACCGTGTGAAAGCTAAAACAGAGCCTCTACAATCAGATTTGACATTGACATAACGCTCACGTCTACGTAATTTACTTTCTGTACATCTCGCTTGCACTAATACGCGAGTATGAGTGAGATGCATAGAAAGTAAGTTACGTATACGTGAGCGTATATGTCAATGTTAAAACTGATGGTAGACGTACTGGTCAAAGGAAGAAGGTCCATCGTAACTTGGTGATGTATCTTCTTAGCAAAAATCCTATACTGCTTATTTTATCATGACACTTTCTGTAACCACGACCCGCTAGGCGGGTTCTTTGTCTGTATACATAGCGGAAAATTAAGGTTATCAGCTACGAGCGTAGAGCGTAGCTTGCGCTGGCAGTGAATACTCTGAAAGAGGGTCATTGGTGTTCTAAAAGGTGTGAAAAATTTGATACGTTTCTGCACTATAGCATTTTACGTTGGAAGTACGGTTCTTTAAGTTTTTTACTATAAACAATAGAAATTTGGGTTTAAAATGTATTTTTTATCCAATTTCCATTCTGATATTTAACTCCCCATTCCAAATTAACGATACTTTTGCCTGAATTGTTAATTGAAAGTACGCATTGAAAAATACTATAAAACTTTGTCATCTTATCTTATTCCACATGAAAAGTAGAGTGTTGAACTCGAGTGAAAGGCATCATTTTATCCCTTGGTTAACAATCTACTACATATTATGAAGTTGATGCTTTACTCATAAATGCAAAAAGTTATCAATGATTATGATTAACATCCCTGTCGAATAGCCACCGAATATTCCTAACATCTCTAGTTGCCAGGCCGGCACCGCTCTTGTGCGTGTTTAAAGGGGCCCACTGATTACCAGTTCGCTGGACGATATCAGCCTGTCAGTTGTTCGGAGCTGTCAAATTTTGCGTTTAACTGACAGGCTGATATCGTCCGGCGAACTGGTAATAAGTGGGCCCCTTAAAGATTTGGCTCGATCGGTTCTTTAAACCGACCATTAAAATATATAATAAATTTAAGCTATAAACACACATTGTACGTTTTATCTTACTCATTTTTATGTTGAACGAGCGAGTCAAGACAATATGCGTTTTATGTCATTTTTATTGCGAATATACGAGTCCGATTTTATAGTGCCGTTTTAAATAAACGAGAAGTGAATATGAATTGGGAGGGAAATGCTGTTGTCTGTCAGTTGAAGAATATTTTACTAAGATATTATTATTATAAATATCCCCGTTATCAACGAACGATATCTGAATAAATATAGGGCTGTGTTCTTAATTCCCACGCCGGACACAAATAGTTACGTTTTGATGAAACTCCTTTTTTCCGGAACTCTACGTAAATTTATTTAAAAAAGTTTGCTGGGAGAAAAGTGTCAGTCCTAGAGCCCGATCTACCGAGCCTTCGACCTACCCACTTTCTACCGAGGGGCACTAATACGAGTAGTTACAAGTATTAGTACCCAAGACCCAAGACCCAACATGGGATACAATCCTATATGGTACCAGTGCCTTCAATCCTGGGCTCATTTAGACGATGCGAGAACTCGCATGCGAGTTTCATTACATTGCGGTTTTTGATCGGTCGGTTGAATTGGACGTAACCAACAGTCCTCATGTAACTGAAATCAGCGCTACTCTATACTATACTTCTCGCGTCGAATGATGGTCCCCATGACAGTTTCTTCAAGTCTCTTTTAGTTGGGCTTAAATTTAAACAATAATTGTAGAAATATGTTTTATCGTATTTTTAGAAGTTAAATGTTACATTAATTAGCAAAAATTCCAAAAAAATACTACAAACATTTTATGTACATACAGTGGAACCTGGATAATTGCAATCTCAAGGGACCGGCCATTTTTTGTCAATTAACCAGGTTTTTCATTTAAGCAGGTCGTGTCAATTAACGAGGTTCAAAAAATCGTTGTGTCAATTATAGAGGTTTTCATTAATAGAGGTTGCGTTCTGACAAATTTCTTTTATGGAGGTGCAAATAACCATTGAAAGTAGATTTACACGCTTACGTTCTGGGTTTCTGGTCTATATATAGCTTCTATACTTGCACTTTTACACTACATTAATTACTACTTTATTTTCTTATTAATCATTTGGGTTTTAAAAATTCCCTTGAATTGTAGAAGAAAGTTTTATTGGAATGTAAAAAGCATACTTTGTTTTTGATTTAATAAAAAATATTTCACCTACTACAGGCTGTGATAGATACCCAATAAATAAATTGAATTCTGGATGAAGATATAAATAAAATGATCATTGCTATTAAAATATTGTTTCTGCTGTCTACAACTACATTATTTCAATTACAGAGGTAATAAGTAAGACTCGTTTCAATAATAGAGGTAAAAAGGAGAGCAAAAATAACGGATTTTTTTAGCACAGTGTCAATTATAGAGGTCTTAGTTGCGACGTGGTCAATTACAGAGGCAAAATTACGAAAAGCCCTAAAATCTAAATTGCAATTATAGAGGTTCCAAAATTTCAATTATAGAGGCCTTTTGGTCTCAAGGGACCGGGACCGGACTTTTGGTTGCAATTATTGAGGTTTTCCATTTATCCAGGTGCCAATTAACCAGGTTTCACTGTATTAACATCTACTCCATAATAGAAATGAACTGTCACAAGCACCATAATTCGACGGGACAGGTAGGTACCTATAGATAGAGGGTAGTCAATCTATAAAAGGCCCTACCTAAACATACTGTAAGAAAGAGGATAATAAATAACGAAAATGCAAACGAGAAGCAAAACACGAGCTCAACTAGCGTCTCCACGAAACGCACGCCCACCACCCCCGTCCGCATCATCCGTCTCCTTGCAATCGTCGTCGGGCGATGAATTCGCCACCGCGCCCGACACCAGCGAGTCGAGCGACGAGTGCGGCCCGCCGCCGCCGCCGCCACGACCACCAGCGCGGCGCGGGCGGCCACCGCTGTCGGCACGCTTGGGGCCTGCGGGACATCCTGCCCCGCCCATGGCTCCCGCTGCCGGTGGTGTAGTGCGTCGCATGCGATGGTCTCAAACCATGAATGAGAACGTCATGCGCGCCTACTATGGGGCTACAGAGGGGGGAACCAACTAATGCGCGTACCGTGTCCGAATGCTTCCACTGTTTCAGGCCCTCGAACCGACCATCGACGTGACTGCGCAACGACTATCGGATCAGGTGCGAGTCATCCAGCGGCAAAAGCGGTTGGATGACTCGACACTTGATCGGCTTCGCATGGAGGCTCTCTCTGCTCGCGCAGCTTCTACCTCGGCGCGGGACCCGCCCGCCACGTCGCCGGATCCGGTGCCGGCACCCGACCAGGCACCGGGGGCACCGCGGGTAGATCTCAGTGCCGACGAGGAGGAGTTCGCGCAGAGTGTGAGTAGTACAGCCAATGAGCAACTGAGGAGGACTCTGGACGAGGCGATTACGCAGTACCGCTCCACACCCAATACTAGGCCACGATTACCACGTTTGCCTATGAATAGACACAATCTAGCGCTAATGGGAGCCCTAAACGCTTTACTAGAGCCATATTTGCGGACTAGTAAAGATTTAGATGATACGCACGCGATCATGTATTGCGGAGCCATCGCGGCGTGCCGTGTTGCACGAGTCAAGTTACCGGACTCTGAACGTGCACCTAGGACCGCCGGAGGTGCCCCCGCATGGCAAGTACGGATCGAGCGACGTATCAGCTCTTTTAGGACTCTTATCGCTAAGCTGATCTGCTTCAGGGGGGGCAACAATCGCCCCCGAGTAATGCGCTTCGTAAACCAGGCATTCGCGGGGACGGATACCAGGCCCCGCGACTACATGGCTAACGTTACGGAGCGCATCGACTTTCTAAAGCAGAAAGTCTATGCATGGGCAAACCGTATTCGCCGCTACAGAGAGCGTGTGGACCGATTCCAGCAGAATCGTCTTTTCCAGAGTGACCAAAGGAAGATGTACCGAAAGTGGGAGGAAACCAACCTTCGTGCGTCCGACTCGCAGCCACCGGATGCTACTGTCATGAATGACTTCTGGCGTAGCATCTGGTCGGTGCCTGTCGGGCACACCGAGGGGAGTTGGATGAGTGTTGTGGAGCGTGAGTGCGAGTCCATTGAACCTATGGGAGCAGTCACCATCAGCCCCGATGACGTAAGTTGTGCCATCCGCACGGCCCAGAACTGGAAAAGTCCTGGGCCGGATGGATTGCACAACTTCTGGCTAAAATGGTTCCGATGCTCACACTCCTGCTTGGCAGCACAATTTCAACAAGCCCTCGAGCTTGGTTCTCTCCCACCTTCCTTAACAACTGGTGTCACCTTCCTGCTCTATAAGTCCGGTAGTACCACGGAAGCGAAGAACTACAGACCCATCACATGCTTGCCTACACTCTACAAGCTCCTTACATCCATTTTGAGAGCAAAAATCAACGCGCACATTGTCGCAAACAATATTTTCGCCTCTGCTCAAAATGGATGTAGGGTTGGGTCCCGTGGTACTAAAGAGCTCCTCCTCATAGACATGACCATCTGCCAACAAATCCGGCGGACCAAGGGGGCCCTCTCAGCCGCTTGGATTGACTACAAGAAGGCCTATGATTCGGTGCCTCATTCATGGCTGGGGAGGGTCTTAGAGCTGTACAAAGTTGATGCAGCTTTGAGAGCCTTCCTAAGCGCGTGTATGGGGCAGTGGACCACAGTCCTTCGTCAACCAGGAGGCGGGGATGACCGACCTGGCCCACAGGATTTTATAAGGATTGAGCGAGGAATCTTTCAGGGCGACAGTCTGAGTCCGCTATGGTTCTGCCTAGCTCTGAATCCCCTCAGCACCCTGCTGAAGGATTTGGGACTAGGTTGCCGGCTTCGGAGAGAGGGTGAAGTTATTTCTCACCTTCTGTACATGGATGACCTCAAATTATTTGCACCAAATACCCAAGGCTTGTTGGAGCTACTGAAAACCACCGAAGACTTCAGTAGTGCCATCAACATGGAGTTTGGTGTCGATAAATGTGCGGTTATGCATGTACAGCGGGGGAGGGTTGTAAATTCAACAAATTTACAACTTTCTGAGACAATGTCTTTCAGATCTATCTCTGAATCAGAAACCTATAAATACCTTGGTATGTCACAGTCGTTGGGTATTGAGGACGAGGGTATTAGACGGTCAGTGAAGGAGCGCTTTTTCAGTCGGCTCACAAAAGTCCTTAACAGTCTTTTGTCAGGAGGCAACAAAGTGCGCGCCTTCAACGCCTGGGTAATGCCCCTCCTCACATACTCCTTTGGCATACTAAGGTGGACTCAGACCGAGCTGGACGCCCTGGATCGGAGGGTCCGATCACTGCTCACCACACATCGCATGCTACACCCACGCTCGTCAGTTATGAGATTGTACATCCCACGGAAGTGTGGAGGTCGAGGCTTTCTAAACGCCAAGGATTTCCACAACCGCGAGGTGTACAATCTCAGGAATTATTTCCTTAACAACGAGTGTGGGATGCATCGTGATGTGGTGGCAGTAGACAGGAACCTCACGCCGCTCTCCTTGGCAAACGTGAACTGGCGCAAACCTGTGGTACTAAGTACTGCGGGTCGCAAGGCGGCATGGGAGAGTAAGGTGCTACACGGGCGGTTCTACAAGGCCCTCACGGGACCCGATGTGGACCTGCTCGCGTCGGTGAATTGGTTACGATTCGGGGACCTCTTCGGAGAAACCGAGGGTTTTGCCTGTGCAATTGCGGACGAAGTGATGATGACGAACAACTATCGGAAATATATCCTGAAGGACGGTACGGTCGACATCTGTCGGGCATGCCGCCGTCCCGGAGAGTCACTCAGGCATATAATTTCCGGTTGTTCTCATCTTGCTAACGGTGAGTACTTGCACAGACATAATCTCGTAGCCAGGATTATTCACCAACAACTTGCTCTTCTATACGGCCTTGTGGACCGCGAAGTACCGTACTACAAGTACTTACCTGCGCCTGTTCTCGAGAATGGTCGTGCCACGCTCTATTGGGATCGATCTATCATCACTGACAGGACTATTGTCGCCAATAAGCCTGACATCGTGCTGATAGACCGATCGCAGCGCCGGGCCGTGCTCGCCGACGTCACCATCCCCCATGATGAGAATCTCGTGAAGGCCGAGAAGGACAAGTCCAGCAAGTACCTAGACTTAGCTCACGAGATTACCGCCATGTGGGATGTTGACTCGACGATCATTGTTCCGATAGTTGTGTCAGCGAACGGTCTCATAGCGAAGAGTCTCGACCAACACCTAGAGAGACTCTCGCTGGGTGGTTGGATCAAGGGTCAGATGCAGAAGGCGGTAATTTTGGACACGGCGCGTACACTCTAAAAAAAATTTGGTTGGCCCTATCAATATTTTGATAGTCGTAATCAAGCATCTTGATTCCATACGAGCCTAACAAGGACTTCGACATTTCAAATAAGGTAATTCTGATTGATTTTACTATTGCTATGTAACTGAGCCAACTAAGATCTTGTTCAATATATACATGAAAAAGAATTATGCTAACTAATTGACCCTAGTAAGATCAACTAAGCTTGATATTTATTGAATCAACCTACGTTACATAATTATGTCAACAAGTTAATAATAGATGCAAGGTATACAATTGTTAGGATTAATCAATACCTACTTTATTAGTTCAATCACAGATACACTTATTGTTTTAAGTAATCAGCTTTCTTTGATTTATATAAGATCGTAATTGTTGTAATTAATTTAACGTCAACTAAGAAGAAACTGCTCTTAGTTGGTCTTCATTTTTTAGAGTGTATAGTACGTCGGTTCCTCACTCTGCGGCCCTAACCACCGGCAGCTTGGGCCAAGCCCCGCTGCCGGCGGCACCCTAGGTTAGGTTTTTTATAATGTGTTTATATATTTTTGTTGTTTTGTAAGTGTTTTTATATTTTACTTTTATACTCACATTGTAAAATCCTAACCTAAGACCCTAATTGAATAAATGAAATAATAACTACTGTACAGTCAAAGAATTTACTTTCCGATCCATTACACATATTAAGTACGTTTGTATGCACTTTATACACCACACTGCTGATATCGCCGCATATTGCTCATAAACTTGAAGCAGCAGTCCTTTATGTGCCTTTGTCTTCAGACTTGATTCAATTAAAGTACAGTAAATGTCAACTTTATACTTTATATGGCAGATTTTATTGTGTTTTGATAAGATCTGTCTTTTGATTCTTACCTATTCGATGCTGTCAATATTTGTCAATGATGGTAGGTAGGTTTTTTGAAGGAAAAAAAAACCATAAGCCAGTGCGCCCAGGTTACTGCCCTACCGCCGATTCTGCTTGCATATATAAGCTTACCTAAGTAAAGGTTCTATCTATCTACACTCAGGAGCGATAAAAACATTAAAAACGGGTTAATTTGTATAGATCTACCATCTACAGTTTTCGTTATATTTTCATTTTTTGTTATAAAATAAACTAAAATATCCAATACCGGAATCCCGTGCGATATTACGATATTTACGATATTGATCCTTTTCAGTTCCGGTATTGAAATATCGTAAAAATTAGTCCGGTATTTACCGGAATTTCGGGAACCCGGAATTCCTGTATTCATGCTGTGACAATCCGTACAGTATATCCCATAGAAGAGCCAGACTTGAATATAGTAGGTACTTAGCATGAAAACTTAGCATATACCAACTCTAGAAACAAACAAATAGGTTTTCAGTCCGAATGTGTATACTATGAATATGTAGGTATAAATAAAATATTAATAATTCAGATACAAACTGAAAAAAAAAAAATTACCTTAAAAACAAAAACCATGTAACGTCAGTCACAATTAAACTCAGACTGTTTTAAAAATGAAAACAGTAGCCAACCCTAAACCGCACTTAACCAAATTAAAACACCTACTCGTATAAAAGGATTTATTTTATAGTGAAACCGCTTTTGCGTCACTGCTTACTAATTTAATTACTTTTATGGATGCATGGAATAAAGGAAAGTAACGACATTGTAACAAAAACAATTCATTAGACACCTACAGCAGCAAGGAACTTGAATATTCTGTTTCTGCGTGATTAGTACAATTTCATATCGTGAAATAAAGTTATATAGGTAAATAAATACTTGTAGAAATTTAACATAAAATGCAACTTCCTCGTCAGGTTTTGAAGGATAAAGAGAGCCTTTACGAGCTGGTGTGTTCCTTTCGCATTTATAATACTACCACCTTATTCATAAAACTTTACGGGCCAGATTTAGTTAAATTATGTTTTATTCCTTTCTTACAAATACATAGGTCAAAATGACAGATAAGGACAAACGATTATTAGTATTGATAATTTTATGATTAGGGGGGTTAGTATCCAGTATTTATGTCAGGAATCCTAGTGTAAGTGAAAGCAGTAACGGCCGACCTGACCTATATTTAGCGACCCGGCCCCATCACCTGCTCGACTCCATTGATCTTCTGCTACCCTGGTACTTCAGTGGAAACCGTGATAACGCAAAATTAGCGAGGTTGAAAAAATTAAAGAATTTATGCATTGTCATTAAGGTCAAATGAGGTAACTGAAATTCTATGGAGTTATTGCGTATATATCGTTATTTCTCGACTACGATTGTATGGAACACCAGCAAACAAAGGCTTTTTCACACCACCTAATTCGGAAAAGAGCTTTTTCTTCCCTGCTAGGAGGGATCAAAGTGGCACTTTTCCCCCCTGCTAGGAGGGATCAAAGTAACACTTTTCTGCACTATTTTTAAATTTTTTTGCACATTATTTTTTTAGCTTAAATAATCTGTTTAAGCATCAAATTGTGTCAACACTAATATTTTTTTATTTTCCTCATAGTTGATGTGAAAAGCAGTATGTGTCACACGGTATCAAAATGATTTCGTCTTGGGCGTTAACACTTGAATCCCTCATTACGCTCAGGATTCAATGTACGCCCTTGACGGAAATATATCATTTTGATCCCTTGTAACACAAACTACTATTATTTTTTCACATCACCTAATCGGAAAATGGACTTTTGACATCACCTATTCGGAAAAGGGCTTTTTCTTCCCTGCTAGGAGGGATCAAAGTGGCACTTTTCTTCCCTGCTGGGAGGGATCAAAGTAACACTTTTCTGTTCTAGCACACAATTTTTAAATTTTTTTGCACATTATTTTTTTTAGCTTAAATAATCTGTTTAAGCATCAGATTGTGTCAACACTAAAAATTTCTTATTTTCCTCATAATTGATGTGAAAAGCAGTATGTGTCACACGGTATCAAAATTATTTCGTCTTGGGCGTTAACAATTGAATCCCTCATTACGCTCAGGATTCTACTTTAGAATCCATCGCTTCATTCAGGATTCAATGTACGCCCTTGACGGAAATATATCATTTTGATCCCTTGTAAAACAAACTACTATTTCTTCCCTGCTAGGAGGTGTCAAAGTGGCACTTTTCTGTTCAACGACATTTCATTGCCAGTATAAAATATTAATATAATTAACTATGAACATCGTATGTATTACAGCCTGGCAAAAAAGAATAGAAATTAAAAAGTGGCAACACTGTAGTGTTAACACTAAGATTTTTTTTTATTTTCCTCATAGTTGATGTGAAAAGCAGTATGTGTCACACGATATCAAAACTATTTCGTCTTGGGCGTTAACACTTGAATCCCTCATTACGCTCAGGATTCTACTTTAGAATCCCTCACTACGTTCGGGATTCTATTGTAGAATCCATCGCTTCATTCAGGATTCAATGTACGCCCTTGACGGAAATATATCATTTTGATCCCTTGTAAAACAAACTACTATATTCCTATATGACTGGAGTTGGAGGAGTAATTCGCGTTGTTTAAAAAAAATTCAATAAGATGCAACAATCCCATAAAGGCATAATAACCCGGTATAATAACTTTTATATACCTATAGTTAGTTAGTATTCTAAAAAGGCAGTTTATTCCAGAATGGCCTGATAACAGACTTATCTTGTATATTTAGCAGACAGCTAGGCAACCTAGCGCCCGCCCGCGGTCACTGAAATAAATTCTATCGATCTCTATTGTTCTAATAATCCAGCGGTCGGCAACCAGCGGCCCGCGAACCTCTCACTTGCGGCCCGCGAGCCAGCTGTTTTGTATGTAATATTGACAAACGACAATGTCTGATAAAGTCATAAATATTACCAAAGTGCGGCCCGCGTCCACTTCGTTAACTGCTATGTGGCCCTTAGCCGCTAAAAGGTTACCGACCGCTTAATAATGAGTTGAGTAAATTTAATATAATTTAAGTTAAGTTATGCCCAAAATATTCTATCAGTTTTTCAATATCAGTAATTACCCAAATAGTTTTTGACGAATAAAAAGAGCCTTTACGAGCAGGTGTGGTGAAAAAACATTTTCACTGCGAGGTTTATTTCGTAGCGCTACGCCGGAGCCCGTAGCAAGTACGAGTACAAATATACTGTTTTGTAGTGAAAATAGCTAGAAAATCTTCGCACCAAAAAGCTTATCAGCAGGCCTATTATGGATGGCTTTATCCACGTGAAAAAATATCCGTCACTTTTTATTAACAGAGCGCGATTGAAAGTGACGGATACCGTTTTATCACGCTGTCACGTAGACAAGAACGACCATCATGTCGCTGGCCCAATATTACAGGGTTCCATGTTTCACTTTTATCGAACTGAAATTTGAACATTGTCATAGTAACATTAAGTCGAATTTCAACTATCTTGATATATTATTGAAAATGTAACATAGAACTTTGTAATATTGAGCCAGCGATATCCGTGCTGGGCTTATCACGCGATAAATGCAATTGCCACAAGCATAAGCCATTCACTTGTCTAAAACTGCTGACATGTCCATATTCCGGCCGCAGTCCTTACTTATGTTATAAAACATACAACTGTCCTAATGACATGGCTTTTCTAAATACCTAATGTACATCAACACAAACGGACTAATTTTCGCCTAATTTGCACTACCACAATTCGCACACATGATTCGACTAATTCCAACAACTCCACGCTTCCACCGCGCTCCCTTCAACTCGAGCTACATCCATAACATCCCGGTTTATAAACAAACATAACCCGACCTATTTAAAGTGTCGCTTGCATCGACCGCGCCGCTCCGCTCTGAGGGCGTCCGCAATTCGCCCGGTTTCAACAACAATGGCGACCTAGTGACCGTGCCGACCCGCGTTGACCTAGGTCGTGGATGCTTTATTCACAAAATATCCCAAGTGAGAAAGCCAGCATAACTTGACCTTGGGTTCCATAACAAAATATTCGCGGAGGGATCAGATTTATACTGGATGGTGTGTTGTGAATGGTATTTTGGCACCCGAACGCATTCTGGGCTGATTACTGGAACGTTATGATATAGTGCCTGGTAATTTGGAGGGTGCTATTGCAGCGAAATGGCTAGGTCATTAAGCAAATGTGTCGGCCATTTGTAATCAAGGCTTATGAAATCTAAATAAAGAATCATTGTCAGGTCGTAGAACAATTGAAGTCGACAATTCATTGCCAAATGAATTATTGGGAACTTTACTTCAATAGTGTCGAGTATCGACTCGATACTATCGAGAGAGATTGAAGGTTGAAGGTGAAGAAAATACAAATATTCGTAGCCATTTCGGATGACATTAGCTTTTAACAGCAACACAGCAGAGTATTTCGAAAACACGCTATACTGAGTCCATGCGACTCTTAAAAAGTGCTAGTGTCGGAAGCCGGTGCGCGGTGTTGCTCGACCTTAACCATCATATTTTTTCTTTTGCAGAATTTTAAGGAATATAAAGAGGTATTGAGGCTTGGGGCGAATATATCTGACTATCTATGCTAAACGTGGAAATAAACTCTTACCAACCAACTCTAGAGTGCATATTACTGCATACAAATATATCACTGCAAAAATTCGCTCTTCGAAGACAAACATAAAGGTCGACGTCCGAGTTCCATTACACTCCTTGATGCAATTCATTCCTCACTTTCATTTCTCTGATGAGATGAAGCTGGGAGCAAAATCCTTTGTTTCTAAATTTAGCAGCAATCTGCATGCTCCAGTTCAAAAGTATTTTGTATCTATTTATTCTAGCTCTAATATTACTTCGGGAAATTATGATGAGGATGATTTCATATAAAAATGGCAAAGCAAGGAAGTTAGTTCAGACCTCTCCCGAACTACTTAGAGGTACTTTTATGCAATACTATCCCCCTTAGGCATACCTACCAACTACCAAACTATATAATTTATTATTTGGTCGTATACGTAATAGTGAATGAAACAGGGACTTTGTGCAGTGACAATCCGTAGGGCAATCCAACCTAAACCTTATTACAAAGACTTTACATGGCCAGTTAATTGTTGCAGTTAGTTCGTCGGTAAATCTGTGCACTCGTCTGACCCAGTTGCAAACATACTACTTTATACCGGCTGCAATCAGAGTAATTCACATGTGTTCCGCACTAAGGGTCTGCACCGCACCAGTCCGGTTCAAGTCAACATTTCACTGGATCTTTGAAGTCGTTATTGGATTTTACAATTGGAAGAACTGTACATCACACGTGTACATGCAAATCTTCTACTTCCTCATCAACATCATTTATTCAAGAGTTAAACTCTTGTCGGTGGAGCGATTTCCATGCATGTCGGTCTTCTGCCTTCTTCTGCCTGATACGACACGACGTTGAGATTTTCCTTTACTTGATCTATGAACGATTCTTGGTCTCCCCCCCCGCCTCCCTCCCTTGTACACTTGTACAGTGAAAGAATTTAATTTGAGTGCCATTTCGTACCTTATCACAGTGATAATCAATATGAAAGTCGCCAGGGACCTCATACTATTGTCACTGTGACAAGGTACGAAATACCGTAAAACGGGGTCAACAGAAATCGCGGGGTGATAGAGAAATTTTGAAAATTTTCTTTCAAGTTGTTATATTTAAAAACGTACATCTCTAAAATTAGATTTTTTGGAATGCGTATATAGTAGACTATTTATTCTCTACATTGATACTAAAAGAACTTAATCAAACTGCCTTAAAGATAGATTTTTTTGACTCTAAAGTAAGGTCTCGCCGAGGTAAGAAATGAAGCCTGTCTGAACTTTGCTCTAGCGGTAAATGTTTTGACATTAACTAAGTAAAAGTTAGCTAACCTGGTAATATAGTATCTGTAGTACCTAAATAATAAATTTAATCACAAATTTTCTCTACAATAAAGCACTTTTTTTGCAAAAAACTAATAACAAGCAATTTTACGTGATAAAGGGGTCAGTGGACACACATATGGGGTGAATAGTTACGCCATAGGGGGTGATTAGATACAACAAAGGGGTGTAAAGACACGCCTTGGGGGTTAAAAGACACGAAAAAATAATTTATGTGTCAAATAGCTGTTTAATAGATATATATACCATTTGCCAATAGAGTATCAACAGAATAATGACCAAATTCGATGCCTATGACAACTAAAACTTAATATTTCTATTCACCCCTTTCTTGTGTCTATCGACCCCGTTTTAAGGATATGGAGAAAACAGGTAGTTTTCTTTGATTTTCTCTGAATTGGGTAGGTAAAAATTTATTTCACAAATGCAAAATTGAAGAACTAACCAAGACTCAAAAAATGATATCAAAATTTTTACTTTTATCATTTGGATTATTGGTGAAAATCGTCCTTGAAGTTGAAAATTTTACATTTTACGGTATGGTACTATAATTGAATTCCGTACATCGAGCAGCAAAAGTGAATTTTGTTACATATTTGAATGTCGTAGATATAATGCAAAATATTTGTATAAATGCAAGAAAAAACTCAGATGAAACTAAAAATAACATTGGTATTTGAGTGGTTTAACGGTTTCAAGAAAAAATATGAATTTAAAAAGTTCACATTACTGTTAATTGTCGTAAATAGCTATTAGGGTTCATGTATGTGTTAAATTAGTCTTTACGTTTAGGTTGCTATTTTTACTTTTGTATATCATGTTTTACTTTGTGCTCGTATATTATGTTAAATGAATTGCGTGGAATGTTTTATATCTAGTTATAAGTCTAGGATTCATGCTCCTTTCATACGTGCTTAATATTGTACCTATTTATAAGTCTAGGATTCGTGCTCCTTTCATACGTGCTTATAATTAACAAGATTGGCAGAAATAAATAAAACTTACTCTGCATGTAATATCCACTAGTTCAGAGATACATACCGCCCGGCCATTCCTATATAAACCCGAGCCGTTTGTAGCTTTTTCAGAGAACTCAGAGAGCTTAACTCTATCACTTGCCTGAACACTCTCCAATAATTAAAATCAGACATATGTGTTTTTATTTCACACAACACATATACCGGTAAATGGAGGTATAGCGGACTTCGAGACAGCACAGCGGCCAGCGCGTTCCAGCGGCGAGTTTCTACGCTTCTCCCAACGAACCCCCATCACGAAAAGTTACAGTCTACACTCCACAGTTTGGTCCTTCGAACCGGATGAAGATAGAAAAACGTACGCGCTGAGTTTCAAGCGACATAGCTTAACTCAGACATCAAGATAGAAAAACGTACGCGCTGAGTTTCAAGCGACATTGCTTAACTCAGACAGCAAGAAAGAAACAAGTACGCGCTGAGTTTTAAGCGAACGTTGCTTGACTCAGACGGCAAGACAGAATAAAGGACGCGCTGAGCCTAGAAGTTCGCTTCGGTTTAGACCCAAACCCTATACCTTTCCGTAACCCATTTACCGGCTTGCCGGACGGACCGTGCAGCGTCGTAGGACAACCTCCGCTCACGTGTCCTGGCAACTTTCGTTGCAAGTGTCACATGGTTGATACCCACACACTGCTATCGAACGTTCTAGGCATAGCACTTTGCCATTGCGGGAGATTCAGTGCCACGAGGGATCCACGCTTAGGGCACTGACGTTGCGCACGGCAACGGTCAGTCATAGGCATGGGCAGGTCAAGTTAGGGACCCCCCGCGTGTGTTAAGTGAAGTGGTTCCAGCCAGAAAGATGTCCGAAAAGGAAGCAAGGAGCCTACGACCACGCACCAAGGGCCCGCCTGCGCCCGCACCGAACATGGACACCCCTACCCCCTCGTCTGGTAAGACTACGTCCAACGAGACTAATACGTGGAGCAAGGGCACCAGTGGCAACCCGAATGCTACCGGTGGAACCGAGTCGGTACACTCGGAGACGTTAGACGCCACGGTAGTAAATCGTAGTAGGTCAGGTACGCTAGTGAATAAAGACGCCGATGCGCCGCCGTCGCCGCCGCGGGCGCCGTCTAATCGCGATTCACATAGGAGTCGCAAATCGGTTAGGGAACGCGATAATCAATTGGCCGTGCTAATGGCCGAGCTCGAGGTTCATAAAGCCCGTCTAGTCGTTGCTAAGACAGAGTCCGACACTGCACATTTACGGCTGTAGGTTGCGCAACTGAAGGCGCAGTCTGTCGGCAGCAGTGACGCGACCGTCGAAGAACGTACTAGAAGTTGGGTAGAACGACAAGCGAGGTTACAGCACGAGATCGCACAGGAAAACGTTAAAATCCCGCCGCCGAAACAGACCGCGCCACCGCCGCCGCGAGCAGTCGTCGATCGGACTAGCAAACCAACCCCGCGCATTTTAGAGGTACCGCACGGTACCTACGCGCCAATGTACCATAAACCGCCGGAATTACCTGCATTCGGCGGAGATATCACCGAGTGGATATCATTTAGGGCAGAGTTCGAAGATACGTCGCCCATGTTTAGTGCCGTCAATAACGTCAGTCGGATTAGGCGCGCACTTAAGGGCGAAGCTCGGACGGCCGTAAAATCAATAATGTACACAGTTCAGGATCCGTACGAGATAATGGAAGCGCTGGAACGGCAGTTCGGCGACCCTGAGGAGATTGTTCTTACGGAAATTCATAACGTTAAACGCATGCCGCGTTTATCCGAAGACAATTCTAATATAACCTCATTCGCCGCGCATGTAGCGAATGCCGTCGCCACCATTAGATCCTTGCGTCAAGAGAAATACTTGCACGCGCCTGAGCTCGTGAATAAAATCGTGGATAAGTTGAATCTGATAGTGCGCTATGAATGGGCCAAATATAGGCAGTCTAACGTACGAGGGGTGTTCAAAATATTCTCGGTATGAAAATGAAAACAAACAAGTACGAAAAGTTTGATATTTTTATTTTTCAATATACTCCCTCCCTATGTTCATCCACTTAAAAGATCGATCAATTTTTTTTAAATCCACGATAAAAAAATTTTTTTGTCTTTGGTGTAAAAATGCTCCTCCACTGCCGCCTTCAATGCTTCATCATCAGAAAAAAAATATTCCATGCAGATCCTTTTTAAGATTGGGGAACAAAAAGAAGACGCTGGGGGCTAAGACCGGACTATACGGTGGGTGAGTAACAGTTTCAAACCCACATTCAACAATAGCTGCCTTGGCAATATGAGCAGTATGGACGGGGGCGTTGTCACGCAGAAGCAGAACACCTTTGGTTATCTTTGCTCGCCTCTTTTCTTTGATAGCATCCTTTAATTGACGTTGAATGTTAGCGTAGTACTGTCCTGTGATATTTACACCTTTTTCTTTATAATCGATTAGTAATATTCCTTCAGAATCCCAAAATATCGTGGCCATGACCTTGCCAGCTGAAGGGACGACCTTGAACATCTTGGGATGAGCTGAACCCTTAATGTGCCACTGCATGGACTCTTGTTTACTCTCTGGGTCATAATGATGAACCCAGGTTTAATCTCCAGTAACTATTCTTTGCAGCACCTCATCAGGATTTTCACCGCACAGGTCAATAACATCGGAACTACACGCTACACGCATGTCTTTTTGAAGCCGAGTCAGCATTCGCGGAACCCATCTTGCACTTACTTTTGACATATTAAGATGGTCATGGATAATATCATGTACGATACCAATAGAAAGATTGGTTACTTGAGCTATAGATTTTACCTTCACTCGACCATCTTCCAATATAAGTTTTTCCACTTTATCAATATTTTCTTGTGAAGTAGCTACTACAGGCCGACCAGGTCTAGGGTCATCTTCAATACTAGCCCTTCCACCCTTAAATTCGCTTGACCACTTTTAAATGGTAGATAAAGAAGGAGCAGACTCACGGTAAACACAATCCATTTCCTCTTTTATGGTTTTTTTATTTTTACCCTGTTTTGTCGAGAATCTTATGACGCATTGATGTTCTGATTTAGTTAACATTGTCAATTCGCACATGATGTTCATGTTTGTTCAGCAATTGCAGAAAAACAAAAGAACATCTCGGTTCGAATTATACTTTTTTTTAATGTCAATGAATAAACCTTAGCGGCCAGTAACAAAAGAAATTTTAGAAGAGGTTGTAAGATATCAATACCGAGAATATTTTGAACGCCCCTCGTAGAATCACCCGGGTTAGTTGCGATATCCGAGTTTCTTAACGAAATTAGCACTGCGGCCAAGCGCGTAAACCGACATAAGCCGTCTAACCGATCACGGAATGCAGTGAATGCGGTTTCCTCTGTGCACGAACCGAGAAGATCGAGCCAAGCTCTCTCTGGGTCTCGTGCCCCCGCGTTCTACCGTGATACGTCTAATAGATCGCGAAACGCGGTAAACGCTGTGCGCGAACTAGGGCTTCCAATACCGGGATCCCGGGATCCCGAAATACCGGGATCCCGTCTGTTTAAACATATTTTTCAATACCGGTATTTTTTAATGCAATACCGGGATCCCGGTGTTTTCAAAAACAAGGAAAATGTGCCGATTATACCGTTTAAAATCCAATAAAATGATTAAATTCGGCTGATTAAAGAAGATTACTTGCCCATTTCGTCACCTAGTACCCACAACACAAGCCTTATTAGCTTACCATGGGACTAGGTCGATCTGTGTAAAATTGTCCTATAATATATATATTTCATTAAATAAGATCATTTAATTGAAACAAGATTTGTGCATATGCGTTAGATAAATATTTGGTGATGAATTCTGATGTTCAGGATATGATATTAATGTAATTCGTTTAAAATTAAATAAAAAAGAGAAGTAGAGATAAATGAGCAAGGAATTGTATGGCAAACGAATATTTGGCGGCAAATTTATTTATTGGGTTTGCTGGTTTATTGGGTTGAACTAAAAATGTGACTGGTGAAGTTAACAAGGCGGATAAAATGATTGCCAACCTGGAGGGTGAAATGATAATTATTGCAGATGGCGGTTTAATATCCTAAGCTAAGGACATACCTACATATCTGGTGTTACAGTGAGCCTTTTTTTATAAAACTCAAAAATTTTAAGCGATTCATAGTCAATACCGGGATCCCGGGATCCCGGTATTTATGAAGACAGTTTCGGTATTAATACCGGTATTGAAAGAAGTCCGGTATTTGGAAGCCCTAGCGCGAACCCAGTCGATTGAGCAACGCTCTCGCTAGGTCCGGCGCCCCCGCGTACTCTCGCGACGTTAGTTCGGATTCGGAGTCAGATTACCACGAAACGTACACGCGTGATACGTCTAATAGATCGCGAAACGCGGTAAACGCTGTGCGCGAACCCAGTCGATTGAGCAACGCTCTCGCTAGGTCCGGCGCCCCCGCGTACTCTCGCGACGTTAGTTCTGATTCGGAGTCAGATTGCCACGAAACGTACACGCGTGATACGTCTAACGAGTCACGGAATGCAGTGAGCGCGGTTTCCTCTGCGCGCGAACCCAGTAGATCGAGCCAAGCTCTCTCTAGGTCTCGCGACCCCGCGTTCTACCGTGATACGTATGATAGATCGCGAAATGAACGAAACGCGGTTTCCTCTGTGCGCGAGCCCAGTCGATCGAGCCACGCTCTCGCTAGGTCCCGCGCCCCCGCGTCCCTTCGCGACTATAGTTCAGATTCGGAGTCAGATTCCCGCGAGTCATACACACGTGATACGGGAAATAGATCGCGTACTAGTAAATCAACTATAGCTCAAGTAAAGCGCCGCGATGGTAATTTAAAAAAGCCAGCGTCAACCGGAGCTAAGCCCCAGCGGGAGATATCGTCTGTCTCTGTCTCGCGCGATGCGTGCGCCATATGTAAGAACGGCAAAGAACACAAAGTTAGCGAGTGTTCGAAATTTCTAGCCGCGACTATATCTGAGCGATGGGACTTGGTGAAGGGTACTAGATTGTGCTATAGATGTTTAGGCGCGAGTCACCGTGCGCGTTTTAAATGTAAATATGTCGCGTGTGGCATGAGTCAGTGCGAAGCCGGACATAATAAACTATTACACGGATTAAGCGCGGCCGCATCCGCGAACGGTAATAGTGTCCCGGCGGCACCTGCAGTACTCAATGTTAGGCTGCCGCAGACGTGTCTCAAAGTCATTCCTGAAGAGGTGTCGGAACCGTTAGGTACCGTCCAAACCCTCGCGCTATTTGACGAAGGCGCGGCAATGGCTTTGACGATACACGAAACTGCGGACAGCATCGCACCTGCGGTACAATTTGTTGGGCACGCAAAGCCTAATACCGCGGAAGACGAGGCCTTACAACTTGCGAAACGACATTCTGAGACAGAATCATTAGGCGTTTCGCAGAAGGTACCTCGGGCCGACCCCGGCCAACGTGCGCTAGATTTGTTAGAAGCCACCTGCGAGAAGATACCGGGGGAGCAAAGGTATCGCTCGGGCTTACTTTGGCGGTCAGATGACGAGAAACTCCCCGATAACCGAGCGCAAGCATTGAAACGGCTGTACAGTCTAGAACGAAAGCTAGACCGCGATGCGAAACTTAAAGCCGAATATGCAAAGCATATGAACAACTTGCTCGACAAAGGTTACGCGGAGAAAATGGACTCGCCGCCGCCCCCCGAGGCACCCCGGACGTGGCCTCTGGCGCACTTCCCAACTTTTCAGCCGCAAAGCGGGAAAACGCGATTAGTTTGGGACACGGCAGCCACAGCTTACGGACGTTCGTTTAACAGCGCGCTGTTGGCTGGCCCCGACCTGTTAGAGTCTTTACAGATCGAAATAATTGAGCAAGATCGCGATACGTTACGTTTCGTTTGGTGGACAGGGATCGATTGGGACTCGCCTATACCCGTCTCACTCGCACCCGCGTGGCGATCGTTCATTATTAATAGCGTACGATTAGTTCGCGCCACCGCTAGTATTCTGGTTGCCGCCGAGGTTTTCAAAGCCGCATTGTTCGCTAAGAAAACAGACATAGAGATAAATAAGGGGCATTTAGATTTAGCAGAGATATTGCTAATCCGATGGAGTCAACATGCTGCATTTCCGGAGGAAATCAAGCTTCTGGAAACTGGGCGGCCACTCCTGAAGAAATCTCTGCTATACAAAATCGCTGTACAACTTGACAAAAACGGAATCATCGTACTAAATGCTAGAATCGATAAAAACACGCACATGCCTGTTTTACATGCGAAAGAAGATTTCGTCAAGTTATTAGTACAGCATTTTCATGCACTCTACAATCACGGCAACCACGCGACCGTCATCAACGAGTTGAAACAAAGGTACTACATTATCGGGCTGCGCGGTAGCATTCGCTATATAACGAATAAATGCCAATGGTGCAGAACCTATAGGGGAACGCCAATCAAAGTTCCCATAGGTGACTTGCCGCCAGAAAGGCTAAAAGCGAATCAGCCGCCGTTTACCGCTGCAGCCGTAGACCTGTTTGGCCCCATGCACATAACTATAGGCCGCCGCCGCGAGAAAAGGTGGGGTGTACTATACACATGCCTCACGACTCGCGCGGTACATCTGGAGCTTGCCGCCTCACTTTCGGCATCCTCCATGATACTGTCGCTACGCCGAATGATAGCGCGACGCGGCACGCCTACAGTTCTCTATTCCGACAACGCCACCAACTTCCACGGCGCGGAAAGAGAACTGGCAGAGGCCAAAAACACGCTGCCCGACAGTCTCAAGCCCTTCTTGACCGAGCGAGCCATAAAATGGAAGAAAATTCCACCCGGCAACCCCTCCGCTGGCGGTGCCTGGGAACGGCTCGTGGGCAGCGTTAAAACCACATTAAAAGTAGTACTGAAAGAAAGAGCACCCCACGAAGAAGTTCTACATACTTTACTGCTAGAATCAGAGCACATAGTCAATTCCAGACCGCTGACACCAGTGAATCCAGATTTAGAGATCGAAGCCCTGACGCCGAATCACTTTCTAATCGGTCGATCAAGTGCCATGTCGCCACTGGGTGTCTTCACAGACGCAACTATGTCGCTCTCTTCGTGGAAAACAGCGCAAACGCTAGCCGACCAATTTTGGAGGCGCTGGCAGCGGGAATACCGACCCAGCCTCCTCCCCAGGCCCGGTGCTCATCAAAACGTGAGAAAACTGCATGAAGGTGACGTAGTCATCATTGCGGATAGCTCCATGCCACGAGGAACGTGGCCCAGAGGCGTAATCGCCCAGCTATTTCCTGGCCCAGATGGTCATGTGAGAGTGGCCATTGTTCGCACACGCGCAGGTGACGTCCGCCGCCCAGTTTCTAGACTTATCCCCATTTACTCCGCGCATGAAGACGGTGTTGACACACGTGGGGGAGACTGTCGTAAATAGCTATTAGGGTTCATGTATGTGTTAAATTAGTCTTTACGTTTAGGTTGCTATTTTTACTTTTGTATATCATGTTTTACTTTGTGCTCGTATATTATGTTAAATGAATTGCGTGGAATGTTTTATATCTAGTTATAAGTCTAGGATTCATGCTCCTTTCATACGTGCTTAATATTGTACCTATTTATAAGTCTAGGATTCGTGCTCCTTTCATACGTGCTTATAATTAACGAGAGCCGTTTGTAGCTTTTTCAGAGAACTCAGAGAGCTTAACTCTATCACTTGCCTGAACACTCTCCAATAATTAAAATCAGACATATGTGTTTTTATTTCACACAACACATATACCGGTAAATGGAGGTATAGCGGACTTCGAGACAGCACAGCGGCCAGCGCGTTCCAGCGGCGAGTTTCTACGCTTCTCCCAACGAACCCCCATCACGAAAAGTTACAGTCTACACTCCACAGTTAATATTATACAGTATTGACGTAGGCACTAGTACTTAGGGCATACTGAAAATTCCTGGAACTGGCCACTTAGAAAAAACAAGTCGTCTCATATAGCCCATTTACGAAAGCGACTGCCATCTGACCTTCCAAGCCAGAGGGGAAATTAGGCCTTGCTGGGATTAGTCCGGTTTCCTTACGATGTTTTCCTTCACCGAAAAGCGACTGGTAAATATCAAAATGACGTTTCGTACATAAGTTCAGAAGAACTCATTGGTACGAGTCGGGGTTTGAACCCGCGACCTCCGGATTGAAAGTCGCACGCTTTTACCGCTACCATCAGCCACCAGCAGCGCTTCTCGGTACTAATATTATGAAATGCGAAAGTAATTATATCTATCTGTCTGTTAGCATCTTTATCGGATTTAGATGAAATTTGGTGTGGAGTTAGTTTAAAGTTCGAGAAATAACATGATAGTTTTTATCAATCATCATCATTCCACCATTCATTCCTACACCAGGGGGGCGAAACTGATCCTTTCGGGCATTCTCGGCTCCTTTCGGCTCAGCATTGTTTCGATCAATTATTAGGTTGGCACAAATTGACGTCCCTTTACGTGTACGACCACAGATAAGATAATGACTTGAATTTTACCAACCCTAAAAAAGGGATAGTGCCATACATTAGAAAGGGACAAAATGTTTTTATCCCTGAATTGCTGTCAAACTTAGGTTTTATAGGAAGTTTATTTTCTGTACGGTTGTACTATTACTCATTCTGTGCCTAAATCATAAGTGTCATTCATGTATTTATACGCAATACTCTCAAAGATTCCATATCGTTTCAGGCCCGTGAAAGACCTAGACCCGGGCATCGAGAAGGCGGTCAAGATCAAGCAGAAATAGTTGAACACTATGCTAGCCCGGCCCGTGTTCCCTAAGGGGTTCTCCTTCAAGTACCCCACGCTGAACGAGCCTACGGCACTTTTAGGAACGCAGGACAACGCCTTACAGGTACGAGTATATAACTATAATTATTTGGGTGAATATTGCTGTTTATGTATTATTATGGATGTCCATTGATAACAACAGATCATAAATTGCCTTTCAGTTCTTCCCAAAACTTCCTAAAGTTGCTAACACCCCTCACTGTCCTCAATAATGACCCAACTAAGAACAACCATAAATCATAAACAACTTCGTTGCTCGGGTCTCTTCGTAAACACTCGTGTTTACCCGATCCATCTTCTCCACACAAGTAGGACCTCCTACATATTATAGGAGTAAAGTAACGAAACAGAGTAACTGACATGTCATTAATAGTCACTAAACGAGAGGTCAGCCGACAGTAGGTTGAGTAGGTATACAAGCGTCGCGCACTTGTTTAAGTATGATTATCTTTAAGCATTATCCCGGCTTTTATGACGGCTCACCAAGGAAGCCTAGGGACCCCTGGCAATCTTTTTAAATAATTGGCTCGCTACTAGTTCTTACGCAGGCGACTCTTGTCGTACCAAAATAAATATTAAGTAGGTAGTTACAGTTACTCTCAGCTCTTGTATAGGTAAAGCAACAAACATAACAGCGACAATATGAAAGATCAGCCGGCTTAGCACGGTCGCGTTTTTATCCCTTGTCACCATGCCTGTCACGTTCTAACAAGTATGTAAGTGCGAAAGGGACGCGCATAGTGATAGTCGATAAAAATGGAACCGTGCTGACCCCCCAGGACCAGCCCTTTCTTATGAGAACGTCGCTGATTTACTCTCTTCCGTTTTTTTACTCCGTCAATATAAGTACCTGCAGAATGCACGAAGACTTACAATTTACGTCACATCACCTATAAATAAACCGTCCAATTTAAAGACAGACCAACATGCATTTCACACCGTTCGAGTTTCAACCAAAAATGTATCGCGATAAGGTTCAATTGAAGTTGGAACTAATGGTGTTTCGGGGCGTTTTCAGGCTGGTTTTAATAATGTAAGATGCACGATCTGCTCTGGTTTATTGAAAGGGATTATCTCTGCTTGTAAACTATGTGAGATATGTCGTTTTGGTTTTAGGGTAGAAAGAAGAGTTACGGCGAACATGTTATTTACATCATCTACCAAGAGCATGTTAAGAGTTTGCTTCAAAGGAGCCAGAGGGTCTACCTCAAATGTTGATTTCCTTAATTCACTCTATCTCTATCTTTCACTCGTGTGGTCTTCGATTTCTAGGTTCAGCGGTTGAAGCGTAGTATAAGTTGAAACTTTGAGATCAGTGCCTACCAGGGATGTAACGGATGTGGTTTTATCGGAACCGAAAACGGAAACAGATGTTTTCAATTTAGTTTAACGGAACCGAAAACGGAAACGGAACCGAAAACGGAAACGGAACCGAAAACGGAACTGGAACCAGAATCGGAGCCTGACTTTTTAACGATGTAGTCGTTTTCCCCTTTCTAGAATAAACCGTCAGACAAAGTTTACACTTAGCCATGTCCCCACTAACTTCATCAAAATAGTTCCAAATCGAACTTGATTTCGGCTTCATTGTGCGTTTTTTTTACACACTAACATTCACCACACACACTACACACAGTCAGTAGTCAGTACACAACAGAACACATACGATTTTAATTTTAATAAAACGAATAAAACAAAGTATACAAACAAACAACAAATTAGCGTAGCACGTGGCAAGCGGGGCGATGAAAGAATGACTGGTATGAACCTGTTTGTTTTTGATGTACGCCGCCGCCGCGCGAAGCATTGACATCCGTTTCAAACATAATGGAACCGGAACAGAAACGGATGTGTAATACCAAACGGAAGTTCCGCCTTAACGGAAACGGAATCGGAGCTCCGTAACATCCCTGGTGCCTACCAACTATGTTATGATATATTTTAACTACTTATTTAAGGTTCAGTAGTTGAATTTTTATAAGAGGCCTCGACCGGCCTTAATTTTTTTGAAGAGCCTATAAAGTGCCCCGCTGCTGGGCAAAGGCCTCCCCCCCTGGACTTCCAATATTCCCGATTAACTGCAGCATCCGTCCAGTTGCTGAGAAATGCGTCCAGGTCGTCCCGCCATAGCCTTTTAGGCCCACCATGCCGGCGTTTACATTATGATACCCACTCCATGACTATAGTTTAGCCCATCTCTGTACAAGTGTACATGGCCTGCCCAGTCCCACTTTAGCCTAGCGGTTTTGACCCCAACGTCGACGATGCGATGCCTGTTTTTTGTCTTAAAAATTTATCGATAATAGTAATCAAAATACTCCCAACTATAAGCTTTTGCTATGATACGAAGTCATCTGGCTCCAAATGTGCTTGTACTGGTACTATGTAGGTATGATCCAAATACAGTTAGCTGAGGCAATTGCTCGCTTGCGCATTAGGCAACAGGAATAAACTCCATGGTTCACGTGGGAGACAAAACACTTTGGGAAATTGCAAAGGTTCCCAAGTGTCGCTTGAGCACAGGTAAGGTATTGCGAAAAGGGTGTATTGAAATGTGTGTCTTGCGTGGTTTGCATACTGATGGGGAGTCTCTATATGATTTCATCGTTTACTGGATATACGGGTAGATCATGACCAGGGAACAAATCAAATCATTTTATTAAATCTTTTGATTTGGGATGTTTTAAGTCACAGTACTCTATCTAATACCTTTAAACGATCAATTCTTGTTTATTTATGCCGTGTTTATACCTAAGATATATAACTCTAACGATATCGATGAAATTTTCTATAATATATGAGGGTTTTAGGGGGCGATAAATCGATCTTATCTCTGGGAAAACGCGGATTTTTGAGTTTGTATATGTTTTCCGAGCTTTGCTCGGTCTCCCAGATATTTTAAACTATAATCAGAAATAAAATTTACTGAAGTAGATGTCATATACCTATAAGTAGGAAAGAAAAAGTGACCAGGACCTCCAGTGCCCTGGGCTGGGATCAAACCAGCGTTCTCTGCATTTGGGGCAGATGCCTAAACCAAGTGGTTATATCAAGATCGTCACAAGTAGACGTAGACATTGTATAATTAAGCGATATTGACATGATATATTCTTGCATAAAGCTACACTCGGAACTGAACAATGGCTGATGATTGCGAAAGATCGGAATGGCGCAATGAGGGCAGGATATTATTGGATGAAACACAGCATTCTGGAATTCGCAGTTTGTGCAGTTGAGTTGAATATGCATAAATTGCATACTAGGTAGCTTGCTTCTGCCTACATGTGCAAGTTGTGAAAAGTTTCCAAAAAGTTATAATAGTTCTCGGAAATTTCAGGAAAAATTCACAGAAAATAAGAAACTTTCGTTTTGGAAATGGAAATTTTCGATCCCATACAGACATATAAGTTTCCGAAAACTTTCCAAGAGATTTCGCAATTTCGGAAACTTTTCGAACGTTTCTCTGCCCGCGTAGAATAAGTACCTACTTCCATATCCCTCTTTCGTAGTAAATTCCACCCCCTTTTCATTCCCTTAAGGCTTAAGGATGACTCACGTTAGATCGGGCCGTCACGTTAGAGCTTTCGGCGCATCGTGTTCTGTGGAAAGCATCACATGAACGCCTGTCATTTCATAGAAAAGTAAGCGCCGGCAGCTCCGGCCCGGACACGGCTCGGTCTAACGTGAGTCATCCTTTAGTTAAGGTATGATTTCCATGATAAAAACTAACTTACCCTCGAGACTCAAACTAACCCCAAACCGAATTTCGTCTAAATCGGTTTAAACGTGAAGAGGCAACAGTTACTTTTGCATTTATTAAGGTTAGGATTCAAGTACAGTCGCGCTCAGATATATCGGAGCGGCTAAGGCGCTCACAAATATCTGAACACGCCTCTATTGTCAGGGCGTTAGAGTGCGTGTCCAGATATTGTGAACACCTCGGCCGCACCGATATATCTGGTGGCGACTGTACTAGACATGATGTAATTTACGTATCCTGGACAGCGGTGGTCATGACCCCAACATAAGGAAAATGGCGGACAAAATTAAAGAGCAAATTGCAGACAATCTACAAAACGTCGCAATCTGCTGGCTAAGGTCGTTCCGTTTCGCGCACGAATTCTCATTTCTACGGGAACTCGAGTCTTTTTTAAAGATTTATAGAGTGCTGGAAATAGAAATCTTGCGTTTTAGGAATAACATTTCAATTACAGCGAGCTGTGGAGGCGGCATCGTCCGACAAGAAATTGTAGAAAATTATTGAGGGCGCCACTTCCTTCGTACCTGTCACATTTTTGACGTATAATGCTGAAACATGGCAACAATTTAGTATGGAAATTTATTAGATCCATTTGATTTAATTTCTACTATTTTATATCGCACTTGTGTGAGAAATGAGATAATGTAACGGTCTAATAGTTCCAAAGATCACAATGGTATGGAATTATGACACAAAATTGCAGCTAAAAATAATTAATTCGTGTATTAACCAAATCCTCTTAGAGTGGCGTGGTTGGGCGAGGATCTCCCAAGCCCCAAGTCCCAAACGACCACAAAGGTACCGGTAATCAATCTTAATTTGTTTTTAGATGACAGAGGCAACACGTGGCATTTAGATGTGGATATAGACATAGACTTCCACGTGTTAGTGAAAACAACGCAATTAGCAAATAGGCAATAAATACTGTCTCATGTCTGTCGCTCTCCCGAGAGTATATTCAGTAAGTAATCATTGAAGACGAAGGTAACTAAACGCCATAAAACATAACAAAGAAAATCTGAGCTCACAAAACTTCCGAGGACCCATAAAACCACAATAGTTATTTGTATAGAGGGCAAAGTTTTCATTTAACTTATAAGTAACTGAAAAGCAGAAAAATAGATGAGTATCTTCTGAATTGTTTTTTTTTTTAATAATATTGGAGACAAACGAGCAAACGAATCGCCCGATGATAAGCAATTACCGTCGCCCGTGGACACCTGCGTCCTGCATCACCAGAAGGGTTGCAAGAGCGTTGCCGGCCTTTACGATGAGATGCTCTTGTTTTTGAAGGTTTGAAGATTGTATCGGTCCGGAAATACCGCCGATAATAATCTTGCCAGTAGAAAAAAAGGAATAATAAATTTTCTATGAGACGATAACACTTCGCGCCTACATTTTTTTAATTTTGCCGCCTTTTTCTACTGACAAGATTTGCTTGACCATCTATAAAAATAATTTACCAGATTTGTCTGCAATTGCTTTTATACGAATATGCAAATGTCTCGGTAGCCATTTCTCCTAATTTGGGAAACATGTACCTATGTATACACGTTTGTTTGGAATATTTACGATGTGCCCTTTTATACATCACAAATCCCCTGGTAAATTTAAATATTTATGCTTAATCTATTCAACACTCGAACGTTCCAAATATTTTACAATCTACATACGTATTTTATTCGTTGTAAAAAAGTTGCGTTTAAGACCTCATTTGCGCAAAATAAATTTCATTTCCACGGTGATAAATACATCGGTAACTCGTGGCATTTAGGTAGCACTTAAAAGATTAGTTTAATTAATTTCCTTTTTTTAGTGGTATCTTTTTCTCGACTCGTATAGGAAGAACATTGTCACATTACTAGTCTGTGCCTGCTACCTAAATGCCACGAGTTACCGATGTGTGCTCATCACTAATCTTTTAAGTGCTACCTAAATGCCACGAGTTACCGATGTGTAGACTCACTGATAAGTATGAGGGTAAATTAGAGAAATTATAAAAAAGAGATAAAGTAGAGTATGTCAATAAGGCGAGTTTGATGTGTCAAAGAATTTTTTTCTGATCCATTTAATTGCAAAACTGTTAATTATACGAAACTTTTGAAATAGTCATTGTGTAGAAGCGAAGTAAGGTTAGGTACTCGAAACCTCCCTGGAATTTATGAAAACAATAAACATTTGGTCACATAATAAACATCGCGCCAAAAGAAAACCTTAAAGGCACAACTGAAACTTTAACGAACGCAATAGTTTATCGTCAATGTTTGTCTGAAATAGAGAAAACTAATCCGATCACTATATGGTTTTAACTAGACGGTAACCCAAAACCATGGATTATCGTTAGCTAAGCTGCTAAGGGCCTTAGGTTACGGCGAAGCCAATTTAATTAAATTTGTAAACTTAGAACATGATCGTGAATACCTTCAGGATTTGTCTTTGTAACTGCGAGAGAGAGATCGCTATATACACGTCATCATCATCATCATCTCAGCCCAAAAGACGTCCACTGCTGGACATGGACAATGGCTCCCAAGGATCTCCACCACGGTCATTCACTGCCTTCAACCAACGGTTTCCCGCGACAGACTAGATCGTCGGTCGATCTAGTCTGGGGCCTTCCCACGCTGCGTCTTCCGATACGTGGTCGCTGGTCGCCACTCGAGAACCTTACCTTGCTAGCTATGTCTATATACGTGCCTAGCACTATCTCACTCACACGTCGGAGCGTCGTGCGGATCAGCATCAGTGTGATAATCGCCTAAACAAAGGGATTCAGTTCAACATGTGCAAAAACGATGTTAGACAAATCTGTACAAGTAGTAAGACCATCATAAACCATTTTGAAATTCAGGATCACGTATCCAAAATTACCCTGTATTATGACATCTATTTCAGTTTAACGTTTTGTTTGTTTACCGTTTTGCCCACCTGGCAAAACTAGACCGGATCGAATATAGCTGTAGGCCGGGAATGTTTGATTTCCTAAACTAGGCCAGCTAATCCGCGCGCGGTTGCAACACTCACTCCCGGGAAATCTATCCTGGAGCAGTATTCTGATTTTAACATCTGTTTTTAGCTTTAAGATGACTTTTTAACCACTTGATAACTTAGAACTACTCAAAAACATTGCATGCATTGATTGCATAAAATCAGCGAAATTATTAAAGAGAAAGAACTTAAAATCTGTTAAGGTTTTGAAAAAATAGGTCTCAGTAGACGTTCATCGTATTATAAATCGAAGATCATGAGGACGTTTTGTTTGTTTACATAACGTCATGCTCGCCTCACCTGGCAAAACTAGACCAGATCGAATATAGCTGTAGGCCGGGAATGTTTGATTTCCTAGGCTTCCCTTTATCTTGCATAATATTGATTGTCCGAATTACACTTCGCATAGCAGGTTTCGCAGAAACATTTTTAACCGAATGATACTTTTGCATAATTGTATAATTAGCATAACTGTCATGTCGCATAACATTTATTTGGCAGAATTTTGAATAGCAGAATACTAATATCGTCGATTTTACATACGCAGAATTGTATGTAGCATAAATTACATTCCACTGAATTTCTTATTGCATATTGCTCATATTGCAGACTTGAATTTCGCAGAATGTTATGCAGCAGAATAAAAGTTCTGCCGAAATTGTTACCGCATAGTACTCATGTCGCTGACTGAACCTACATAAAAGGATTGCTGCCAGAACTACAGGTTAGGTTAGGTTAGAACTGCGACCCCTACATAAAAGGAATTTCTGCCAGAACTATAGGTTAGGTTAGAACTGCGACCCCTACACAAAATAAATTGTTGCCAGAACTGTAGGTTAGGTTAGGTTGGAACTGCGACCCCTACACAAAAGGAACTGCTTCCAGAACTGTAGGTTAGGTTAGAACTGCGACCCCTACACAAAAGAAACTGCTTCCTGAACTGTAGGTTAGGTTAGGTTAGAACTGCGACCCCTACACAAAAGGATTTGCTGCCAGAAGTGTAGGTTAGGTTAGGTTAGAACTGCGACCCCCTGCTCAATAGGAACAGTTGGAGGTGTTCATTGGTGGAGTAGGGTACGGAAAATATTATTCTCAACTGTTGATGTGCGAAAAGACAGTATGCCAAGTAAATATTATGCGTCGCAATTTTTGGCAAAACAATTATTCGATTCGAGGATTATTCTTCAAATTGACATTATGCCTTATTCAGCTTTACAAAATTGTGCGAAACAACAGTATGCCATGAAACTTATGCAAAAAGTTATTCTGCGAAATGATGATTCTGCCAAAGGTTGCTATGCGAAAGTAAAGTATGACAATAAATTTTATGCAACATATTATAATCCGATTTCCTAATCTAGGCCAGCTAATCCGCGCTTAGGGTTGCAACACTCGCACTCCACTCCCGGGAAATCTATCCTGGAGGTGTATTTTTTTTAACATTTATTTTTAGCTTTTAAAATATTAAAACTACTTAACCAATTTAGTTTTACATCTAAATAACTTATAAAGTCTTATTTATTAATAATAACAAATCAGTTTACAATATTAATAACAAACTTAGAATAAAAAGTAACCTAAAATTAAAACTACCTACAAAACCAAAACTAATACCTAAAAAAATATAGAACTACCTACAAAACTAAAACTAAACCTAAAAAAAAACCTAAAAATCTATATCTAGAGAGGGCCCCTGGGGCATAGTGCCAAGAATGCTGGCAGCATTTCCTCGCTGGATCGCAACGCTTATGCGTTGAGCGAGGAAGCTGCCAGCTCTTTTGTCCCCAGAGACCTCAACAAGCCGTTTCGACAAATCTGTAAAAAGACTCTGAGCTCCCGGGCCCCACGGACCGAGGGTCTCGACACCGAAAGGGATAAATTTGTAATTATCGTCGAGACCCCCGTATTTACGCCTTTTGAGGGACTCGGCAGCTTCGGCAGCGGCACCCACTTAACCAATTACATGAGAAATTAGAACTACTTATACAATTATTTTGAATTCAATTAGCGAAAGGACTAAAAGAGAAAGAACTTTAAATCAGAAGGTTCGAAATTTATACCTACTTAATAGACGTAGGTACCTACATCGTATATATTATGAATCGTTCACGAAGTCCACGAAGAGCATGAGGCGCAATTTTACTCGTAAAATACTACACTGCGTAGGTACACTGGCGTTCAAAAGTGCATGGACATGTTTAAACCGTATTAAGGCATTACGGTCGAAATCTGTCCATGCACTTTTGAACGCCACTGTACAATAATACTGAGATGCGTGCCTGCATTGCTGCATTCTCGTTGCCAGGGAGGTTTTGGGATTATACTGAACAACTTTTACTATGTGACCAACTCCGAAATTACCAAAAAAAAAATTACCCTCCTATAGAAAATGGACCAGCCAAAATGTATGAAACAGCCAAAATTTTTTTGCGATTTCGGGGTTGGTCCCCATAGTAAAAGTTGCTCAGTATAATCCCAAAACCTCATTGTCAACAGGAATGCAGTTATTTTTTAGCCACCTGTATAATCTGTAGTAACGTTAAACAAAATCTAGTATCGAATATGTAAAATGTAGTATTATTATTCAGGCACACAGTGCATGATCTGCAACATTGTAACTGCAATTTATCAAGTGCGCCGCGTTATTGCTTGCATTGTTCGCTGCCACCATGTCGCTGTAAAATACCACTTGACAGTTCAATGGAAAGGTCGTTGGTACTGGAACAGTCGATTTCACCAAGCGAAAGGGAGATTATTAAGTTAATAAATGCATACAATGTAATCATACTTATTTCCTGAAATGGTTCACACTTCACAGTTGGTATGGTACCAAGTGGACACCACTCTGCGATTGTTGCGCCATTTAGGGTCATAGCTAAATTGGTTGTTCAATACTTACGCTGTGTGTCGTTGTCGTGCCGTAGGCAATTAAATTATAAAAGTATCATTATTTTGGTCAAAATAAAATATTGCCGGCATAAAGGATGATCATCATCGTTTTCTATGGAAAGCATCACGTGATCGCCTGTCATGTCATAAGCTCCGGAAGCTCCGGCCCGGGCACGGCCCCTTCTAACGTGAGTCATTCTTAACCGGTCGTCCTGTCTTCTAATTCTCACTTCAAAATTTACCCATAAACGTCTAAATTACACACGACACTGGAAAACTCAAGAATTGACATGAAAATAGGCGATATGATATACTGTCCACTAGTATCGCCTCTATCTGAATAGTTTTACTCGAAACAGCTAATATAAGAAATAAGAAAGACTATCGCAGCATATCGCATCAATATCATTGTCGACCATTCGTCATCATTCACCGTCATTGGTGGACAAGTGATACCCTCACGAAGCCACAAATCCACGCAACAAATTATTGACCCATATTCATGTGACTCACTACTGTGACCTATATAGATCTGACATCGAAATTTCAACATGTTTGCGCTTAACCTCACCTTACGTAATACCGTAAGACTGGGGAGCTCGGAAAGCCGACACTGCACCGAGGCCGGCCGTAAATCCGAAGCAAACCACTAAATTTAACAGACTGACTTACTTAAAGCGTTTGGGCACGGTGAAGGTATTGCAAACAGTTATGTGACTGAATAATAAACGCCTCGAACGAACGGCTATCTTATTCAATATTATGTTAACGGGGAATACGGATATACTCGTATTATTACTGACTAGCGACCCGCCCCGGCTTCGCACGGGTTACACAAAACCTTAACAAATTATTGACCTAAAACCTTTCTCAAGAATCACTCTATTGATGATGAAAACCGCATGAAAATCCGTTCCGTAGTTTTTGAATTTATCGCGAACATACATACACATAAACAGATAGACGCGGCGCGCGGGGGACTTTGTTTTGTAAGGTGTAGTGATGTGATGTGAAATAAAGAAATCGCAACCTACCGACTGCGCCAATTATGTACATTGAAGTAAATGCTTCAAAGGTCCAGGAAGGGTTATTACTAACCAAATGGGGCCCACTGATTAACAGTCCGCCGGACGGTATCAGTCAGTTAGAACAAAATTTTTACAGTTCCGAACAACTGACAGGCCGATACCGTCCGGCGGACTGTTAATCAGTGGCCCTTAAGGCACAAAGGTTACCTTAAAGGTACTTTAGGTACAAGGTTCAGTTAAACTAATTGCAAATAAAAAGAGGTTATGAGATGAATTGGTTCACATCTGAGTTCACTGTAAGAAATAACTAAATCCTATCTTTTAGCCTTAAATTATGGTTTTCATAAATAATGTGCCTGTCTTGGACATTGAAATGTGAGCGGTTCGGTGCACAGTTGAAATACTCTAGTAAAACGAATCCGAAGTTTCGTACGAGCTGTCTGCCTTCCTTTCTTGCTATGAAAATAGAAGGAAAGAGTACAGCCTCTGGACTTAGTGTTAAATAACTTAGGTGTTATTTCACAGACTTAAGTTTGTAGTCCGTAATCTTCAGTGAAACATTGGTTTTGTTATTTTAGTGAACACTAGTTTTTTTACTATTTTGTACACACATACATGGCATACTTATATAATACATACAGTCCCATTTTCTCTCAGGGCAAATATAACGGTTACACAATATACATACCTACATATAGTTTAAGCCGTCCCGTCTCGATTGAAAACTATGAGGCCCACTGATTAGTAGTAGTAAAATACTTTATTGTACAAAAATAAACATAAAACATGAAAGAACACAAATTATTAGTACAAAGGCGAACTTATCCCTTTCAGGGATCTCTTCCAGTTAACCCTTGAGCAATGAATTAATTAGTTCGCCGGACGATATCGGTCTGTCAGTTTAACGCAAAATTTGACCCTAAACGGCTCCACAATTAAAGTCCGTGACTGTACGGACCCCTTTTTAGTACTTATATTTACTTAAGTATTACTTTTACGAAGTGTGTGACGTGTGTGAAACAGCCGTGATGGATTTTTACCTGAAAATAAGAAAAATATTTATATTATTTGGTAAACATTATTTGAAATAAAAGAAAAAATAAAGCCGTTTCTGAATTAAACACTCTTACGGTTGATATCGCTAGGCTCCTACAGGACATAATATGATGGTGGAAATATTCACTGTCAATGGGTAAGCCTCGGTAGCGCAGTCATCCCGGAGTTGCGCGATCTTGTTTTGTTTGGGTCAGTGAATATTTCCACTATCCTTTATTTCAAAACAAAGCTAATATTTCCACTATCCTTTATTTCAAAACAAAGCTACAACGCAAGAATAAGGATCCCTTATCAAAGTTTCACGCATCGTAAGCACGCCTATTAAACATTCCCGGGCTTTACGGGGCAATACGGAACGGGACCGAGGAGTTTAACAACCTAGTCAAGGGCTCGGTGTTCATGCGGGTTACATTTTTAACGAAAGGTGCGAAAAAGAATACCGTTCTTTTTCCTACACTTGCAAATAGGTACAAATCCAGGAATCAATATTGCTTTTCACATTTGTCTAAAATCAATCAAGTCATTGATTTTGAGATTTCTTGCAGCAATGCAGTCGGCAGTAACGCAACGTTGCTGTACACTGCAATTACTGTAGCAGTAACATTGGTGTAGTCTAAATCCTAATGTAACCTTAACAGTCCCCACATCTACCATGTAGGCACAACATCTACCAACCTCTGTGGTGCCGCGCGTGCGATTTGATAGCTGTTAGTCCAAATTGTAATTCGTCCAAGTAGCGATTTGTCCATTACGTGGTTCGTCAAGTATCATTTACGCCGTTCGCCCATATCGCGATTCGTCCAAGTCGCCATTTGTCCAAATCTTAGTTCGTCAACTACGTGGTTCGTCAAGTATCATTTACACCGTTCGTCCATATCGCGATTCGTCCAAGTACATACATACATACAAGCTACAAAATAATTGAATGTATATATATTTTTTATATAATATTTTCTTACTACTGAGGTGAAAAGTTGTATGTGTAACACGAGAGCAAACTTATTTTACATCTCGTGTTTTTGTGTCCCTCGCTACGCTCAAGATTCTAAACGAGAATCACTCACTTCGCTCGTGATTCAATGATAGAATCTTTCGCTTACTCGGGACTCAAAATAAACACTCGCAAGAAAAACCAACTTTCCTCTCTTGTTGCACAAATAACTATTTACGCACCTTTCCCGCACCTATATACAGGGTGATTTTGACGTAAAGCGTGTTGGACTAAAAGCGTGTTGGGCGAAAAGCGTGTTGGACGTAAAGTGTGTTGGACGTAATGCGTGTTGGACGAAAAGCGTGTTGGCCTAAAAGCGTGTTGGACGAAAAGCGTGTTGGCCTAAAAGCGTGTTGGACGAAAAGCGTGTTGGGCGAAAAGCGCACTTAAATTCATTTGGACGAATCGCGTTTCGGACCAACAGCTATCAAATCGCGCGTGCTGGCAGCCTGGCCGTAACCGATGCCGCTGCCAGCGCGCGTCTTTTGTTTATACATATTCTCAGATTTTTCTCGTTTAGTACTACTTATCACTGAGCGACAAATGCTTAGTTTGGACGTAAGTTATTGTATTATTATGTGTAAATAGCTCGTTATTTGTAAATTTTCCCTGTTTTGTCCGTGTGTGTTGTGTAGGTAATTCATTCTATTATATAGTGTACAGCTAAAGATTTAAGTGCTTTTCATTCACCATCGGCGGCCCGATAGCGTACAATGTACATCGGTGGACCTTATGCCTTAAGGTTCACCGATTTACAGTTAGGAGTGTTGCTGTTCGTACATCCACAAACAACTAGCCACATCGTCCTGCTTCATTGAACATTAGGAGCTACGAGTAAAAACGGACTTTGAAATTATATTAGGAAATGCACCCACTTACGCGATCGTAAAATGTTCACTTCCAAACTGTAATCAGGGTTAATTAATCAATCAATTTAATTATAGACAAACGTAATTTGATAGACATCTTAATAGAAACACTGAATGGATCCGAGGTTAGATAAAGAACGTTCTTCCATAAATGCAACTACGATTTCTATGCTGATATTAAAAATAATAATCAAAATTTAAATATATAATAAGCGCGGACGTGGCAGGCCCAGACGGAGATGGCGGGAGTCCGCCGGGACGACTTAGACACCTTCATCAGTAACTGGCCGGCAAAAACACAACAACGGGAGTTGTGGAGATAAAAGGGAGAGGCCTTTGCCCAGCAGTGGGGCACTATAACAGGCTAATAAAAAAAAGAGACTTATCAAACAATATAGTCAGGCTCGGCTCAGCCTAGTTTGGGGCTTACCAGACACCCCCTGTGCTTGTACTGTCTTCTTAATTATTATCAATAAATGGTATCGTCTTGGGTCGTCCCATTCGTTTTTCGTCACGTTCTTAAATTAGTCCTATTTTGCTTTCGTCACTCATTCTACATTCGTCACAATCGTCGGTGGCTTTCAATTTCATTGGTAATGTTAGTTTGTTTATTATTTTTCAGTCTCACTAAATCGATTAAAAGTGTAATATTAACACATGCATCTTTAGGAATTTCGTACATTAGACATTTTGATTTTCGATGTTCTGTCTTTAGGAATTTCGAACTTAGGATATTATTATTCTCTTTATTTATTTCTCATCTTAAGTTAGGTTATTTTATAATATGAATATAAAAGTAAAATATAAAAACACTTACAAAACAATAAAAATTAATATAAACACATTATAAAAAACCTAACCTAGGGTGCCGCCAGCAGCGGGGCAAGGCCCAAGCTACCGGTGGTCAGGGCTGCAGAGAGAGGAACCGGCGGACTATCCGCGCCGTGTCCAAGATCACCGCCTTCTGCATCTGACCCTTGATCCAACCACCTAGCGAGAGTCTCTCAAGGTGTTGGTCGAGACTCTTCGCTATTAGACCGTTTACTGAAACGACTATCGGGACAATGATCGTCGAATCAACATCCCACATGGCGGTTATCTCGTGAGCCAAGTCTAGGATATTTATTATTAGGATATTAGAAATTATGCTACATAACCGTTTTTATCACGCTGTCACGTAGACATACACGACCATAATATCCGTGCTGGTAATGATATCAAACATCAATTTAAATATTAGCTCATTGGCCGAGGTAAACGCACTTAGCGGTAAACTTAATGAGCCTGTATGCTAAAAATATGAGTTTATTAATCCTTATGATGTAATTACAAGTTTTTGAACGCTTTAAAGCGAGACGGTCATGATGAGTCTTAGAAGTAGTACCTACACTTAAGAATTAGGAAAATGAGACGATTTGTATGTAAATGTTCTTACAAGATCACCGGTTTTTATGAGTCTTGAGTGTAGCAGGATGTACGGTTTTAAACTAAGCTTTTGTGATTTTAATAACGTCCGGTAGCCTAATAGGCCACTGTTATTTTGAAATAGGTATATTTTAGTCGTCTAACTTAGAAAAAAATAATTGTACGCTGTTTTCTTCCGTCATTACAGTGAAACTATTTAGTAGTAAATACCAAACCTCATTTAATAAATGGAATATTATTGTATTAAAAAAATAAACCATAATAATAAATATATAATTGCTTTGACGTGTAATGCCCGCTATTTTACATAAAGTACATTCTCCAATGTTAATTATTAATTACAATTATTAATGCACAGTTACTATGCACATACATAATGTAATACTTATTAATATTCATGATATCTATTCGTTCTATGACCTATAGCTTGATAAAGGTTATTGTGAAATTTAAACCGTCATAGTAAAAGTAATTCATTCAGAGCCTATCTTCCTTCATATGGAAATGTTTTCGGAAATAAATTATTTCATTCATTCATTCATAAAAAAAAAACAGGGAAAACGAGGGAAGGCATAGCGCGCACTTTCTTATTTATTTATTTGCCTCATCTCTGATACATTGCTGGAATATGCGAGAGCGATAAAGATGTTCGCGGGAGGGCGAATAGGTATACCTAAAGATATATTTAATTGATGTGTCTTTGGGACAAATCTGTCAATAGATGGAGTATATTAGGCAAAGATGTGCATGCTAAGGGTTCTGTCCACACTGGAGACAAAAAGCAAGCGATCATGAGTTATATTACGTTTGTAATTTTCGAGCGACAAGACGACCGGTCTGGCCTAGTGGGTAGTGACCCTAAGCTGCCTGTGAACCCGATGGTCCTGGGTTCGAATCCCAGTGAGGGCATTTATTTGTGTGATGACACAGATATTTGTTCCTGAGTCATGGTTATTTTCTATGTATTTAAGTATTTATATATTATATATATCGTTGTCTGAGTACCCACAACACAAGCCTTCTTGAGCTTACTGTGGGACTTAGTCAATCTGTGTAAGAATGTCCTATAAATATTTAAAAAAAAAACAAAACTTGTAGTCATGCGCCGTTGCCACGACCAATGCATTTCCTTCAGCTTCGGTATGACTTCGGTTGAAATTCAACGGAGGCGGAGTTGGAGTCGGATTCTAATAAAAAAATACTAGAGGCAAAGTCGAATCCCATGCAAGGTGTAAAGGGGCCCAATGATTAACAGTCCGCCGGACGGTATCGGCCTGTCAGTTAGAACAAAATTTTGACAGATCCGAACAACTGACAGGCCGATACCGTCCGGCGGACTGTTAATCAGTGGGCCCCTATAAACAGATCGGAAATTCCGGTTTAACAAATTAGTTGAAGCCTCGTAACATCCTTAGTCCACAGATAGGTACATCTGTGCTTAATTCCCGCCATAAATTGTCCACCTGACATATCTAACACACACATATTGTAGGTATATTTCAAAGTATTGGTATCGTGGCTCTACGCCCCAGACTGACGAAATAACAGACGATAAATTCCCCCATACAAACATGTTGACAATGGCCCGATACATTGAAACGTTAAATGTAACGAAAGAGCGACCATTCCCGTCAGTCATCCTCGTTTTTCCTGAAAAGCTATTACTATCGCTAAGTAATCATCGCCTCAAGTCATCAGTATACCAATGACTGCGTCCCAAAGGAACCCAGAATGCGCTCTTGGCAATGTTATCCCAAGAATCAACGCAATCGCTTAAGAGGTCCACCGATTATCAGTTCACCGCACGATATCAGCCTGTCAGTAAAGTTGTTCGGAGCTGTCAAATTTTGCATTTAACTGACAGGCTGACATCCAGCGAACTGGTAATCAGTGGGCCCCTTTAGTCAGCGATGAACTGTCAGAGGGACCAAGCGAGAGGTAGGTATAAATTGGTTATTGGCAAGTGATGGCAATAGCATAGAAACCGCGACATTCCGACAAAAGAATTGATAGCCTGTTCAATTTCACCCCGAATCTTTGTAAGAAACGAAATTGGGGTGAATGGGTTCCCGCTATTGTATTACTTAAACGAGAAATGAACTGTTATATAAAGCCCTGAAAGTTTTATTGGATTTATACAGAGAAGGGTTTCGTTTCATTGAATGGTAGCGTAGCCACAGCTTTTCGGTATATCTATTTATTTTTGTGATTTAGGAGACAAACGAGCAGACGAAACGCCTGATGGTAAGCAATCACCGTTGCCCATGGACACCTGTAACACCCAGGAGTTTCGAGTGCGTTGTCAGAGTATTACGTACACTCTTTTTTTGGAGCCCTTCGGTCGTAAACTGAAATAAATGTCATATACTAAGAAAAAGTGACCAAGGCCTCCAGTGCCCCAGGCTGGAATCGAACCAGCGTCCTCTGCTATCGCGGCCGGTGCCTGTGCCATTCGGCCACCGGACCACAGCGGCACATAAACCTTAAGAGCCCATCAACGTGCACACTAGCGCCACTGCTAAATAACTTCGTCGATCTATGAACTCAAAACAAAAACGGCCATTTTAACTTTGGACGCATAGATTGACGAATCCAGCATCATAAAAAACTAGTTTGATGTATTCTCAAGGTACGTAAATACAAAACACAGTACGTAGCGGCCCCCTTTTTTAAATATCTTTCGTTAAATTTAAATAATCACGATTATTTAGCAGTGGCGATAGTGTGCACGTTGATGGGGTCTTACGCGTTTATAAAGTAGAGTCCGTTGTCATCACAGACTGACAGACTTCAATTGTTGATCCATTTAGGGTTCAAGCTAATTTGGTTGTCAATACTAACGGTATGAAATGTCCAATGTAAAGTGAACCCTAAATGGCTTAACAATTAAAGTCCGGGACTGTAATGGCCTGAAAGCATCGATATTATATGGAAATTTCACTTGATATATATTCCTTCCGTACAAGGGCCATTTTTATTTTATTCCCCGATTAAGCACATAGCACCTAGCTAGATTATATATTTACAGTATTTACACCCACATGTATAAATTGTCTCGACTTGTTCAGGGAACCCATCCAATTACGCGTTCAAATAAAGCTGTGTTCACACGTTCGTACCAAACATGTCTCACTTTAGTCTCACACTGTCCGGCGAGAAGAAACATTTTAAAATATATATGTATTAAGGCAGGGGCACACTTATCCCACGTACGCAACGTTATGCAATGCATTATGACATCTGATCCCTGAAATTTGTATGCTTAGAAACATACTTGTCATGCGTTGCGTTGCGTATGACTAGTATGTTTCTAAGCGTACAAATTTCAGGGTTGAGATGTCATAATGCATTGCATACGTTGGGTACGTGGGATAAGTGTGTCCCTCGCCTTATACTCTGGCACAGAGACCTTTTCAGTAGAAAAAAGCTGTAAATTTAAAAAATGTAAGCGTAGCGAGTTGACTTTCCATATAAAATTTGAATTTCACGCCTTTTCTTATGGTAATGACAAGTTGGGTGTGTTTCAGTATAGGTAGAGATGTTAAAAAATAAGGTTTAGTATTTTTTTTTTACTGTTTTAATGAAGCTAAAACCTTTTTAAAATAATTGCTTCGAAAATCCAAAATAATGTGCCCAGTTTTTTTGTGTCGTATTAATGGTATTAAATATACCATCCAGCGGAGCGGAGAAGAGATGTGGATTACAACCAATGATATTGATTGCACGTCTACTCTCATCTCCGCTGTGGAAAGGCATCTAAAATGGCCAATGTGAAAAGGCCCTGCTTGTTGCCGTGACGAGAAATCGATTGCGGTGCCGTCGCGTAGAAAATTCGTAATAACATTCCTCCGGCGTTGCCACGAGTATACTACATGTTGGAAAGGTTTAAGTATTCATTAGCAACACCATGGCGCGAAGCTGTTTAGTAACCGAACTTCAAAATTTAAGCCGACCACTGACTAACAGTCCGCCGGACGATATCTGTTGTTCGGAACTGTCAAATTTTTGTTCTAACTGACAGGCCGATATCGTCCGACGTCAGTCAGTCAGTGTACGGCTTTAGAAGGAAGGAAAGAGAAAGAAAAATTTCTCAATTTTTCGGGTTTTCTTTTTATTTATCGAATTATTTTTTGTTTTAAAGGGATACTTCCCATAGGATAGAGATAGATATACGAGTATAACGATTATCGATTTTTACGATGTTGACAGTAGGAAGGCCCTCAGTACCTTCTGTATAAATCACGTGGGCTTGTGGAGAAAATCTGTAATCCGTGAGTAGGTTTTTGCCACGTACAAGGCTTATCTACCCTTCGGCATCGGTTACTCACGAAACCTCAGACGGCACTATAAAAAGACCATAACTTCCAGACAGTCACATACTAATTCCGAGATTCAGACATATCGAGTTACAGACGGTTGACGTCCAAGGCCATATCACAATAATGTTCATTTGTATGCCCGCCATAACGCAAGACACCGGAGGACTAAAAAATACATCCTGGGCATTTGAATATATGTATTTTATTAGGTACTAGCTGTGCCCGCGGCTCCGCCCGCGTGGAATTCGGTCTGTGTCAGTAAGCGGCTAATTACTTATCCTAATTTCTCTCCCTCTCCCCTGGAGGCGGAACTTGAAGTAATGTTGACAGATGGATATGCTAGAGGACTGCAGTCCAGATAAAATATTTTACAATTAGGTACCACTAAATAAAACTAAACTCCAAAATCAATAGTTTTTTTTTTTTCCTTTATTCAAATTTTACACGTGATTTAAACGACAGAGTTGTAGATGTATATCGGACGATACAGTAAGGTATACGCGCGCAAGCGAAAGCGAAGCGGCCTGCCTGGCTAGAGCGCCACTCACTGTGGTCTTCTTCAGACTCCTGAGGAAGACCACGTGCCCCTTGTAACCTTAATGCGTTGCGAGACTTTCGCGAATGATTGGATTTTTTTCTGGAAGGCATGGTAATGCGTATTAAATGCGAGTCCCAAATCGTTTGACTCCACAAACGACCAGTGCCGTTTTGATGCCCTAAGCATTTCTAGACCATGGTGCCCCCTCTCCCTAGGGTAATCGAGATTACATTGAATGTTTTTGGTTAGTTGAGTGACGTTCATTGCCGCATTACAGCTGAGAATGCAAATTAGTCACATCAATTTATCACGAAAATTGACAGTGCTGCAGCAGTAACGTTTCAACAGAGTAATGCTGCTACAGTAGCCATACATTAGAAAGTTATTGAAAAAGCGAGCGAAGCGAGCGCGAAAATTTTTCGATATAAAAACGCAATTTGATAGACAGTTGTACATTTCGACTTTTAGTATGGAAATCAGTCACATCGTTTTATCACGAAAATTGACAGTGCTGCAGCAGTAACGTTGCAACAGAGTAATGCTGCTGCAGTCGCCATACCTTAGAAAGTTATTGAAAACGTGAGCAAAGCGAGCGCGAAAATTTTTCGATATAAAAACGCAATTTGATAGATAGTTGTACATTTTTACTTTTCGTATGGAAATCAGTCACATAATTTTATCACGAAAATTGACAGTACTGCAGCAGTAACGTTGCAACAGAGTAATGCTACTGCAGTCGCCACCCAATTGTCACCTTTATCATATCTTTGAAAGATATTGAAAACGCGAGCGAAGCAAGCGCGAAAATTTTTCGATATAAAAACGCAATTTGATAGACAGTTGTACATTTCTACTTTTAGTATGGAAATCAGTCACATCATTTTATCACGAAAATTGACAGTGCTGCAGCAGTAACGTTCCAACAGGGTAATGCTGCTGCAGTCGCCATACCTTAGAAAGTTATTGAAAACGCGAGCGAAGCGAGCGCGAAAAAGTTTCGATATAAAAACGCAATCTGATAGACAGTTTCTACTTTTAGTATGGAAATCAGTCACATCATTTTATCATGAAAATTGACAGTACTGCAGCAGTAACGTTGCAACAGAGTAATGCTGCTGCAGTCGCCATATGTTAGAAAGTTATTGAAAACGCGAGCGAAGCGAGCGCGAACATTTTTCGATATAAAAACGCAATTTGATAGACAGTTGTACATTTCTACTTTTAGTATGGAAATCAGTCACATAATTTTATCACGAAAATTGACAGTACTGCAGCAGTAACGTTGCAACAGAGTAATGCTACTGCAGTCGCCAAATGTCACCTTTATCATATCTTAGAATGTTACTGAAAACGCGAGCGAAGCAAGAGCGAAAATGATTCGATATAAAAAACGCAATTTTACTTAGAAAGTTATTGAAAACGCGAGCGAAGCGAGCGCGAAAATTTTTCGATATATAAACGCAATTTGATAGACAGTTGTACATTTTTACTTTTAGTATGGAAATCAGTCACATCGTTTTATCACGAAAATTGACAGTGCTGCAGCAGTAACGTTGCAACAGAGTAATGCTGCTGCAGTCGCCATACCTTAGAAAGTTATTGAAAACGCGAGCGAAGCGTGCGCGAAAATTGTTCGATAGAAAAACGCAATTTGACAGACAGTTGTACATTTCTACTTTTAGTATGGAAATCAGTCACATCATTTTATCACGAAAATTGACAGTGCTGCAGCAGCAACGTTGCAGCAGAGTAATGCTGCTGCAGTCGCCATACCTTAGAAAGTTATTGAAAACGCGAGCGAAGCGAGCGCGAAAAAGTTTCGATATAAAAACGCAATCTGATAGACAGTTTCTACTTTTAGTATGGAAATCAGTCACATCATTTTATCATGAAAATTGACAGTACTGCAGCAGTAACGTTGCAACAGAGTAATGCTGCTGCAGTCGCCATATGTTAGAAAGTTATTGAAAACGCGAGCGAAGCGAGCGCGAACATTTTTCGATATAAAAACGCAATTTGATAGACAGTTGTACATTTCTACTTTTAGTATGGAAATCAGTCACATAATTTTATCACGAAAATCGACAGTACTGCAGCAGTAACGTTGCAACAGAGTAATGCTACTGCAGTCGCCAAATGTCACCTTTATCATATCTTAGAATGTTACTGAAAACGCGAGCGAAGCAAGAGCGAAAATGATTCGATATAAAAAACGCAATTTTACTTAGAAAGTTATTGAAAACGCGAGCGACGCGAGCGCGAAAATTTTTCGATATATAAACGCAATTTGATAGACAGTTGTACATTTTTACTTTTAGTATGGAAATCAGTCACATCGTTTTATCACGAAAATTGACAGTGCTGCAGCAGTAACGTTGCAACAGAGTAATGCTGCTGCAGTCGCCATACCTTAGAAAGTTATTGAAAACGCGAGCGAAGCGTGCGCGAAAATTGTTCGATAGAAAAACGCAATTTGACAGACAGTTGTACATTTCTACTTTTAGTATGGAAATCAGTCACATCATTTTATCACGAAAATTGACAGTGCTGCAGCAGCAACGTTGCAGCAGAGTAATGCTGCTGCAGTCGCCATACCTTAGAAAGTTATTGAAAACGCGAGCGAAGCGAGCGCGAAAATTTTTCGATATAAAAACGCAATTTGATAGACAGTTTCTACTTTTAGTATGGAAATCAGTCACATCATTTTATCATGAAAATTGACAGTACTGCAGCAGTAACGTTGCAACAGAGTAATGCTGCTGCAGTCGCCATATGTTAGAAAGTTATTGAAAACGCGAGCGAAGCGAGCGCGAACATTTTTCGATATAAAAACGCAATTTGATAGACAGTTGTACATTTCTACTTTTAGTATGGAAATCAGTCACATAATTTTATCACGAAAATTGACAGTACTGCAGCAGTAACGTTGCAACAGAGTAATGCTACTGCAGTCGCCACCCGAATGTCACCTTTATCATATCTTAGAATGTTACTAAAAACGCGAGCGAAGCAAGAGCGAAAATTGTCGAAATAAAAAACGCAATTTTACTTAGAAAGTTATTGAAAACGCGAGCGAAGCGAGCGCGAAAATGTTACGATATATAAACGCAATTTGATAGACAGTTGTAAATTTTTATTTTTAGTATGGAAATCAGTCACATCATTTTATCACGAAAATTGCTGCAGCAGTAACCTTACAACAGAGAAATTCTGCTGCAGTCGCCACTCGAATGTCAGTTTTATCATATCATAATGTTATTGTAAGCGCGAGCGAAGCGAGCGCGAAAATTTTTCGATATAAAAAACGCAGTTTGATAGACAGTTGTACATTTTTACTTTTAGTCCCAACCAGGCGCGAATCCAGGATTTCATACAGAGAAGGGATGGGACGTTATTAGATGGGTACTTGTACACGTATAAAAGTTTCATGTAGGTACCTACTCCACGACGACTGCAATGCTGATGCAGCCTGCGCTTTTTTTTGCCTAGGGTTTTGGTGCCCCTGCCCCCTAGACGTGTCGCCCTAAGCATAGTGCTTATTTTGCCTAAAAGGGTTATTCCGGCACTGCAAATGACAGAGGTCAATGTTTTTTTTTTTCCAAGTACCCACCTCGTATGAATATGGATTTGATATGGGTGCGATATAATCACGATTAGGTATAATTCATGATGGAGAAAATTAATAATTTTAAAGAATTTTGCAATTATACGCGTGTTGATAATTATGTGTGTTTATTTTACCACTATGTAACTATGTAAACTCATTTTTAGTTTTCTTTATTAATTAATGTTACTCAGTTCCCCAAAAGACTGTGCAATGAGGGGCAATTAATTTACTGTCGTTTAATTTTGTTGTATTATTAATTTATTAAATCAACATAATTATTCAATTATTTTTGTTGATATCCGTACCCCCTGTTCTAAACTTAGAGTTAATTTGGCAAAATCTTTCCTCGGTGGCTTATTCATGTCACAACGTATTCAATTCAGCGCCAACTGTTAGTTTACCCGGGTACTCAATAGTGGTAGCACACAATACAACACAATAGTATGAGCAAAGTTTGCCCCTCCTTCCTAAGTAGCGCCATAAGATTCAGGGGCAAACTTAAGTCAATCGAGTATTGTGGCTACCCCCCCTTTTAGGGGTTGAATTTTTATAGCCTATAACCTGGCCGGGGATTTTCTCGACAGATTAGTAAAGTTTTCATCAAAATCCGTTCAGCCGTTTTCACGTGATGCGCGTTCAAATAAACAGACAAACAGATAAACAGATAAACAGACAAACAGACAAAAATTCTAAAAACTTTTGGAATGTGTTCTGTTATCGATTCTAAGTATCCCCAGACAACTTTTTTTCGAATATCTTCCATGTACAGACTTTCAACCGTCTTCAGCTTTATTATATGTATAGATTTTATTTCATGTCACCGCGCGGAATCTACCGAACAATTGCACGGTATTTATTCTAAGCCTTTTATCCCATACCTACACAAAAAAAAGTTTATTGCCCAATCTATCTAGTTTTGTATTAAAATGACAGTGATTGAGAAGATTTGTTAGCGGATTGATCGATCGAACTATTTATTTAACTATCTGGGGTATTTAATATTCGAATTTAACATGTTAGAATGTAAGGATACATTTTCTTTCCACATGGACGTTCGCTGATATAACAGGATTAAGTATTTTCATATCTCATGCTCTGAAAGTGGGTCGTTGTTGTTCTAAAAGGTGCGCAGAAAGTGATACGTTTATGCTCTAGCGCAGAAAAGTAGTGTACTCCTCTGCGTCCCCGTCCCACGAACAACTGGGTGGAAACAAAATGGAAAAATAGTGTCTTTATTTCCTCGCTTGGAACAATTGGTAACTGTTTAATTTTACTAATCCCACGTTGATCCTTTTTTTATAAAAAATGATGTAAGTAAATTGTTAAAAACAATTTTTTCTTGTTTCTTTCGTTGAATTCTATTTACTCGATTTCGTAAGGCGGGAACCAACAGGAATACACCAAAAATATTTTTTTAAACCTTACACTTGCGTAAATTAGCAAAGGCAAAATCTTATACAGCCACAGTTAAACCTTTGTACGATATTAAATTGGTTTTTAAAGTTATTTAGCACTATATTCATGAAAATAAAATAAAATACAAGATAAAAATTTTGTTATATTATTAATGAAATAGTTATTTAATATTTAAAATACTTTTATTATGTTATTACGTGGTGCGGTGCACCAAGGTCGCGGTGCGGTCCGGTAGCCTGTTGCGGCTTTTAGAACGAAAAAGAATAAAATTAAAAAGTAAGAGGCAATCCCGCTGATTTTCATACTATAATGTACAAACCATTTTAAAATTACTGCAGTTTGTTAAAAAATGTGTATTTTCGTAAATATTGCAATCTAAATGATTTTCGCTAGGGGTTATTAATCTTTACACTTGTAAAGTCTCCGATTGCAAGTAAGTCCTAATGAAAAAAATCATGGCCGTAGGTCTATTAGGTACTTCAATTGCTGATTTTCCGAAATTGCCTTGTCTTGTTTGGTTTCCTCGCATTCGATATGAAAAGTAGAGTGTTTAACTCGGGTGAAAGGCACCATTTCCGTCTCGGACAATTGGCGCTCTCACTGCGTTCGAGCGCCAAACTACCTCGACAGAAATGGGTGCCTTTCAACCCTTGGTTAACAATCTACTATTTCATCTCATGCTCTAAAAGAGGGTCATTGTTGTTCTAAAAGTTGTGCAGAAAATGATACGTTTTTGCACTAGAGTATTTTAGGTTCCAAGCACGATTTTATTAATTTTTTTACGGTAAGCAATTGAAATTTGGGTAAAATTGGATTTGTTGTACAATTTCCATTCTGATATTTGACTCCCCATTTCATAAATAACGATATTTTTGCCTAAATTGTTACTTGAAAGTACCCTCAAAAAATACTTAGTATAAAAATGTATACTTGGTCATGTTTTTAAAAACATGCATTTTACTTTCCTCGTATTCGAAATAGAAAGTAGAGTGTGAAACTCGGGTGAAAGGCATCATTTCAGCCTCGGACTATATGCGCACCCACTGCGTTCGAGTGCCAAACTACCTCGGCAGAAATGAGTGCCTTTCATCCCTTGGTTAACAATCTACTATTAAGTTGCGCAATTTGCTATGCACTCAAAAATGACCCTCGAAAATGTACAAAGACCAAAACTATTAGCTTTACCATGTCTACGGGTATACATAACTGCAGAAGTGCTAAGCTAATAGTTTTGTTAACTATAGCTACGTTGGGACCGGGACATAAACATAACCTACCATATTCAAGGAGAAAAGTAGAAATTTATTAGGATCACATTTTTTACGATCTTAGGTAATTGCGCGCTCAACTAAAAGGCTGATTTCCGAACCGATGGTCCCGATTAATACTTGTAATGCGGCTAACAAATTCAGCGAACCCAAAATTCCAATGACACAGTGTCTCAGGGGAGTACCTCCACAAGCTGACTTGGCGTAGGAGAGGTCACTTGTAGACTGGAGGTCATTGGTGGCTCTGTGAAATGTAGACCTCGCAAAAAAATCCGTATGATTATAGAACTTAAATGTGACGTTATCTATAAAAAGGGACCTTATTGTCGATGGTCCGCTCAGCGAGCTGCGTTCAGTCAGAGAACCTGATGAACTCACGGTGTCTTAAGACCGTGCCGTGGAAAGAAAAGTACAGTCGGCATCGTCGACAAACGATTTGCATGAAAAATTTTCTCACTTTTACCAGGAAAACACGGTCATGCAAATGCATTCCGAACATCCCCGAAACCTCCCGACCTCCCGAGCGCCGAGCAGCAACTGGTTTGACCCAGTTATTAGGTCGCGGCGACGCCACTGCGCATTCGGGCTTGCCAAAAAATAACCGTGGAAAACCGAATAAACGGCTTTGTATTTGGGCATGTGGATATGGATAGTGAGTTACAATAGCATAGATTTACGCGGAAACGTTTGGGAATTGCTAACTGTAAGCATCATATCATAATAACAAATATATTCTGTACAGGCTTTGAAGGGTTTAGCTTTACTTGTGTATTTTTAGACTGTCTGTGCTGTAACTGACTGAATCCATAGTTGACCGAAGCGTAGCGAAGGTCTACGTTTTGACTCGGGCATTTTGCTTTCGTATGTCCGTCCGGATGTTCTCCTCTACAGGTCACAATTCTCAACCGATTGTCGTGAAATTTTGTGACCAGAGTCCATGATTAAATATTTTTTTTATGTCAATCCAGTTTTTGGAAATTTTTAAAAATGGCGGAGTCGTGATACCTCGCTCCTAAACAAATAGTCGTATTGATATCATAAGAGCTTTTTATTTTTGAGATATGTTTATAGATTAAATGACCAAAAATTCAGAAAATTTATTTCGCTGGTTTCGGAGGTATTGAGATATTTAATTTTAACTAATTTTAACTTGAGAATGAGTAGCTAAATTTCGTCACCTTATCTAAGAACTATTTGGCTCAGTTTGTAAACGTTCGCTTTTTGTATGCTGTTTTTGTTTGTATGTGTATTTGTATGCTGGGATATAACTTTTTTTATTTTTTTCACACTCAAATTTCGTATTGTTTTTTTTTTTTAATTTATTATATTTAAAGCTCTTAGCACCATGTAATTTAAAGCTCTCCTCGCGAGGTCTACAGCTCACAGAGCCACTAGTGTTAATTTACTTCGATGGCGTGACCTGCGTTCGCGTTGGCGTTAGGTATGTCTACGTTTTGGAAACTCAAAATTTCATACAAAATGACACTTAACGCAAACGCATAACGTCACGACACGCTAGCGCTATCGAATTAAATTTACACTATTTAGCCTACAAGTCCGAATCTTTTATAAAAGTATTCTGCGTCGCCTTTTCTCGACAGATGTCCTTCACTGAAGACTGGATGTGGATTCAGTCATGCAAACAATGCTTTACCAACTCTTATAATGAAGTTTCAATGTTTTCAACGGAGTTTGATAGAGTTTTGTTGGAGGACGACTTTTATTTAATTAACTTGGATGTCTGAATTATTCTTATAAAGATTTTTGTGCCTACCTGTTAATAAAATTAATGTAAGTTACGTAAGACACGTAGCATAGGCAATTACGCAAGTTATCTATGTAATCCACAATATTTTATTTTTATTCTAACTATAGTCTGGCTAACCAAGTAGGTACCTAAGTAAATATTTATTGCAAACCATGGTATGTTATGGTATGGTATGGGATGGTGTTACAAATATGAAAATTTACAATAATAAATACAGGTAAGAATTCATTCCTTTTTCGAATTGATGACACTAGCGTAAGAAGGACAACATGATTCCTTGTGTCTAGGCTGCAGTGATCCACAATCCTTGCCAAACTATAAGTACGGTAGTACTATTAGTTATTCTGTGCTATAAGTAATGTATTTGTGATGTTCTCAATCTCAAGCATAAGGTACCTACCCCATTATCGCTTACCATAAGCATGATATTTGCTCGTATCTTTATACGATTAACCTGTCAAAGCGTCCTTATGGCAAGCGAGAATGTGGTACCTTTAGCTCGAGAACGTCACATTTTAACATTCGTAATCTCTAAAAGAATACAAGGTCTAGACCACTTAGTTTAGAATCAAGTCACCTACACAAAGTTTCTCATACACACTTTTTTACCCCTGATGCGTATCTCCTCTTGAACGGACTAGCTTTAAAGTCAGGTACGCTGACCTCAAGGTCAACGGCATGAGATAAAACGCGTGGGTCATGCTTACGTGTAATTTAATTATTCAGTATTGCCGCACGCTGTATCTAATCTTAATACAGGTAACACAGGCCGTTGCCGTGTTTTTAGGGTACTTACCGTGCCCAAGGCCGAGGATAAGCTACATAACACAAATAAAAGAAAAGGTAGCTGTAATGTCGTATAAGGAAATCAAGGAGGCGGCCCTGGATAGAGTCAAATGGAGAGAGCTACACCGACAAGAGTCTAACTCTTACGACGACGACGACCGTGCCCAAAGGGTAAAGTAAGTAATTAAGTCCGACTCGCGCTTGACTGCCCGGTAGTTTTGGAGATAGAGGGAGGGGGGAATGGTCGGACAGACACATACAGACGCACGAGTGATCCTATAAGGGTTCCGTTTTTTCCTTTTGAGGTACGGAACACAAAAAAATTGACGTTAAGTGAATGCCACACTTTTTTATTGCAAATGCCATGCAAAGTTAGCTTGGATACTTCATCTTTTTTTTTCAATTAACACATGAGTGCCGGGAACCCGCTCGGCTGGTTCTGTTCCTAGTCGCTTTTCTCTACAAAGCGGGAAAACGCTGGGATCGGCTGCGAGCGTAGCGGTACGAAAACGTTGGCAGTGAATGTGTTAAAATCGGTGCAATCGGTTTTGGACTATGTTCTATTTAGTATAAATGACCTCATTTATTGTATAATAAGTGTTATAAAATGAATATAAAACTAAAATGAACTACAATTAAGATTACTAAAGCTAAAGAACATTGTATACCGTAAACCGGTTGATTGTGACACTCTCTAATCAAATAATATTGTAACATCTGTATACTGACATTGCACAATCTGACAATAAATGATTACTTACTTACTTACTAAAAAATTAAAAATACCTATTAATATTTTGCGCCCTTGGTAAGGTGCCCATCACGCAGGCATTAGTGGTAATCTTAATTAGACCAAGATATACGGCAGGCATAATTACCAACTGCTTTTTTTCGAGCTAAATTAATATCACGATACGATTACGGATGTAGCTATCGATGAAAATCAAATCAGACAATACAATATGTTATTCGATTTCACCAAGTCTACTTTTTCTAATCGCTGACCGCAAAGTGTATAAGGGATAATCCACATTGTGGTTTCCTCGAAGGCCCGTCCAGACTGACAGATTTGATCAGAAAATAAATTGGCGTCAATCTCATCTAGCGTCCACAGTCCACACGTACCTACCGACACAATTTTATTACCAATTTTAGATTTACGAGGATGAGATTTGAGCACTCTAAATAAAATAAAATGCCCCTAAAACGCGCATACTAGCGACGCAAATTGGTATTCTTGCGTCTGCGTCTGCACCTCCATTTGATAGGTCATAATCTTACAAATTACCTCGGAGTAATTAACAATGGAGCCGCCATTAACAGGCGTTCCCCTCTGTCGAAAATAGGCGGCCAATTGGTCAACCACATGTCAACCATATGTATGGACTGACGTTTATCTGACATGACGTACCTATACATTTGATGTGCCCCTCCCCCGCAAAAAACGGCAGACTATTTTGTACCGAAAATTTTAGACATGGCGTCTCCGTTGGTTATATCCTCTAAGCAAATTACAATCGAATTTAAGTGGGATCGGTGAACAATTTCACTTCAGCGTCCACACCACCTGATTTGATCAGACAAATAAATCAGATTGGGCAAAAAATTTACCCATCTGGACTGGCCATTTACATAGATCATGACCGGCCGTATAGCCGGTCAAGCAAGTTTGTCAGTAGCAAAAGGCGCGAAATTCAACTTTTCTATGGGACCCTTTGCGCCTACATTTTTTAAATTTGCCGCTCTTTCTACTGCCGGAAATGGCATCACAGAGTATATTTCTATATTCAAGTCTACACTATCTGTGGTCGACAATGACTATTTATCTATGGTCTATCTTAGCTTAGTCTGTGGTTGTGACCATGATGACCACGAGCGTGTAGTATTAAGTTGCGTATTGTTCGACGGTTTTGTTATGGGTACGAGTGCAACGAACCAGGCGTCAATAGTTATTGCATTTCAAGAAGGCGTTGACCCTAACCCCTGTGGTATTAGCTTACCTTGAATCTGACGGGGCGACGATATTTTAAAAGCCAGCAAATTAGGCTAGGATATTGACGTGTATTCCCAACAGTGGGTGCATAATATACAGTGATTTTACATACACACGCTGAACGCATAGTTTCCGAGATATGAGCCTCGCCCCCCTCCCGGCTCAAGGGCTACGGCACAGAATAACTAATAGTACTACCGTACAGAAAATTCACTCCTTCACAAAAGTCAGATTTAGGTATAAAATTATACCTAAACCGTGAATCTTCTTTGCGCGAGCGCCACGTGACACGACTATCGTGCGGTCGAGCGGCAGCCCACTGCCATATGCCTGCCCTGCCCGGGAGGTGCGCCGGCCAAATGTAGCTAAACTGCGTAGTGACACCCCCCTGGCTACGGCCGGGGCCTTTTGATATGTTCTCCTCCTAGCTAGTCCAATCAAAGTTACGAAGTCAAAAATTGTGTTCCAAGCATTCCTCTATAACTTTTTTTGAGCATTCGTTGCCTGGGCTCTAAATGAAACTTGTAGGTATCAAAATAAACGGCCTAGGCCCTAGAGGACCAAGTCCAACGAGATGGTGTGACCAAATATATCCGCCCAGATGGACATCACACTAAGCAACGCTTTCCACGAAGCAACCGACAGGGAGAAGTGGAGATGGAGAGCTGCCATAGGAAAAATTTGCAAGCGGAGTCACGATCCTCAGCAGTGAGGGACCTACTTAGAAGAAGAAGAAGGTATCCAAATATAAAATTATAAGAATGCAGTGATCAAAATGCAAAATTATCTGCATCTTTAACGACAGAAATAACTTAGTTGCAGCTATGCGTAGCCCACTTCCTCAGATAACAATGCACTAACTAGGTTACGTGTCACCCGGCCGTTAATCCCATATTGCTGGCCACAGCTGTGGTGACAATAATGGCATATGTAGGTTGAGAAGCCTTAGGAACACGAAGGCTTAACTGTCCTCGGTAAGCTATAGTTTGCCAATGACTTAGACCTAGGCATTTATGTGGCTATTAAGCAAAATGGCTAGTAAAAATCTATGCTATACATACAGATGGTCAAAAATAAGTCGACAAACATTTTTGAGAAATATTTTTCTTACTTCCAACTAATCCCTTCCATTCTCCGCCAACACCACATTTCGAAGCTTTCTAATCTTTCTCTCTCTCTTTGTGTCAGTGTCCACGTTTCGCAGGCGTATAAGGCGATGCTCCAGATGTAAGATTAAATAAAATGTTTTTTAGTGTTAGTAGACATTTTTGATTTGAAAATATGTTTTTTATTGTTGAAGGGTTGTTTGGCTATTGCGGTTCGAGTAATGATATCTTCACTACATCTTGATTTATTATTAATGATACTCCCGAGATATTTAAAGCTATCGACTTGTTCCAAAATAGTGTCATTTTGTTTAATTGGTCCGTGTCTCGTATATACTTAATTTTGATGCTGTTAAGATTAGTTGAGGGATTAGTTGGACGGAAAAAATATCAAATGATAGGGTTCTAGATAGAATTAACGAGAACAGAAATATAATAAAGACAATAGAAAATAGAAGAGGAGTACTAATTGGACATCTGCTACGACACGACAAGTTCCTAAAGAACACAATAGAAGGAAAAATAGAGGGAAAGAGAGGAAGAGGAAGACCGAGAATAAATTATTTCAACCGAATAAAAGAAAAAGTTCAGGTCGTGTCATACCAGAAGGTTAAGGAGTTGGCAGAGGACCGGACGAGTTGGAGATTGCTCCACCGACAAGAGCACAGCTCTTAAATATAAAGAAGAAGAAGAAGATTTTTCTTACTTACTAAAACTACAATCATTTAACTAAAACAATACGTATTAAAATAATTTCCTTTGGCTTTGTTCATTACACAAACGCGAGCCTTAAAAAACTGTCAACGTATTTTTGGGCCATTCTGTATATAAGCACTCAAAATAAACCATCCGCTTATTCCAAGTTTTTTGTACACTACTTCAAACTTCTGGTTAACAAGCTTTAAACCCAAATAAAAATCATTATTTTCTTGATTTCTGACGTAATTCAAAATCATGTAAAAGTTTTTATTATAAGAATCAGGATTTTTTTTTTCCCATGTAGGTAGTAATATAGTCAGACTGAGAAAAGTCTGCAGTGATTTTGATAGCCCACGCAGTGCAAGTGTCATTTCAAACGTCAAATTTTTATACAATTATGACGTATAAGTAAATGTCGGCGGCCGATCGTAATATCAGGCATATCGTGAAATTCCTAGGCATATCGTGAAACGTGAAAATCTTTGACTCGTTCCCTGAGCCGACTATTTCTGGGCAGTTTGCCCTTCGGGCATTTGAAGCAACCTAACGAACCTATCTTACCTATGTGTTGGTTTAATGTGACTATCGTCAAAACATTACACAGGAACATTACGATCTGCCTGATCCTTAAGCCGGTGTTGCTCGAAGGCCTGATCTTACGATCGGCCTACGAAATAAATAACACTTGCACTGCGTGGGCTATCAATATCGCTACAGACTATTCTTGGTCTAACTCTAATATCCGTTAAATACGCCCTGTACGTCTGCGTGGCATATAGGTATAATGTAGGTATAAGATATCACACCCTTTAACAATATGCAAGTCTGACGAAACAAGCTTTTAAATCAATTGACCATTAACGTTAGCATTGTGCATTTAAATTCACTTTTTAAAACAACTGTTAAAGGTGTTATCGTTGATTTTCAAAATGGCACAATAGTTATTTGTACAACAAGAGATCAAAGTTTGATATTTCTTCGAGTGCTTATTTTGAGTCCCGTGCAAGCGAAAGATTCTATAATAGATTCACGAGCGTAGCGAGTGAATCTAATTTAGAATCTTGAGCGTAGTAAGGGATTCAAAAGCGCACGAGATGTAAATAACTTTGATCTCGTGTAGTACACAAAATTTTTCACCCTAAGCAGTGAGAACATACCTAGAGGCACAGAGATAATAGAACCCAAGTATATCGAACTTGTATTAGACCCCGCATGTTGAAATGACTATAAAGGTCACTTGAATGTCATTTTGTCTCACTCAGTGAGCAAAATCGCATTTTGCTCACTGAGTGAGACACAATTAGTGAGCAAAATGCGATTTTGCTCACTGAGTGAGACAAAATGACTCAGTGAGCAAAATCGCATTTTGCTCACTGTTTTTAAGAAGCAAAGTACCCTTGTTCGAGCTGCTGAGGTGAAAAGGATTTTAATGTTCATACTATGCTGGGGTCTGAGGGATTAGAAATAAATCATTGTCTAACTAGTTTATATATAAGAATAACTGATTGAATCGGCACCTGGATGGCTTAAGAAAGAGCTCTATTATAGGTGGGTACCTTATCTTCTAATTTTTTCACCAAATTTGTAGTCTAATTAAGTGTCTATCGACAGGTCCTTTAAAGCAGAATGTAGTCTTTCAACTGACCTTTGAACGGGATATCCAACTCCTCATTTGGTCATGATTTTTTATCAAACGCCGTAGATACCGTAACGGGTGCCTATTAGATTAGGTAGGTAGGTAGGTAGGTAGGTAGGTAGGTAGAATAGAATAGAATAGAATCATTTATTGCATATCACAAACCAGTTATAAAGGTGGTAAATATTATTGGGTTAGTTTAAGTGACGCCCTGTAAGGACACAGCAACATAATTATACCTAGAATATAGTTAACTGAAAACTACTAGAATAACAATTTTAAACATTTACAATTTTCGTTACATATTATGAGATCATTTTAATAATATTTTTCGTTAAAGTAGTCTTTCACACTATAAAAGCACTTATTAAAAAGGAAGATTTTTAACTTGTTTTTGAATAATTTGTGATTTTCTAAGTTTTTCAGAGAATTCGGAAGATGATTGATTATACATTTTGATACACATAAAATGAGGGCTAGATGTAGGTTTGCCAATCGTACTATATTATATAGTATTGTACTATATTTTGGCTCTCTGTACTATATACTTTTGGTAAAATATATAGTTCCCTAAAATACTATATTTCCGATTAAACGTATATATTACACTCATGTTTAGTATTTTATCTGAAAGTCCATACTATATTTTTTTGGAATGTACTATATTTTTATTCCTGATTCTGGAAAATACTATATTCCACCAAAAAAAGTTGGCAACCCTAGCTAGATGTGACAAGGTTTAATGAGGAAAAAGGCAATTCTATAGTTTGTGTAAATTTCGGTTGTTTCTTCTATTGTCTATTAGTTGGTGAATAAAGATTGATGTGTTTTCTGACAAATTGCTTGTTTCAAAGATGTACATCGAGGCAAGGGTGAGGATCGGGGTGCTTCATAAAATGAGGTCTACAGGAATCTATGTCATTTGTTGATCGATATCGATTTATTTTTGCATGGTAAAGGCTTATACAGACCTATAGTTCGTTTTTTTTAGCATTAGAAATAAGGTAAACAATCTTGATGTGTCTTTTAATTGAAAAACACATTTTAAAAATAAGTTACGGCAAATATGTAACAATTATGAAAATATGAATCTAATACGATCATTTATATTCTTCTGCTTTCATAAGTAATAATTATTGATTTTTAAAAAGCGTTTTTCAATTAAAAGATATGTCAAGATCGCTTACCTTCTTTCGAGTTCTTTCTAATGCTAAAAAAACGAACTATAAGGGTGGTATTCCCCTTGTCCAATATTTGATCCAATGTGCATTGCGTCTTACTATCTTCACTAAACAAAATGTGAGACGCAAATACACATAGGACAAATAAATTTGACAGGTGGAATACCACTAGTGTCCGACCGAAACATGTTTTTTTGCCGAAACCGAAACCGAAACCGAATGTTCGGCTTTGGCTCTAGTTTCGGCCGAAACCGAAACCGAACCTTTTGTAGACTTGTTAAAATCGTTGAAAAAATATCATAAAACCGCTTTTACACACATATTATGGGGCTGTCAACACCTAATGTCCTTGAAATTGATGTTACTTAAGCAGTTTTTTAAGAAAATTACTAGAGTTAGACCAAGATAATTATGCAACGATTATTTTATTTTAAACTAGTGATGTACCGACTATTGATTTGGCCGACTAGCCGACTAGCCGACTAATCGGCGCTCGAATGGCCGATTAGTCGGCCGACTAGTCGGCTAGTCGGCCAGATCATTAGTTTCGTATAAGTTCAGGTGAAAAATAACAGTTTTGCTCCTTTGGTTGCGCTATTCATCATAATTTAGCTTGGCTAAAAGGTGTTCTCTACAGGTTCAAAGACCTATCACAAGAATCCTGTTCAATTTCTGTCTTTAGTTTTTTTATTGTGCGATCCTGAGCAGACCGTCAGTACAGCATATAGGAGGTATTTCCAAGGCTCTATTTCCCGTACGTAGTCGCCAGTTAAGAACCTATCCCCTGTGGTCAGCGTCTTTACGAGCAACGTGCCCTGACTGTCTCTAAATTTTGAAATAACATTAATCCTCATGGCTCTACCATTAAAAAAAAAAACAAAAACTGAATAATATTAAAAAAATTACTATCGAACTTGCACATGAAATTACACGAGAATCAGTTGAGATCGACCAGTAGAGGAAAACACCAGCCCACCAACATACGATAACTTATCGTCATGATCATAACGATCAAACGGTCAATTATATGAACAAAAGTTTTCCTTGTACCCTGAATAGGCATCTTAGTAAAATAAACATAAAACATATGGTAAATATTGGCAGTTGATTTCTTTTTTTTTCTATTTTTCTTACACTAATAAAGTGCCGACTAATCGGCCATTTTTGCCGACTAGTCGCCGACTAATCGCCGACTACAAATGTGGCCGGATAGTCGGCTTTCCCGACTAGTCGGTACATCCCTATTTTAAACGTCAAAACTTCGGACTCGTATTGATAACGCAAGCACATTTCATTTTTTAATGTTTCAATATGTATCGGAGATAAAACCTCGTTTAAAATCAGTATTTTAATATCCTGCCAATTATGTAACGCGGCCGCCCGACGGAACCACCAATCCGCTAGAAACCCAGTTGTCCTGGTCATTATCCAGGTCACATACTCTGACTGGGGAACTAGCTCGAGTTGAGTAATTTTATCGACACTGATAATAAATTTAATGAGTTGCTTGGCCACTTTGCCATCACAAATTGGTAACTCCGCGAGCATCTTTTGCAACACTTTTAACTTATTTTTATCTACTTGATTTTGTTCGCCTACCGCGTTCGCGAGTGACTCGACCTTTTGACCGTCTAGGCCCGTCGATGGAGTATGCGACATTTTCCCTGTTTCAATCGTATTAATTCGTTTCTTTAACTCTGATATTTGATTATTTTGCGACTCGATCTTTTCCTGTAATTGTCTGATAGCCGGATTCAAATTTTCCAAATTCAACGACTTAAAATATTTAAACATGTCCGACACCCGGGTAACGGTTTTTTCATCTTTTTCTTCTGTGTCGGACATTTTGTTACCAATAAGTACTAACTAATGCCAAAACAAGAATATATTAGACCTAATTCGGGGTTTCGCACCTCCACCAATTGTGACAATGTGTAGGGGTGAGAGAAAGGCAAAGGGATGGTACTCACAGCTAGTCCTTTAAATAGTCCAGATTACAGTGCACTGTTCACTCCGTTCACTCGCGTTTCGGGGGCCTTTGGTTTCGGAAGGCACACGCGACACTGAGGGTGCAGAACTTCACCCTTTCGAGTTCTTTTTGAAGAGTCCGGGACGCACACGCGCGATGTGTGCCTAGCTCGGAGGCAGATCGCATTCTCCGAGCGTTCCCGAATGATCGCCGTGAGTTATGATTTTGGGAAGGGGAGGGTAGTTGGAAACTGCACATTGTCACAGAAATTATGACGTATAAATAACATTTGCACTAGTTGCACTGCGTGTGCTATCAAAATAATTGCAGAATTTTCTTGGTCTAACTCTATTCATTCACCAGTCAAGCCAACATGTAGATACATGGTCAAACAAAAACGCGAGCGCAGCGAGCGCGAATTTTTTGTTGACAATATCGCAAGGCCGGGTACCGATCTTCACCTGGGCCTAAACGTCCGAAGTGCCCCAGTGAGGCGAACTTTCATGCGAAGTCAAAGCCGTGCTTCAGGCTTCAGGATAAGTAGTTGAGCACAGACTCCAACCAATGTCCATTGTATTAAAAAGCGAGATACATATTTCCTTGAGCGCTGGTGGCCTAGCGGTAAGAGCGTGCGACTTTTAATCCGAAGGTCGCAGGTACAAACCCCGGCTCGTACCAATAAGTTTTTCGAAAGTTATATACGAAATATCATTTGATATTTACTATTTTCTTTTCGGTGAAGGAAAAACATCGTGAGGAAGCCGGACTAGTCCCGATAAGGCCTAGTTTACTCTCTGGGTTCGAAGGTCAGTCTGATGGTAGTCGCTTTCGTAAAAACTAGTGCCTACGCCAATTCTTGGGATTAGTTGTCAATTTGACCCCAGGCTCCCATGAGCCGTGGCAAAAATTCCGGGATTACGCGAGGAAGATGATGAGTTTTCTTATTATTCCTTTGCCCAGGCCCAGTAACATGCGACAGTGCTATCTCATTTACTCCGATACAATTAGACAGTGTGCGCGTTATAGGTATTAACAGCCTCTTAAGACTGCGTCGACCGTCTAGTGGCGCCTTCATTAGGGAATTGTGTTTTATACAATTAATAATAATATACAATTAATAATAATTAATGCCTATACCTATACATGAATCAGTATATGTAGGTACATATTAATATTGTTGTCCTACTTATTCCCCAACTTTTGGTCTTTGTCACATAGTTTAGTTTCATAGTACGAAGTACCATTTCGTAAGTTTCGGCTCGGCCGAAAGGTTCGGCCGTTTTTTGGCCGAAACCGAAACTACAGCCGAAACATGATTTTTTGGCCGAAACTGGCCGAAACCGAAACCGAAACCGAACCTTCGGTCGGACACTAAATACCACCCTAGGCTCGGTGCTATCGACTGAATAGGGAGTATTACTGCTTACTGCAATGTTCTGCCGCCAGAGTGCCCAGAGTGCAGCACTAATTTGTTTAGTAAACCATAGAGTAAGTAACTTATACATACTAGGCCTACATACAGTTTTTTGACAAGTTTTCACTATGACATTGATGCATCAAGGCGGTTTGTTTACAGGTGGCCTACCGCGAAACGCGAAAATCGAAATTTCTTTATCTGCCTCTCAAATCTCTCAATCGATTGAATAAGCAAGAGTGTTAGAGAGGCAGAAACCGAACTTTCGATTGTCGCGTTTCACGGTAGGCCATGTGATTGACCTAGTGACGCATGATGTGTCATTGAGGTTTGTTTACTGTATGTGCTAGTAGTGCCACCTACGCAGAGCTTTGCCTAATATTACCTATTCGGTGCTCCTATTGCAAATCACAAGCGATTATTGGTGAGGTTTATAGAGGCCATACGTTAGGTATTCTCTACCCACCTAGGTATTTTTTATATTTTACCCAATTTAGACCGTCCACTAGATAGATAGTCACCTCTTAGACTAGATATCGATTGGAAACAAAGGTGGCTAAAGCAACAAAAAATAGATGAAGGCAGATACCTACCTATTTATTAGCATTGTCTCCGCATGTTATATAACAAAGAGGATATCTCAATTATAAATACACCTACGAGTATGCTATAAGTAGTATCTATACTCATAGGTTGTTATGAAGTTGCGTCGAGACAATACAACAGAGGGAGTTGTCAGACCAGTCTCCCCTCCCTGCCCCGAACAGCTGACTGGCTCGCACAACGCACAACAAAGAATCACAATACACGTACACATACTAAGTACATAGTCACATCAATATTATTTTTAACTAGCAAAACACGCAACTACTGTATTGATTGAAAGCTTTTGAAAGGTCTTGAACCCTAGTGAAAGGGTTATTTGTATTGGTAGGTAGGTACTTATGTTGTAATTTTTGTAATAAAATGGGAAGTATTTTCCGCTTTACTCTGATTTTGCTTACGTTGCAGTTTATAGTTAAAGGTGAAAATAATCATGTTGTCGATGTATGTTATTGTATGTTGGTATGTAGCGTTGTTATCGAATAAACAGAAAAACAACGACGACCATGAAACGACGGCCGAAAGGTGAAGCTCGTCCTAACAAAGGACATAAAAGTACTTGCCTTTCTGAACATCCAATACACGAGGGCGAACGGAACGCTGCACTCTGGTAAACAACAGTCTTAGCCTAAACGTCCTTCGTACGATTTAATAAAGAAATCACGACATAATTATTGAAAACAAGAACGTCAATTTGTGTCGTAGTTTCCACCAGTCCGTTGCTACGGCGTTTTGAGCTACCACAACGCGTCTATCGATTTGTTTTTTTGTTATTTAAGTACACCCAGTCTTTGTTTACAGTGTTTTGGGGTTTAAATGTTATTTACATCACTTTTTAGTGGCCTGCAAACGCGACAATCGTTGCACTGCCTGCGCAATTGCTTGCGCTGCGACTTTGCCGTCGGAGGCGTTCGTGTGACACGAACCGATTCGTGCGTCTGCCCTCTCCGTCGGTAAACGGTAGGCCGCGAACTAGGTTGTCCCACTCGCTTGACTGACAATTGCTGAGGGGTAGCCAGGTTATTTTGAAGAAATATCTAATTCGTTATATAATTCAATTGCACTTAAACTGCTTAGACTTTTGTATTACAGCCATTATAATATTTAGATGTACACATACAAAATGTAAACAAATCTAAATCCACCTTATACTTTGGTGTTAGCACAAAACGACAGAACGTGAAATTGCTATTAATATTCTTTCAGGCGCATGAACTGGAGGTCTGCCGCGGTCTTTCCTTCAAAATAATGCAAACAAACCGATAGTCACGTAGGTAGGAGAATATCGCTTTTCCAAATTTCGTGGTATTTAATAATATAATATAGCTATAAGCGACTGACGTGGTGGGGGAACTAAAAGCCAAAAAATAGCACTCGTGGCAAAAAATTAAAGTGAACGAGTGTATGTCGGTTAACAACTTTACTATATGATTATAGAGTCCTAAGATTTTCCTATTATAGTATAAAAATAATACCACGAACATGGCAACTGGAATCTGAAATGCTTAGAAAGAGACAGAGCTAAAATATTATGACATTAACGTTCTACAGGTCACCCAATACCTACGCAATAAGCTGTAGTTGGTATGTTATGTTTTCTCTATCGCACTCGTATCTTTTTTATTTGGAGCGAGACAAAATGTCTTTTGTGTTTGTAACACAAAATCTAAAACAACTGAGGTATGTGCCGTATGTGTAGTAGGTACCTATATATTTCTGAATATGTATTTTGTATGGCAGCGAGGGCTGCGTTATCCACATTAGATACGTCTCATCATACAACCACGACCACTCTGTCAAGAGTGAACGACTGAGGAGGAGGATTTTGTATGGTATCATGATGACGGCGGACTGTTTTCATCGTAGGCTACATTGGCTATGTGTGAGGTGGAGAGCTAGAAGCGGTTTATAGCGATCGGCATGAAAAAATACCAAGGCATCCTCCAATTCCTCCATAGCCAGGCGGGCACCTCTTGGTTAGTGGCTCTGAGCTGCAGACCTCGCGATAAGTTTAAAAAAGTTAAATACTCACTTCGTTGAATCATCATAACGAGCTCACAATTGTTTTAGGTGCCATAGACCCTAAGTACTGGCGCTTAAGTCCTTTAGGCCAATTTGAAAATTTCCCAAAAACGAAACTACAGAAAAATTATATCTAACTACCAAACCTGCTCACAAAATTTCACGGGAATCGGTTAAGAAATGCGTCCTGCGGAGGAAAACATTCGGACAGAGAGAGATTTTTTATTTAACATCACAACAGGTACATTCCAGGTCTATCTTAAAATCTTATTAACAGTTTACATACTACTTAGACTACTATGAATAAGCCATTGGCTTTGAAAATATCGGGAGGATGGCCGCTACTTGTTTAGTTTAAGGATTCGTGGTGGATTAATAATAGATAAATATTACGAGAGCAAATACCTAAAACTTTATTAATTCAGATATATCACAATAGCATCAAGTTAGGTCCACAAAAACAAGGCGCCCCGCGCGGAAATTGCCGCGCATAGTAGCTCGGTCTTTGTAGACGTGCCTCGGCTGCAATGCCTCGGGCGGCTCGAAGCACGTCTCCACTGACCGAGCTGCTTCGCGCGGCAATTCCTAGCGAGGCGAGTCGTTCTGTGTGGACCTGCCTATTTACTTACTGCAGCACTGTGCATATGACAGCTGTCATCTCAGTTCAATGAGTTATACTATTAAAATTGTACAGTCGCTATTAGATACATCGGAGCGGACAAGGTATCCACAAAAATCTGAACAAAACCTTTATTAAGACATTTTAATTTTAGGAAAGTGGCAGTTAGACGCGACTTAAGGGGCCCACAGATTACCAGTTCGCCAGACGATATCAGCCTGTCAGTTGATCGCAAAAGGTGACGGTTCCGAACAACTGACAGGCTAATCTCGTCTGGCGAACTGGTAATCTGTGGGCCCCTTAACTCGCGTCTAAAGCCCTTGCTACACGGTCGCCGACAAGCCCCCAGACCGCGTGGCCTTGGTCCGTCCCGGACCGTGTAGACAGTTGTTTCCAACAAAATTTGACCAAAACTGACCAAGGACAGACCAAGGTCAGACGGTTAGAAGGCTTGTCGGCGACCGTGTAGCAAGGGCTTAACTGTCACTTTCCTGGCAAAATCACAGACCTATCAAACGCTAAAGAAATGTGTACTATGCATAGACTTTGACATTGACCGTCACTTTTGTACCAGCCATTATTGGTACAGAGTGAAAACGCCCATTAATCAAGACGTTGAAGTGCATGTTCAGATATTTTTGACCATCATGGTCACTCTGATGTATCTGATGACTGCACCAAGCTGTCCTACGCACAATGCTCCAGGGATATCGCGGAGTCTAAGTGTTCTTCTGCCAGAACTTGGTCGCGTTGCGGGGGATCTTGCCCTTGCCGGAGCTCTTCTTGGGCGCCGAGTGGTTGTCGCAGCCCGCGCCCGACGCCGAGTCTTCTGTGTCGGCCTGCGGCTTCAGGGTCTTCTTGAGGAACATTATCTGGAAGAGGATAACATGATTAATAGGCGTGGCTGCTCGACCCCAAGGTAAAAAGACTTATTTAAAAAATATTACCAAATTGGTCTGCCTAACATTTTTATTTATTCTCCCCCGACTGCTTAAAGGGAAGAGTCGACATACATACGCAGTTGTACGAGAGAAGAAATGTACGGGTCTGAGTCTAAGACCCCACTTCAGTTTACCGCCTCAGTAGTGAGCATCCAGCGGCGCGGTTGTAAGGGCGTCGAACTTCCAAGGGATTTGTTTTTGTTTGTATTTGTTTAACATGGACAACCCACTCGTGATCCTTATCTCTTGTGTAATATTTTGCTGTTTTCTGATTGAATATGGCGGTCCATGGAGGTGTGCACAGCTTCACAGGAGTTGCACCAGTTTCTGTGTCTTAAGGTATTTAAATAAAAGTAAACAAATAATTTGTAAAATTTTGGGTAGTTATAACATAATTGGCTAACCACCCAAATACAAAACCGTCTGGAAATGTCACTGAATGACCTGAGAGCCTACTGCGAACCACGTTCGACGTGTTGCCTCCCTGTCACATTTACGTAAGAATTTACAAGTGCGACAGAGAGGCAACACGTCGAACGTGTTTCGCGGTAGGCCCTCTGACTTTAATCTTCATTATTTCATCATGTAATGTTTTCATCTAATCTTCAACTAGCTTAAGGAGCCATTTGAGGGTACATTTTGTTTACTTTTATTTAAATACCTAAATATACAGACTATAGCTAAAACATTTGAAAAGTCCGACGCTTTCAGTGTAGGTCTTACCTCTTGTTCAATAGTCTGCTGGTGTCTAATGGCGCGCTGCTTGTGATGGTTGGCTCGCTGAATATGGCGGTCCACGGAGCTGAACTCTGCCTCACAAGAGTTACACTTGTCAGCTAAAACATTTGCTAAAGCAGACGCTTTCAGTGGGGGACTTACCTCTTGTTCAATAGTCTGCTGGTGTCTAATGGCGCGCTGCTTGTGATGGTTGGCTCGCTGAATATGGCGGTCCACGGAGCTGAACTCTGCCTCACAAGAGTTACACTTGTCAGCTAAAACATTTGCTAAAGCAGACGCTTTCAGTGGGGGACTTACCTCTTGTTCAATAGTCTGCTGGTGTCTAATGGCGCGCTGCTTGTGATGGTTGGCTCGCTGAATATGGCGGTCCACGGAGCTGAACTCTGCCTCACAAGAGTTACACTTGTCAGCTAAAACATTTGCTAAAGCAGACGCTTTCAGTGTAGGTCTTACCTCTTGTTCAATAGTCTGCTGGTGTCTAATGGCGCGCTGCTTGTGATGGTTGGCTCGCTGAATATGGCGGTCCACGGAGCTGAACTCTGCCTCACAAGAGTTACACTTGTCAGCTAAAACATTTGCTAAAGCAGACGCTTTCAGTGGGGGACTTACCTCTTGTTCAATAGTCTGCTGGTGTCTAATGGCGCGCTGCTTGTGATGGTTGGCTCGCTGAATATGGCGGTCCACGGAGCTGAACTCTGCCTCACAAGAGTTACACTTGTCAGCTAAAACATTTGCTAAAGCAGACGCTTTCAGTGGGGGACTTACCTCTTGTTCAATAGTCTGCTGGTGTCTAATGGCGCGCTGCTTGTGATGGTTGGCTCGCTGAATATGGCGGTCCACGGAGCTGAACTCTGCCTCACAAGAGTTACACTTGTCAGCTAAAACATTTGCTAAAGCAGACGCTTTCAGTGGGGGACTTACCTCTTGTTCAATAGTCTGCTGGTGTCTAATGGCGCGCTGCTTGTGATGGTTGGCTCGCTGAATATGGCGGTCCACGGAGCTGAACTCTGCCTCACAAGAGTTACACTTGTCAGCTAAAACATTTGCTAAAGCAGACGCTTTCAGTGGGGGACTTACCTCTTGTTCAATAGTCTGCTGGTGTCTAATGGCGCGCTGCTTGTGATGGTTAGCTCGCTGAATATGGCGGTCCACAGAACTGAGCACTGCTTCACAAGAGTTACACTTGTCAGCTAAAACATTTGCTAAAGCAGACGCTTTCAGTGGGGGACTTACCTCTTGTTCAATAGTCTGCTGGTGTCTAATGGCGCGCTGCTTGTGATGGTTAGCTCGCTGAATATGGCGGTCCACAGAACTGAGCACTGCTTCACAAGAGTTACACCCGTCAGTTAAAAAATTTGCTAAGGTGGACGCTTTCAGTGGGGGTCTTACCTCTTGTTCAATAGTCTGCTGGTGTCTAATGGCGCGCTGCTTGTGATGGTTGGCTCGCTGAATATGGCGGTCCACGGAGCTGAGCACTGCTTCACAAGAGTTACACCAGTCAGCGAGGACGTCTGCGATGGCAGAAGCATCTTCCAGTCGGGCGTCGCGGCCGAGTGCCACGTCTACCTCGACTCGTTTGCATTCTTGGTCTAATTTGCCGTGGATGATGTCTGAAGAAAGAAATTAAATTGCAGTGGGTTTCCTGATATAAAATGTGATACAATGAAGTCCTTAAAGCAGATATATAAATATTAAAACAGGGGCCTACACTCATTAAGCCGCGTCTCGATATCGCGCGGCAGCCGATCGAGACGCGGCTTTAGAATAACAGGTTGTAGAGTGGATACCTAAAGCCGCGTCTCGATATCGCGCGGCAAACTATCGAACATTGGCTCGCGCGGCAGCCGCGCGCAATGGATACCGGGCTGCCGCGCGAGCCAACTCGATCTGGCGCGCTCGAATGTACCGCGCAACGAGCCAATTATTGTCGGGTTTTGGCCGCGCGGCAAAGGAGTGTTCGCGCGCAGTTGGGACGGATGTGTATATATTTCAGTTGGCTCGCGCGGCCGCATACATGGATAATGAAAAGTGTCGTACTTTAATTAAATTATACAGCACTAAACAGTTTCTATGGAACAGTAAATGTAGTGATTATCGCAACAGATCATTTTTCTATTTGGCTATTTTGTTCCGAATAATTTATTTTTGTGATATAATGTGGTCGATCGTCAGATCGCCTGCCGCGCTATAGTTCAAGATGGTGCCAAAATTGGCTTGCAAGCCAAAATACAGATTTGCCGCGGTCGAACAATGCTCGCGCCCTGTGCCACAATCAATGTTAAAAGGAGTAAACAGAGTTTACTTCAAGTTAAAACAAGAAAAAAAAAATTACAAATTCATCTCACCAGCATAAATAGCTTCAATAATGAGATCCTCCAAATCCCTAACATTTTTAATATCCAGTTCTTTCAACAACACACTGTACGGAATCAGCTTCTCCTGCGTAGCGAGGGTGGCAATGGTCAGGTGTTGGAGCTTCTTGCACTGCACTGGTGTCAGTTCCAAGTAGTCTGATTTGTTGTCTAGGTAGTCTTTGTAGGTGCCGTAGGCGAATAGGTTGAGTGTGTTGAAGTGTGTCGCGTATGGACCATTTTCAAGCTGGAAGGCAAAGAAATCCAATCAGACTAATAAACTAGAATTTTTTTTATGTGTACATACATAGTCATAACAGTTGGCCTTTCTAACAGCAGGTTCATCACCTTATTGAAAGAGATGTGTGTTTTTAATGATAGCAGCACTACTTGTCTCTTTGGCCAGTCATTTAATTATCCTTTTATCCTTGACTTGTATTGATACTATAATAAAGTAATTCATTGTATACTGTGGATAATATTTGAAAACACTCCTAAACTCCATTTAACTATATCTTATCAACTAGTGAATAACCCTCAGTGTGTTAAGTATCGTAACCTCTAACCTCTAAGATGTTCGGTACTTCCAACAGCTCCCCAAATACGTGCACTCCTGGGGCTTCGAGCACTTGTTTAATCAGTTCTGCGGCCCCCGAACCCTTGGCACCCTTCGCTAAAAGCACAAACTGTTCCAATGGGTTGTTTGACGAAAAACTCAGGAGCGACGAAGGCTCGTCCTTATCCATGGCCATAGCATTCATATTGCCTTTAATGTTCTTAAACACCTAAATAGTATCACCAATTAAGCAACACGGGTAAATTAACACTAATAAAGATATTAAATGCACATTTTCTTCAATAAAACGAGTTGTAGATATTGCAAATTCTGCGACAGATACACACACGCAAACAACAGAAAAAAAAACAAACGTCATTCTTCTGCGCACACACGCGCAAGTTTAATCGTACACTGTAAAACCGAGTATACAAGTGGGCGCATAGTGGGCGTAAAAACTTGTCTTTGTGTTTTGTTTTATATTTGTTACACGAAAAATAGCCTGAAGAAGTCATGAATTTGCGGAAAAAATCTCCTACCCACTTTTCTTTGCATAAACTAATGTATTTTCGGGTAATGAAGATGAAATTATCATAAATCACAGTATCTAGTGTTTCTTTTTGGCACCATAAAACACCATCGTCACGGACGAATGGCTGGTATTTAAAAATCAAATCGGCCATAAACAATAAAATGGCGTCCGGTTTTTTGTGTGTGCAATGAAGTAATTGTTTTCATGAAATAGGAAGATTTATTGTGAATTTTACGAACTGTAATGTTTTTTCGGTGATCTTGCAGCACAATGAACTTTAATAACCCGTTTGGCGTGTTGAAAGACGTGCTTTTTGTTGGCAATGAAGTGCGTGTCGTATGTGGCTAGGTAGCGTCGTCGTCGTGCGCCGCCTTTAATATCGAGTTGATTAGGGTAAATCAAGCGGATTCTTCGATTAAGAATGGTTTCCAAAGGCGGGGCGGTATAATTAGGGCTATAGGAGGACTATTATTGCGTGTGTAAGTCGGCGTTACGCTAGTGTGATTGATGGGTATGGGTAAGGTGTGCTAGTAGTTGTGAAAGCGAGCGTACATACATGTTCGCGATGTTAAAACTGTCATGAGGATTCGTGTTTACTATCAAATAGTGGATTTGTGTTGGTCTGTTTGTTTTTATTTTAATGTTGTGATAAATAGTTGTTAAAAATGTGTATGCCTACGCCAAGCAATGTGTCGGGCTTCGGATATCAGTGGGGCTTCACTAGCTCTGGGGATCTAACGAAGGGCGAGGTTGAGACCCCTAGCAGCCTCAGCTACACCCTGGGGAATACGGTAAGTCTATTCATGTTATTTAATTTTGAAAAATTAATTAGTCATTAAAAGTAATTAAAAAATAATGTCGTGTTAGAATTAGGAATTTAAAATTATATTTATCAATAGCAATTAATATTGAACTATATTTTTTTGCTAAGTTGAGCCTTAATTTAATTTAGAAATATAGTATGAAAGTCTTTTATATTGTTGCACACAAAGACAAAGCCAGAAAAGCCAGAAAATTAAGTAGCAGTCAGAACAAAAAGAGCCATGGACTTACTTTATTTACTTACTTTTTATGAATTTTATGATGGAATGAACAATATTTAAACAGTATATTTTTCTAGCCCCTACCTTAATGAGAAAACAATTATTCCTTCTCATTGTCTAGGAATTAAATATTTCCTTTTTACAAATTTAGTTTTTCCAGAAAGTGAAAATAAATATTTATTTTACTTGTGTAACATTTTAAATGATTTGAAATTACATTATTAATCCTCTTGAACATATTAGTTTTACACATAGTCTTATTTTATATTTAGTGTTATTGGGATATATTGTTTTGTATTACTTGAATCATTTGAAAAGTAAATAAACAACTATTGTAAATGGAATCCTTTGCCCCCAAAGGTGTCCCCAGAAACAACCCTAACGGTGATGTCTCACAAGACACCACAAGTCCAAGAGAAGGTTGGCACAGTCTCCGTAGCTGTTAGCAACACCGGTACACAAGTAACCAGGGTCGTCACTGCTGGGACTCCGGTAACGGCGAGAAGGGCTATGTTTGTCCTGAATGAGACTCCACACACAATCAACAGAGTTTCGCAGAATCAGACGGCAACTATACATAGTATGTTTCAGTCTAAAACTATAAAGGCTCTGTCACACAGGCGCGTTTTGCGGGCGGCGCGTGAGCGGGGCGCGCCGCTTTTAGATATAAAACGCTCAAACCGCGCTCACGTCCCGCCCGGAAAACGCGCCTGTGTGACGGAACTTTTAGGTTATGGATGTTTTCTATGTATTTCAGCATTTATCAATATAGATTGATAAATGTATCAATAAATAAATAGATATTTTAATATATCATTGTCTAATACCGGCAACAAAAGCCTTATTGAGCTTACTGTGGGACTAGGTAGATTTGTATAAAATTGTCCCATAATATTTATTTAGTTGTGTTTATAAAGTGGCATTCAGAATAGGGTAAAATGACAGTGATTTAAAAATATTGTACAATAATTATATTCAGAATTATAATTCAGACTTTTATTTTTTAAAATATGAATGAGAAAGGAGTACAACAAGACTACAAGCAACAAGGCACATGGCAATAACATTAAATATATCACAAAGATAAGTTTTCTATATCTAATCTTGACTACTGTAGCTGAATGCTTTCAGTAATGTGTTTGCAAGTGTTCATGCAGTACATAACTACATCAACATATCTGACACACATACACATACCACACTCACACACTGTACTTACCTACACAATTACACACAGTAAAGTCTCTTACCTGTATTTGTCAATGAAAATACTACAGAGTTACTATTTTTGCAAGCTTTTATTAAACTTTTTTATTTTAAATATATTTTAGTGCAATAAGATGTTTTAGGTGTTTGCTACCAAGGTGTCCTTAGGGTTTATTGTAAATTTTACAATAAAATGAGTACAAAATAAATACTCAATGACAGAAAAAAATCTCTAATAATCAACCGTCAGGTCAAACAGATACAATTTTTTTAACTGGAATCTGTCTGTCCAACTTAAAGCCGTAACCCCACTGCTGCACATGTTATGCATTCCATTTTAGCATAAAGCACATCTACACACATGATGTGCTCTGGCCTTTACATTAACATTTTGTATTTTTCAAACACCAACCACCCTTCCAAAGGGCAGTAATGATTTAATTCGTAGCCCCAATATTTACAGCCACAAACCTCGCAGCAAAGCCCTTCATGACCCCTATTGGGCCAATCCAGCTAACCGCCGAAGAATGCAATGAGATCCTGATGAAGAGGGCCCTGCAAGCCCAGGGCATCGCTACACCAGCGGTCATAGATGCTTCCCAGATCAATCATACTATACTTAATGGTGGGCTGAAGAGTCTAGCTGAGGCAACGACACAGCAAGCGCAGGTGGAGACGATACAGACAACTACGGGGCATCAGCATCATCAGTTGATGCATACGAAGCAGGAGCCTGGGACGGCTAATAATTCGCCTAAAGTGAGTATTCTTTAGGGAATGCAAATCGGTTATAACCGTAACCGAAATATTCGGTTATAACCGTAACCGAAATATTCGGTTATAACCGAATATTTTGACAAAATTTCATAACCGAATATTGGAAACTCGAATAACCGGTTACGGTTATTTTCGGTTATTTATTTATGACTTAAATTGTATGTTTTTATCATCTAATGACTAGAAAATCCTGCCATTTTTGGCTGGGACGCCTGTGACTATAATTTTTGTCATACGTGGACTTTAAAAACAAAAATATACCAAATTTACTTCCCTTATTTATGAAATATTTTCATTGAATATTGTATCACGTCCAAGGTCATATTTTACTTTTACTGTATTTGGTGTGTTTTACTAAAAAACGAAGACTTACTCGCATTCCCTAATACTGTAGGTACTAAAACAAAGATTTTTTAATTTTTTTAATTACTTCATTGTAAATTTATAATTTTTCGTCGAAAATAACCGTAACCGATTATAACCGATATTCGGTTATTTTTCGGGCATAACCGTAACCGAAACCGATTATGAAGTTTGGCCGGTTATTGCATTCCCTAGTATTCTTGTAAGCATAAGGGTGCTCTTTGTAGTAACATATATTTGATTTGCTGTTAAAAATGCGTTTATGTAGGTCTCTTAAGACCATTAAGCATAAGATAAGTCGGCTCGGCACTACAGCACGTCTCTGAACCCCAGCGCAGTCACTCACATGCATAAGTCAATTGTTAAATCGATCACTTCGCGTGCCCTATGCATTACTGTACTAACATGTAAGTCCAAACATTTAAATTAGTAATTGAAATTTTCTGTAAAGTTTGTTCAATGGTTTGTTCTTTTATTGCCCAGAGCTACGAGTTGGTCAGCTTCGAAGACGGAGAAACCTCCGCTACAGTTATTCAACACACACAACTGCAAAATGTAAGTACCTAATACGTTTTTTATACTTACTTACAAGAAATATACATTAATGCCGTATTAAAAACCTTTAAGAAAAAAGAAGATAAATCATAAAGTTCAGATATTATTTTGCAACGGCTTATTATTAACCGGGCAACTAAAATATTAAACAGGAACTTTCACTGGGCATATAATAATATAATTTGGCTGTGCATTAATATTTTAGCACCAATAAATTTATATTAGCCTCAAATTTAAGCATCATATTATTAAAAAAGTGGCAGCAAAATTAAGCCACCCAAAAAAAATATAGGAAACTTGAATTGATAGGTTGGCGTCTAAAATAATAAGTTGGCAACTAATATTGTAAAGTGATCATAAAATTTGGTTGTTTATATATTTTGTACATATACAGAATACCTAAGATACCTATATACATAAGCTTTAAATACTCCATTTTTAAATAATTTAAATTTAAACATATGCATACCTAGTACTTTAAATTGACAAATTTCCTAATCCACAAAACACCACAAATTTATTTACCAATAATAGTAGGGTATTATTGGGTATTATACTTGCTATACTTATAGTCGAAATTCCTAATCATGAAACACCTAATGGCCATTAATACCATTAGGTCTTTAAATTTTTAATTACTAATTTCAATAGTTACCACTGTGTTCTGCCAGTGTCAAAAGATAGGTGCGACGACGAGCGAAGCGAGGAGGAGCGTGTTAGGTTGACCGTGTAGTGACCAAACAAAATATTTTAAAAGAACTTCATCTTTATTTATTTATTTATTTTTAAACTTTATTGCACATACAAAAAGTACAACAGGCAGAGTTAATGCCGTTATAGGCATTCTCTACCAGTCAACCATAGCGCGAAACAGAAAAGAGTCCATCTTTAAATTAATAGATGGCCGTTTTCTTTTTAAAATGTGCTTCATAAATAGTCGCCAATATAATAATTCAGTTGCCAAATAAATATTTGGTACCTGCCTAAAAATAAACAATAGCTGTAACGGCATTAAAATACAACTCATATTGATATATTTTAAGGCTCCGTTTTTGTTGCCAAACTATTAATTTTAGTACCCATTTCTATTGGTTTTAAACTACCCAAATTCGATTAATTAGTTGACCGGTTAAATACGTGCCTTTTGCAACAGACTGCAATTAACAGCGTTTTTATAGCCCTCTGTTTTTAAAATGAGGTAAAAATAATAAGTCTTCTAAATGAGCTACATGATTCTTAGTACCTACGCCCCTAACCCTTTAAGCATTTTTTGAACTTTGGACCGTCATGAACTAAACTCAAACATCGAACTCCGGCTACTGACTGATCGCCACTGGTCAGACACCGATCTTAAGGCCGGTGAACACCGCACGATACAGACGTGCGCATCGGCTTTTATCCTAAACAAATAATTCAAGTACTAAGATATTGTCAGGCGGTATATTCGCAGACGGAGCTCATGTCCACGACGACCATGTCGGCGGCGCCGCCGGCCGCCATAAAGGAGCGCCCGTACGCCTGCGACGAGTGTGGGAAGTCCTTTCTGTTGAAGCACCATCTTACTACGCATGCGAGAGTTCATACTGGTAAGTGTTTTGTACTGACATTTGTAATTTACAATGGTTTTGACGTCCGAGTTAGGCGCATCAGACATGGGCTGAAATTAGTAGAAATTCAGCAACGGAGTCTATGGTTATGGAGTAAATTATCCGTGACCATAGAGATTATGGTGCTGAATTTCTGATTTTTGCATAGAAAACATACAAACAAAAAAGAACAGATCATAGACAATATCTGAATTTACGCCGTGGCCATAGACCGGTGGTGAATATCCTTCAGCCCATGTGTGATGTGCCTTAGTGGGTTTAAATTAGAACTTTTCTCTTTTAATTTATTTGGACACATTTTTGGTGAAGAGTTTCGATATTTTGATGATATTTTTGGTTTTCTGGTAGAGGTCCCTGAAATGTGTCCAAAAAAATAAGGCGTCTGAAACACCCGTGTTATTGACCCTAGTGTACAAACAGAGTGGACGCTCGAGCGGAGCGTGCAGAGCGGCGTCCGTATTAAATAAAGGCTAATGTATACAAGCAGCCTCACTGTACGCTGCTCTAATTCCTTGGACGGTCGACGCCCCGCCTAACGCTCCGCTGGACGTACTCTGCCATGAAGATGGTGGTCCTGGGTTCGAATCCCGTTGGGGTGAATTATTTGTGCGAAGAACATGGATATTTGTCATATTTGTTCTTATTAATGGTTGTTTTCAGACCTTTTCTCTTTGTTAGTTGATAAACCAAAGAAGTCAAATTAATTTTGACTAGTGAATAATTCCATGTTTAATCTGCTAAGACGGTGTTTGATTTCAATATTCTTATTGCCTTTTTAAATGAAAACGTGTGAAGTGTGCTAGCGGCTCGCTTGGTTCAAGTTCCATTAGATCTATAGAACTGACAATTTAGATATGAATTTAAATTCTCCTGCTTAGGAGTGTATTCCTGTTGAGCTGACAATTTTTTTTTAATGATGAACATGTGATATAATGTTGACTAATGTGCAGGGGGGTTTTGACTTCGGGAAATTTCAACTAATCGAAATATATTCCATGTTTTACATTATTAAAAGTCGAAACACAGTCGTATCTGTCCCCCTGCACCTTAATTTTTTGAATATGCCTAATATGGACGTACCTTAACGTGCCTTTGTCAGCTCAACAAGAATACCTCTTAGATACATGTTGCACAGCTGTTCATTGGGATTAATAGGACTTGCTCACATTGATCTCTTTAATTTTCAAAATAGGGCAGAGTTATGTGAGTTAAGTGTAAAATTCAAATTATTTCAATAATCTTGAAATTAAGCCTATGAAAAGACGAGGAAATAAGTTCTTACTTTTGCGCATAAGAAATGAATACATAAATCTAGACTGTATCACTATATGCTTTATCATATTGGCTTAAACCATAAAGGCGTCAATTCTACAAGTCTATTATGTTATTTCATATTTGACATTGAAGATTACGTCATAAAATACCCACGACTTAAAAGAGTCGTAAATTATGCAAATCTGTTTCAAGAACGATATATGTACTAGACTAGTCGATACCTCGGCTAGGTTACGATGTAAAAAAATACCTTTTTTTTTCACAACAAATCACTGGTTGTGTTTCTCATATTTACATACTGCATAGTGCAAAAAACGATTTAAGATTTCTTAACAGTTACTTTGTCTTGTTAGAAACCCAGCCTATTGTTTAGATCTTTAGATTATCCAGCCCAACTTCTCAACTATCAGGGGCCCATTTCTCAAACGGTATTAGTCTAATATTATTAGTGTGTTGCCATGGCAACCCATACGATTTAACAGTTCGTGGACTAATAATATTAGTCTAATATCGTTCGACAAATGGGCCCCAGGTGTCAAAATTTGCCAGTAAAACACGACCTTGAACTTAGATATGAAATTGAATGTTGATATTTTTTGCTGAATTGAAGTTGGCATGATTAGGTACACATGATGTGGATTTTGAATTTGAGATCAATGTTTGCAAAGTCTAAACCCGATGACAGCTAAGCTCGCAGTTCTATAGAACAAATGGGGTTGTTTCAGGCGAGCGACCGCACGTATGCACACACTGCGGCAAAACCTTCGCCCACAAACACTGTCTCAACACCCACCTCCTCCTCCACACCAACGACCGCCCCTACAAGTGCCGCGAATGCAAGAAAACCTTCACGCTCAAACATCACCTCTTATCGCATATCCGGGTACTTACTTACTTACTACTGGCGCAGCTACCCGAAATGGATATTGGCCTTGACCGCCATGCTTCTCTGTCCAAAGCCGTTTCTGTCCAGTCGACGGCGCCGAGTTCGCTAAGGTCTTTTTGCACTCCAGCGGTACCTAGGGCGGTGAGAAGGTAAAATTAACTAATGTATAACTCTAGGTGAGCGGCCGCATGTGTGCGCGCATTGCGGGAAGGCGTTTGCGAGGAAGCATTGTCTGAATACGCACCTGTTGCTGCATTCGGCGGACAGGCCGTTTAGGTGCCATGAGTGTAAGATGGCGTTTACGCTGAAGCATCATTTGGTTACGCATTCTAGGGTATGTATATTTGTATTGGAATTTTAGAATACTATTAAATTAATAACTTTGAATCAGGTTTTAGTTTAACCATGGTATAGTAGCCTATTCATTCTTAACATAATTCACATTGATAGCAGTTTTGTTCACCGTTTGATTTTTATTCTTTGATCCGCTGAATGACTCCCTAAAACATTTATTTTTTGTGAAATACGCTCTATAAACTACTTTGTAAATTTGTAAATGATAAAAATCTTTAATGGGTTTTGAGAATTTTAGATTTCTTACAGAATTTTAGTCATTACAATAACACTTAATGAAGGTACGTTCAGTATTAATTCTGCTGGCACGGGTATAACAACGTACAAACAGCAGCATAAGTAACTCAGTGGGTAAAGTTAAAAAAGTGACCCACTGATGCTTTTATTCTCTTAACGATAATGTTGAGTTTAGATCATTTTGTATATTTATCTCGACTGTTTAGCAGATTCTGCTGCTTACTTTACTGGCGGCTTATGTTGACTCAGGCACGTACTGTGAATCAACAACTGAAATATATGTTATTACAAGAAAAAAACAGTAACCAAGGCTTCTAGTGGCCAAGGTTACTTAAAATAAACACAAATCATAATATTTTTCTTTCTTAGTTAGACAAACTCAATGCTATTTTAGCTAGTTGAGTAACGCGTTTTTGTTGTACAGGTGCACAGTCGAGACCGTCCGTTCGTGTGCGGCGAGTGCGGCCGCGGGTTCCCCCTGAAGCGGCACCTCGTCACGCACAGCAAGTACCACGCCGGCGAGCGGCCCTACGTCTGCAGCGACTGCGGCGAGAGCTTCGCGCAGAAGGTCAGACATTGTTATTGTACAGGTGCACAGCCGAGACCGTCCGTTCGTGTGCGGCGAGTGCGGCCGCGGGTTCCCCCTGAAGCGGCACCTCGTCACGCACAGCAAGTACCACGCCGGCGAGCGGCCCTACGTCTGCAGCGACTGCGGCGAGAGCTTCGCGCAGAAGGTCAGACATTGTTATTGTACAGGTGCACAGCCGAGACCGTCCGTTCGTGTGCGGCGAGTGCGGCCGCGGGTTCCCCCTGAAGCGGCACCTCGTCACGCACAGCAAGTACCACGCCGGCGAGCGGCCCTACGTCTGCAGCGACTGCGGCGAGAGCTTCGCGCAGAAGGTCAGACATTGTTATTGTACAGGTGCACAGTCGAGACCGTCCGTTCGTGTGCGGCGAGTGCGGCCGCGGGTTCCCCCTGAAGCGGCACCTCGTCACGCACAGCAAGTACCACGCCGGCGAGCGGCCCTACGTCTGCAGCGACTGCGGCGAGAGCTTCGCGCAGAAGGTCAGACATTGTTATTATACAGGTGCACAGTCGAGACCGTCCGTTCGTGTGCGGCGAGTGCGGCCGCGGGTTCCCCCTGAAGCGGCACCTCGTCACGCACAGCAAGTACCACGCTGGCGAGCGGCCCTACGTATGCAGCGACTGCGGCGAGAGCTTCGCTCAGAAGGTCAGACATTTTTGTTATTATTGTTATACCACTGGGACTAAACTGGGACTGGGACCAAAGCGCATCGTCTCCGCTGGCTTGGCCACCTCGAAAGGATGCGTGAAGATTGGGCAGCCAAAAGGGCGTACTTGGGTCGACCAACTGGGCGCCATCCTGCTGGTCATCCTAAATACCGTTGGGCAGATAGAGTGGAGGCAGATCTCCGTAAGCTCGGTGTCGGCGAAAGCTGGCGGGATACAGCTCTGGACCGATCAAAGTGGCGTGCTCTTGTAATGGAGGCCAAGACTCATTTTGGGTCACCGCGCCAACCAAGTACTCGTAAGTAAGTAAGTAAGTAAGTACTGGGACTATTAATTTTTTTAAGTGGTGGGATTCGAGGGGTTCAGATCAGTCCACTCCTTGGCGGCGCCATCATTTTTGTCACTTGCTTGCGCGGCTGATGCAGACCTACACGCTCCAGTGTGTGACGGAGAGAGCGCTATGCTCATATTTAGCGATGTCTCGCTCGCACACAATGTAAAAATTGTTTTACATCCAAAAAGCTAATAACCAATAGAGCAACGGAGGGTCGAATATCGCACGCGCCGTCGAAACGGTGCTATGATTGACGTTTAGAAATATAATAAAAATAATATAAAAAACCGGACAAGTGCGAGTCGGTCTCGCCCAGCGAGGTTTCCGTACTATTTGTTATAGCGGCAACAGAAATACATCATCTGTGAAAATTTCAACTATCACGGTTCGTGAGATACAGTCTGGTGACATACAGACGGACAGTTGGAGTCTTGGTTCCGTTTTTATTACCCTTTGGGTACGGAACCCTAAAAATCCCAATAGGGTATTTTCCTACTAGTCAAATCAGTTACTTTTTTAGAACTGTCAAAACGATTTGCTAATATGGAATGTATATGAAACATTACATCGTGACGTCACGGTCAACTCACCTACTTTTTAAATAGAACTTGTGTTTAAAAATAACTCCTATCTGTGTTTTTCTAATAATTATCTGGTGCTTTATTTCAAGCATGGTGGTAAATAATTTACTTTAAATACAGTATAATACCCTATTTTTAAACATATTAAGATCACATGTGTTTGTCTACAGGAGCACCTAGTAATGCACAGCCGCTTCCACGGCTCGCTGTCCCCCTTCGTGTGCCCCGACTGCGGCGTGGCCTTCGCACGCAAGTTCCAACTTGTCAACCACGGGAGAGTCCATGGAAGAGTTCCGCATGCTTGCCCTGTTTGTGGCAAGGAGTTCCTACAGAAACGGACGCTTGTTGCGCATATGAAGTTAGTATAATATAATAGTATTTTATACAATCGTGATATAATACAGAGTTTTTCAGACGAGTACCGTGTTTAGGCAACGAAGCTTGCTGAGTTGTCTAAGTAAGGTACGAGATTGAAAAGCTTGACTATAGCACTATTGTATATAATACTTTTTCTACGCGTCAACAAAAATAATACTTTAAACTAGTAGAATCATACAAACAAAACAAACCAAAAGCTAAGATACGCGGGCAGCCGCGATACCTTCATACTGGTACGCGCCCCGGCGGGCTGGTCAACGACACCTTCTCGTAACTTATGAGACCCTGGTACTTGCTCCGCTCTAAATTCAATTTTTAGACAGTAATTTTCTCGATTACGGCCACCGTAGCCTATGGAGACTAACAAGCAACGCTAAGTAGTTTTCGTAGTCTATGGATGTTGCTATATTAAGGGTGTCACATGCGCGTTTCTGACTTATGAAGCAATTGTTTCTACTATACAACCTAAAATAAATAATTATTTGGAGCTATGGTTTTGTTTCGTCCTCTTGATCGCGGCAAGCTGTGATTGGTCAATTTCATTATAGTTGACTAAACTGTATCGATATGAATATTATGATGATGATGATGATGATGCTTTTCCTGACCGATTTCGGCCCCAGCGACTGTGTGCTCTGGACTAGGCAATTTTTAGCTCGTATTATTAGAGTGTAGCTGATCCACTCTCTGATGCGCTCTTAGGTGGCTCACGTACCCTATCTTCTTGCTAAATACTCGAGCGCATTTTGGGCACGTCAGCACACCACCTACATAGTTGTAGGAAATTGAGGTTGGCGGCCGAGCCTTAAGCTCATCACGTTTTTTGTCGAGCTCACTGCGGCGTTCCGTCTCAAAAATGTTAACTCTATCATTAATGAGGCGCCGCCATTCGGGCCGCTGCGCTGCCTTCCGCTCCCAGTCAGAGGGCTCTAGTTGGCATCTCTTCATATGTCTTTTCAGAACATCCTTATATCGTAAGTACTGGCCACCGCTTTTACGCTTACCATTCTGGAGTTCTGAAAAGAAGATACGCTTCGCCACTCTGTCTTCTGACATCCGAGACACGTGCCCACACCACCGCAGCTGCCGCCTCATCAGATACACCTCAATGCCTCCGACATTTGCGCGCCTCAGGACGTTTGTGTTTCTGACCCGGTCCGTCCATTTGATATTCATAATATCTCGGAGGCATTTAAGGTGGAATCTGTCAAGTGTACGTATATGCTTACGGTAAAGGACCCATGTCTCAGATGCGTACAGCAGGTTCGGCAGCACCGCTGCCATGTATACACTAATTTTAGTGGAGAGCTTCAGGTCATGGGAGCGAAATACCTTTGGCCGGAGTTTCCCGAACGCCACAGCTGCAGCACCAATTCTAGCATTTATTTCAGCATCTAGGTCGTACTTTGCTGTTATCGTGCTACCAAGATACCTGAACCTCTCCACCCGCTTCAACATCTCGTCACAGATACATACACTCGCATTTGGTTCGTTGTCAGGGACGTTGACCATGACTTCCGTCTTTTTGACATTTATTTTATGAATATTATAGTTGAGTTGGGAGCCCATACATTAAAAACACCCAATTGCAGTTTGGTATAAGAAATCTTAATTCAAGAATTACAGTCGACGAGTAGAAAAACAATATTTAAGATACTCAATATACGCAGCGCGTATTAAATACTCGTCCGACACGGCCAACCTGACAAAGGTGCCAGGCCTTCACGCGCAAGTTCCAACTTGTCTACCACGGGAGAGTTCCGCCAGCTTGCCCTGTTTGTGGCAAGGAGTTTCTACAGAAACGGACGCTTGTTGCGCATATGGAGTTAGTATAAATTATAATTATTATAAAACAACACTTTATGATTTTAACAAACGTACAGTCTGTTCGGAAAGAGAAGAGTCGTGGAATGTATTGGGCCCCATACATTTCAGGCCTCTTCTCTTTCCGCACTGACTCTACCTTAGCATTAAATTGTTCTCCGACTCGGCTATTCTGACAAAAGCTGGGCTTTCGCACGGAAGTTGCAACTTGTCTACCATGGGCGGGTTCACGGAAGAATTCCCCACGCTTGTCCTGTTTGTGACTAGGAGTTTCTATTGAACAGGACACTTTTTGCGCATACGATGATCGTCTAAAATCACCTAAAATATCTTAGCAGCTGTTTAAAATTTGTCCGGCTCGGTTTTCTTGACTCCTGACGAAAGCGTGACCTTCGCGCGGTAGTTCCAACTCGTCTACAATGGCTAAGTCCAACGAAGAGTAGGTACGCAAAAATGGGAGGAAAAGTGTACCGAACCTTTTGCTTTCGCGGTCCATGTTATAACCACTAGGCCAACTTCTTCGTAAATTTCGTGGCGTCTGCCGCGAATGCAGAAGGTTCTGGTTCAATCCCAGCCTGGGGCAATGGGCCCTGGAGTCCTTGGTTTATATTTCTTTAGTAAATTTAACACGGAGATTTTTACCTAGAATCCATACGGGTGAAGGAGTGGTGGCATGCCTGGAGTGTGGTGAGGCGTTCAAATGCAAGACGGAGATGCAGCAACATTGCAAGATGTCGCGACACTGTTTGAGCGGCAGCGTCACGCAACAAACACAACAACAACAGGTAAACAACATATGTATCAATTTTATCACTATCACTCGAGGCTGATGTTTACAATAAAAACAAACTAGGTAATATGTAAGAAAAGACTACTAGAGAACCAATAGATGGGCATTTTTATTTTAACTTGTACTTTAAAGCGCGACTTAAGTCGTGTTTCAGTAACGTCTAACCGTCACATTCCTGACAAAACGTATGGGATTTGACATTGACCGTCGGTTTTGTGACGATTGCCAACCGGCCGTTAATGGTACACAGTGAAAATGCCCAAAAACCAATTGATTTAACTAATAGAAACTGCTCACTTTCGTTATTTTTTTTTCCAAACGTTAAAGCCTAAGCGTCGCATCAGTCAAAATTATTATAACAACAAAAAAATAGCAATATATGCATTTTTGTCGTCTTGTGCAGGTCCAACAACAGAACACCCAACAACAGCAGCAGCAACAACAGCAACAGCAGGCTCAACAACAAGCCCAACAACAGCAGCAGCAACAACAACAACAGGCGCAACAGCAAGCTCAACAGCAGGCACAGCAACAACAGCAACAACAACAGCAGCAGCAGCAACAACAACAGCAGACGACGGTTATAAAACAGGATGATTTCAAGCCGCAAATTGTACATGTAAGTAAATTACAGTTCGTTCCTTTACTAGAATCTAACTTTTGTGATAATAATATACATACGAACAATTTGATATAAGATTCATTTGGCGGAAACTTATGTTTAAATGTGAATGGTTAGGTATTTACAGTTTGATTTAATTCAAATTACAAAAATAATTCACATTAAATTTACACATACTTCGTTTTTTTGGCAGCTCATCGGTGCTGACGGCCAGATCGTGACAGAAAAGGTGACACCCGGCTATCCCTGTCCAGAGTGTGGCTCCTGCTTTAACACTAAGGTAAAAAATTGCTTAAGACTAAGGTTAGCCAATCTAAAGATTAAGGTTAAGTCTTTGTAGTCATTATGTATGACGTAATTCGGTTTAATAAATATCCTACAATTTTGAAGTTTTTATTTTAATTTCTACATTCTATTCCGTCTATTGTAATTATGTGTGACATAAATCGTTAATTCGATTAAAAAATAATCCTACAATTTTGAAGGTTGTATTTTTTATTTCTACGTTCTATTCCGTCTATACAGAATGTATTGTAAAACGTTTAGTTATAAACATGTGGAAAGGCAAGTCAAAATGTGGGTACCAAGCCGTGTCGTATTCACTTGTTTATTCGCTCGCTTTTCACACGTATTTCACAAGGAAGTGTTTTTAATATTGAACTGTATTTATTTTGTCAGGAGGCGTTGTCGCTGCACGTGCGGCTGCACGCGGGCGACCGCACGTGCGTGACGGACCTGTGCGCGCTCACGGCCGCGCTGCAGCCCGGCCTGGTGCAGGCCGCGCAGCACACGCAGCACAGTCAGTTCGCCCGCCATTTATACTAAAGCTCTGGTTTCCTAGGATAGCGGTGCCGTAATATAGCGGCCGTCTCCATACAAAATAATACGATATCCATATTTAGCCGTATTATTTTATATGGAGACGGCCGCTATATGACGGCAACGCTATCCTTGGAAATAAGCTTTATACTAAGATAACTATTCAATTTAAAAAAACCTCCTATGCATTAGGTATGCAAAAAATCTATTTTGTGCCAAAAATGCCTCACATAATTTTGGAAAAGAGCTTATACTCTTCAAACTGCTGGATCGATTTTTTTAAACATAGCTAAGAACCACCGCAAAAAAGTGCTTTCACTTAAAAAAAAACCGCAAATCGGTCCATCCGTTTCAAAGCTTCGTAGCTTGCCACAGACAGACATTGGCGTCAAACATATAACACCCCCCTTTTGCGCCGGGGGTTAAAAAATGTGTAAAATGTTGTAAACTCGGCTTTGATTTTATGGTAACTGGATTGTCAAACGTACGTGTTCCTGTATAAGTATTCCGTGGTCCGTGGTCGGAGTCCCGCGTAAGTCTCTATTGCATTGGCGAAGCTGACGGCTGTGGCCGTCGTTGGTGTCCTTGGCAAGACTCCAAGTGGTGTCCGTGGCCATAGAGAAATATAGTAAGACAAGAGTGCTCACTCCATACATCAGTTTTGGTACCAAAAATATTAGTATTTTCATAGTCGACATCTAGCATCGAGTAGCGGAATTATCAGTACTTTAAGTAGTAGTAGTAGTACTGTCAAGTGACAATAGATGTAGCACCGACCGGAAAGTCTTATGTTGTTGAGATTAGAGTTTCCGGTCGGTGCTACATCTATTGTCACTTGACAGTACTACTACTGTTACTTAAAGTACTGATAATTCCGCTACTCGATGCTAGATGTCGACTATGAAAATACTAATATTTTTGGTACCAAAGCTGATGTATGGAGTGAGCACTCTTGTCTTACTATATTTCTCTATGCCGTGGCGGTCAAAAGGTTAATACTAAGGATGGTATTCCACATGTCCAATTTCTTGGCCCAATGTGTATTTGCGTCTCACGTTTTGCTTAATGAGAGACTAGAGAGTGAGAAGCAATGACAAAAATTAAATATTAGTAAATAATTAATACTTTTTTTGCTTTCAGATCAACCTATACAAATAATAACCTCAAATCCGAACAACGTAGTACACACGCAAGTTATTGCTACTGTAAGTATGAATATCGCAGAATTAGCAAAATATACATAACCCTAGCAGAACTATAGATACTTTTTTACTTAACAAGTTTCAACGGCATAATATTTTTTCAGCAAAATCATCACATAGCGACGCCGCGACCGAAGATCCACTTTTGCGTAGACTGTGGGAAAGGATTTGCGGCGAAACATGGCCTATTAGCGCATCACAGAAGGTAAACTATTTCATTTACCGTTATATTTTCATATTACATAACATAAGTACTAATTTATTTTGTGGTTTACATAGGAAACATATTTATAAACACGCGAGAAGCTCTGTGTATCATCAGTTTGCTATAATATATTCATAATTAAGCGGGTTTAAAATTGAAAGTCCACGACTGTACCATCTCTGTAAATATTTGTTTTGGATTTTCAAACACAATTGCAAAAAATATAACTAGAATTACGCTAGAAAGGACGCAGTGTAAATTTAAGCATTATTCCCTTACTAATAAAGTTGCTTTTCATTTAGACACCCAGACGGAAGCTGTACGCTGAGAACGCACGTATGCGACCAGTGCGGAAAAGCGTTCTTCCAGAAAAACCACCTCATGCTACATCAGAGACAACACATGGACTTGCCGCCTAGAAATGTAAGTTTGAGCATGAGTTTAATTGTTTTCCATCGTATTTCCTCGGAAACGTTCGTATTTGTCATGCTACTTCAGTCAACGTCAGTACTTTTTGTACCGAGACTGACTGAAATAGCAAGACACGTTCGTACGTTTCCGTGAAAATACTATGGAAAATTATGCATTACACCTGTAACAGGATTATCCATTGTAAATATGTTGTTTTGTAGAAACTACTCTTAACAGAATATTCAACCAAATATCGATGTCACTGCTTCTATCTTTGTATATTGCGAGAATTTAATAATGATCAACCAAATCGAGAAAAAACAAAATCAGCTATTCCATAGAAAAGTTCCAGGGCCATAACGCACACATACTTATGGCCCTGGAACTTTTCACAAACACTTATTGATTCCACGGGAAAATTTATTCAATAATGCCATCTTAACCACTTTTTGTCATTTGGGATCATGAATTCATGACCCTGCAATCATTTTGCATCTATCATTGTATCTGTCCTTCTATTATTAAAATTGTTTAAAGACATTGTTACTTTTATGTATACAACATTCAATATTAATATTTATTTGGCAGAGAGACACGAGTAACACCGACAACGGGGCGATAATCATGATAACGGGACATTCGAAGAACTTCCAATCACAACAACAACAGGCGCAGCAACAAGCACAACAGCAAGCACAACAACAGGCACAACAGCAGGCGCAACAACAGGTAATTGTTGTCGAATGATTTGTTGCCTTAAAATAAGGTTAGCTCTGACCGCCAAAGACGTTAACTGTCACATTTTGTCTAACTAGGTATTGCTTTTATTAAAGATATATTATGTAACTCCGTATAAGATAAATAAAGTCTAAGAAAAAAACGTGCCTCGGAAATCAAGAAAAAGTCATTCTCGAATACATGGCGGCATACCTTTGGCCTATTCTCGGCTAGATGGCATTGACGACACCGTTTGATATTTAACAATTTGAACACATATCAGTGAAAGAACATGGGTCAGTACGGAACAATAAAAATTAAAAATAATTTATCCGTATACATATTTTGATTAATTTATACATTTTCAATTTTATTTTAAGTTTTAATCGTGTGTCGATAGACGGCAGTAAATGTACCGTGACTACAAAATTTACTATGGCAATAGCCCTCTATACTATCTATTCTCTTTGCTTTTATGAATAAAGCTCATAAAAAAGGCTGAGACTGAAAACGGCCGCCACTTTGAACTTTTTAGTTTCTGAGCCAATTGCGTTCCGAAGGTCCTAGTGTTCATTTAATTGGTTAAGCTATATAAGTTATAACAGTTACAAGTTCAATTTCCAGCTTTATGGTTAAAATGTAATCTGATTACATGATTACTCGTTTGTTTCAGGCGCAAGCGGCGCAGCAGGCCGCGCAGCAAGCCGCCCAGCAAGTCGCCCAGCAAGTCCAACAACAGGTCCAGCAACAAGTCCAGCAACAGATGCAGATTGAGATAGAACCTCAGGAACACCAGCAACCGACGCACATACAAGTTGTGAGTTCATGTTTGGCGATTTTAACTAACTCCCGTGAGACTCAAACATATAATTTTTTTGTAAATGGGTCACTCACGTATTATTAATAAATCCAATAGCTCGACATGTTTCGATCCAATTTTCGAGGATCCTCTTCACGGAGCAACGACACGTCGAGCTATTCGACTTAATGTCCCGTCACGTGACGTGAGTGTCCCGTTGAAAATAATTTTATCTAGTTTGGCGTTCTAGATTTGAAAACAGTTTTGAACGTGTTGTTTAATGCTCGAGAATACTGTATACAATTTCTCTTGTCTGAGTTCTTTCGTGAATTATGGTTGATTAATTATGATTGTGGCGCTGGAAGCCACCAGCAACATGCTGAGATGGGGCCATTTCATGGCACTTTAATCTTATTTTGTGTGTTCTATTTTATTCTATTAGAGCAGAAATAAATTACAAAAATAATTTAGAATTTAAGAAATGGCTCCATTTATAATTTGTCTAATTTATCAACAAAAACAAATGTTTTACGTTTTGTTTCTTCATATGCTAGTGACATTTTATCTCTTTTTTTTTAAAGGGACTTCAGTAAACAAAGTGAGCCACTGTCACCATCCTTTGTCAGTCTTACAAAAACTCGGGTTTATGCCAGATGACAGTGTAACTGACATGTTTGTGGTAACAGGTGACGAATCGGTCGGGGCAGGTGATCGGCAACCAGATCGTGGTGGGCGGCGTGGGGCGGCGCCTGGTGGGCTCGCAGCTGCACGTCATCGGCCGCGACGGCAAGACCATCGGCACGCAGCTGCCGCTCAAGCACCAGCGGCACAACGCCAACAGGTAACAGTAACAAGTACTTTAAAATGTTATATTAAAGGAAAAAAAAAGAAAAATTTACGCTTCCGGCAGGTGTTGAACCCGCAACCTCCGCAATCCGTGCGTTAGCTCTTAAACCAATTGAGCTACGGAAGCCTACCAGAATCTCGCGAATCTTTCCATTCCTTCCCTTATGTATACACGCCTTTGGGGTGGCGTATAGCGACATCTACCGAAAGACGATACACATCTTCTAACGGCATTAAAAAAAATTGTACAAGTACTTTATTCATAAACACAGATACAAACGAGAATAAAAAACCGGCCAAGTGCGAGTCGGACTCGCGCACGAAGGGTTCCGTACCATTACGCAAAAACGGCAAAAAAATCACGTTTGTTGTATGTTGTATAGGAGCCCCACTTAAATATTTATTATAGGTATTCTGTCTTTATCCGATAGGAAAAAGCTTTATGTCTGCGCAATAAGAGCGAAAAAGTCGTCGCTCGGTTCGGGTCGCATCGGCCGGCGCCTGCCGACGCGTCGACGGCTTTTTCGCTTTTATTGCGCGGACATAAAGCTTTTTCCTATCGGATAAAGACAGAATACCTATAATAAATATTTAAGTGGGGCTCCTATACAACAAACATGATTTTTTTGCCGTTTTTGCGTAATGGTACGGAACCCTTCGTGCGCGAGTCCGACTCGCACTTGGCCGGTTTTTTATTCTCGTTTGTATCTGTGTTTATGAATAAAGTACTTGTAAATTTTTTTTAAATGCCGTTAGAAGATGTGTATCGTTTCCTATCTTCTTTTTCCTATCTGATTTTGTCGATTCCGCGTCGACATATGTGGGGACCCTAACCCGGGGTTACGCGGTTAAACCGTTAACCCAGTGTCAAATTGTACTGGTAACCATGGTACCTCCAAGTTTTACCGGTTAACCGGGTTAGTGGGATGGTGCAAGTGGCCCTTACTAACCGAATACCTGTTCCAGCAGTGACGTGAAGGAAGTGAGCGGGCTGGTCCTCTCGACGGCGCGGGGCTCCAACCTCATCAAGTACGAGATCTCCCTCCCGCAGTCCACGCCCGTCGTGCCCGTCGTACAAGTGCAGCAGCTCGACTGAGTGCCACAACACACTGATCAAATGTACGTCTACACTAGACAATAGCTGGAGCTATGGCGTCATCCGTGCGTGAATCGTGGGTCGAGTGTGGAACGAGCTATGTCGAGGTGAGGGCCTACAGTGTAACAGTGGTCCGACGGCTTTTGACGTGTACCGAGCTACTAACAATGCGATGACAGCTATGTATGCAGATCGGGTGCGCGCGACCCCCCCTCCCCCTCGTCGAATGACCGTATAGACTGTGGTATGGGGTTCTTCAAAAAAGGAGTGTACAGTGTACTTTAGGGTCGGCAACACGCATGTAACAACTCTGAAGCAGCAGGCGTCCATAGGCTACGGTGACTGCTTACCATCAGGCGGGCCGTATGCTCGTTTACCACCAACGTGATATAAAAAAACGACTTCACTGAACCGATCGGTTTCAGTGTCGACAGGTTTCGGCACTAAAATGTGACGTTATCTATGAAAAGGGACCTTATTGTCGATGGCGCTTACGCCATTATTAACGATGCTCCGATATAAATACAATGCCGCGCGACGCCGTGCGGCGTAAGCACCATCGACAATAAGGTCCCTTTTCATAGATAATGCCCCAAATTATGTTTCGGCCGAAGGTTCGGTTAGGCCTAAAAAACTGCGAACTTTTCGGCCGCGCCGACCCTGTATTTTCGGTAGTGTCAGTTTCGGCCAGTGAAAGACCGTAACCAGAGGTCGTATGCGCGAGGGATCCGCTTCGCTTTTGCCGCCGTTTTAGTTGGTTGATGGGCATTTTCACTTAACTGTGTACCATTAACGGCCGATTAGCAATCGTCACAAAACTGACGGCCAATGTCACATACCATACATTTTGTCAGGAATGTGACGGTTAGACGTTACTGAAACACGACTTAAGTCGCGCTCTAAAGTACAAGTTAAAATGATTTTGCCCTAATACGTGACGACAATTCATCACAGCAAGCTTTAACTTTGTTGTAAACTGAACACTCAGTTAAATTTATGACAGGACAGAACATAAACAATATATATTTTAATAAAAAAATGGGTTGCACTCCGGGAGTGCCGGCAGAAGTGAAAACTCAATGACATTGTAACAGTTTTTCGATCAGGTCACGTGTCCGTCTTACGAAGCGTCTTACGTCTTACGCTGTCGCGAGTTTAACATTTTTTCCCCATCACAAAAAGTGCACAGCGCCGCTAAAGAAGTTTTCACTTCAAAAAAACACTAATAACTGTAGGTATAGCTTTATTTATTATCTTTTGACAAATGTACAATGCGGACCCGATTTTACGTAGCAACTTTCTTCAATGCAAATCGTTTTTATGGCAAAAATGAAACTTAGAGAATTCAGAACGAGACGCATCAGCGTCTAATCATATACGTGAAATGTAAAAGATTCACAACAAAATCTATTAAACAATAAGTTTTGAATACCGCCTCGAGGTATAAAATTTGTTTAATGGATTTTGTTTGTGGAGAGCCGCTTTTAAGATAAGAGTTCTAAAAAGAACAATAACGCTTTCGAGCGTTTGTAAAAAGACAGGATATCACTTAGTAAATGTAATTATAGTGTAGACTATAGCGTAGCTTACCGATACTACTGTACATATCAAAGTTTTGTAAGCACTGATCGTGTAATTATATTGTAAAATCTCTCTGTACGTAAGCATTTAAGTTTTTCGTTTCGTATAAGTTTGTTAAGTACATTATTTTTAATTGTGTTATTGAGTAATGGCAGGTTTCAGTTTTAAGTGCAATCGGAATTATATTTTAGGTCTCAGTTTTTTTTTTAACTTATATGCGAAATCAGATTAACCGCTTTACAAGTTTTGATGTTTTAAAATAAAACTCATGGATCTGTGTACATTGAAACTTGTAAAGGGGTTTAAATTTAACCGAAGGTTTTGGATTATTGTGTATCTAGTCTGTGATAGGGAATGTCTATTACTGTCTGCAACAACTGAAAATTTCGAGAAGCAATACATTATAAAATAACTGCCAAACTTGTGAATATTGTATACATAGGTCCACTGGATGTAGTGTTCAATAGAATATAACGCAGCTTATTAAATAGTTATATTCATAAATTGTATGGTTTAAATGTCCAATCGTACATGTGTTTTTCTACCCGAATCACAGTAAGTAATATTCTATTCGCAAATAGTAGAATTTTCTTGACCAATTTTTGGCCTATTCTTTTAAGGCCCATTTAGACAATTCAAGAACTTGCATGCAATATTGGAGTTATTGCCTAGCTACAGAGTATGTACAATGAATTCAGCCGATTGACCAAATACACCAATGTAACAAAAATCGCATGCAAGTCCTTGAACGGCCTAAATGGGGCTTTACAATTATTAACCAGTTTGCTAGTAGGTTCAACAGCTGTTAAAAATACAATTTTACTTGAATTGTAAGATACATTGGTAGTACAAAATTGAGTATCGTTTAATGTAGAATTTTCAAAGACACATGTTCTAATCTCCCTCAGAAAATGTCGAAGATTTGTTATAATATTCGAGCCTCTGAATCAGTTCCCTATTTGAGTGCTTCCATATGATTGTCAGAATAGATTGATCCTATTTAGTGGTGTAGACAGTATTAAGTTTTCTATAAATTATATCAGTAAAAGGCTTAATCGAATGGCTTCGTACGTGGTGTGTGTGGTTAAAATTACGATATAATTTTCCTACATTATGTAGCCATTTTTATTAGGTCAGACAAGTAGAGTGGGAGTAGTATACTTACAGCCAGCTTACAGCCTAAGTTAAAATTTTATGGAATAACAATAGAATCACATCGATATTAGGGGATCGGAACTATATTATTTCACAGTGAAACAAACATTACAAATACACATAATAAAACAATGTTTCTTATATTTAGACTGGAGATCATTTGGTTATGAAAAAAATAAAGAGGAATATTTAATTATGCTGTGATGTAGGTTCACACAACACACCTTGTTAGGAATATCAAATCTAATCTATTAATAAAATTAAGCCGACTGTAAAAAGGTTTTTAAATCAATTATGAAACAATTATTTAATAATTGAGGAGTGTCTTTTCAAAAGGGCGTATTTTTGTATGGTGTTCATTGAGAAATAAGCCCTTTTGAAAGTATAATTTTAGCCACAAACACCAAATGCAGAGTCGTACGAGTTCTGTATGTATTGCAAACTTATTTTATTTGCCATTTACTTGTAAATATTACAGTGAATACCTATAATTTTTATATTAAAGTGAAAATATACATAACATAATTTAAACACTTGTTCTTTATTTCCCTTATTTAAAGTGATTACAAGCCCTTATAATGACATGATTATTGATTACCTATGCTTGCCTATGCCTAGTACTGAGTATTAGGGTGGAGCGAAATCCAAAATTCTTGAATATTGCAATGGAACCCCTCTAAAAGGATGTCTAATTTTTTGTTATTTAAGGGAAAAAAATAAAAAAAATATTGGTATATACTTTTAGCCCTCTACTATTCGATTATATATAACAATATATGTATATTATTAATCAATTTAATTTATGCTTTTTTTTTATATAACAAGTTTTATTCATTAAATAACATCTTTTTCTTACAGATATACTCGATTCCAATACTTATTTTTGTTTATAACGTATATTTTTATGACACGGTAAAACCACGTAAATAGGGGTTTTATGGAAAATATCCTTTAACCCGGATATTGTGCACAAATTGGAGTTTACAACCCATAACAGAATCGTGAAAACTATTTTGAACATGATAAGATAATAAAAAGAATACTAATATAAGTATATATATATGCCTAATATACGCGTGAACATGACCCAAAAAGTGCGTAAGCGACGCCGAAGGGCGAAATTTGACGCTTATTTAAACAGATAAGTAACCCCTTTTTTGCAGTAAAATGATACTTTTCGTAATCAATAACATCGTTACTTTGACACAAGAATGTCTAAAAAAAATAACTCATAATTTTTTTACACTGTAGCATATTCCTTGTTTTGCATGAAATTGCTGTTTATAAATATTGAAACATGCACTAAAATTTTGGTAATAACTTAGTATACGCTTATTAAGTATTATATAATTTCAATAAAATGTACACATATTAGTGAAATAGTATATTTTAATAATTGATGAAAATTTACCTTTATTAATTTCTTTAGCGGCTGAGTAGAGGGCTAAAAGTAGTGTTGATTTTGAAACTTGATATAATCATTATAATCTACATGACAAACTGCAACTTTTGGTACCGGTTCCACATTGATAATCAAATTTTTATTTTTTTCCATACAACGACGCTCCACCCTACTGAGTATCGCTTATCTATAACCTACCACGCTATGAAAGTATTCAGTGCGATCAACAACCGCGTTTTTATTCTGTCTCGGACCCTCGAGACCAATTTGTCTCGAAACAGCCCGCGATATCCTATCGACCAGCCCTGAGGAGCATTTTGGCTTCACTTTCTAAAACTCATCTTATGCCAGCCTTTTATTGCAAAATCGCTCCTTTTTTGAGTTATATACCTAAGGTATAGATTCCATCAAATTAATGGGTCGGGAGGAGTCTTGCAAACTACTTAAATTAAAACTTCTGAGTGTTTGGAGTCTTACAAATCACTTTTTAACAATTTGTTGGCAGTCTGGACAAGGGTTGACTTTGTGCAAGATCATTTTGAGCTCTTGTGTAGATACTTTTACTTCTGCTGTTGATTGTACAGTGTACAGTGACTGACATATGCCTCATGCGAGGGCTGCCGACGTTAGACAAAAAAATCTTTAGAAAATTTAAATAAAAAATTGTAGATATAATACAATATATCTCTGCGTAGACTCAAATGTTTTCGGGTTTCCCCGGATGCTTTTAAAAACTTCGGCCGGACGTTCCCTGAAAGGCTAACTATAGCCGGCCAAACAACTTTGTCAGTAGAAAAAGGCACGAAATTAAAATTTTCTATGAAACGATTAACGTTCGCGCCAACATTTCTAAAATATGCCGCTTTTTTCTACTGATGGAAATGGCTTGACAGACTACAAAAGTAGGTATCTACTACCAACTCAACAAAAACGCTATAAAAATTCCGGACTCTTGATTTGCTCTTGATTATTATCCTGCAACGCAATTGTCATAAGAAGTAATACCTACTCTTTCTGATTGAAGTATTCAAGTAAATGACCCGTGTTCATCTCGGGACGAGATAATATTATAATCAGTACAAATCGGGTTGTTCATAAAATGTAATGCTTTCAATCAGCACCGAGTCGGGCGTTACGGCTCGGCCACGACATTACGCGACTGGCGAGGGCGGCAGCGACAACCATAATAGGTGGGAACGAAAGGTCAGATCGCTCCAACTTATGGTTACCGCTGCCGCTGTCGCAAGTCGCTCAATGTCGTGGCCGAGCCGTTAGGTGGCGCGGCGGTCATAATTGTAATTGCGAATAGACAATCGTAGGGTTGTCTCTTTTTTTACCGACTTTAAAAAGGGGTAGGGATCTCAATTTGGTGCATGGAATCTCTGTTGCTTTTTTATTTATGTTACCTTCGCCGATTTCTGGAAGACGGCTGGACCGATATGAACAAATAACTTTGAAAAGTTGTTTATACCTACAGTTGGATTTTATCCCTATAAATATCAACATGTCTTTGATACGTCTAAACCTAGAGTAGAGCTTATATTACCACAAATACCTATAAATACCTATTTATTGTAAGCATGGGATACTGCAGTTGCCATCTATTGCCAGCTGGATGTTTTAAATCATCCTTGGAAAGTAAATTGAATCGTAAAAAGACATTTCGATATCCTTTATTGCGTATAAATCCCCTCGAATGCATTTCGAGAGAAATATATTGGCCTCTTTATTTGGTTTAAGCTTTTTGCACAATATAAATACAAGAAAGTGCAAATGGCCGACTGGAATGGCATTGTACGAATTACCTACCTAATCTGCCAGTAAATTATTGGGTCAAACTTACAATTGCTACAGAATAGCAAAAGTACAGATGAGATAATCTCAGAGTTCAACTGGGGAAGTACCTCCACCTTATAGAAACCCGCAGCCAAATAACACTAGACCCTAGTCATAGTGTTTTGTTCCTGCCGGTGAGTAAGGTTGCCGTGCTAGTACTATTATTTATTCTGTGCCAGTGCTCAACGAGGGTGCGGAGTTTTAGGGTCGGCAACGCGCATGTAACACCTCTGGATTTGCAAGCGTCAATAGGCCACGGTGACCTCTTACCAACAGGCGGGCCGTATATTATGCTTGTTTGCCACCGACGTAGTAAAAAGAAAAAAAATCTCACGTAAGCGGTCTTGTTTTCAAAAGTTTTTTTCGTTTCATTTTCAAAAGAAAGTCTTTTTGGTTAACATCATTAGATAGATATTAGGTGCTTAAGTATATATCCAATGTATATATCGTATACTTTTAAGTTAGAAAAACTCATTTATTGTATAATAAGTGTTATAAAATGAATATAAAACTAAAATTAACTACAACTAAAGCTAAAAAAATTAAAATATACCTATCAAAATTTTGCGCCCTTGGTAAGGTGCCCATCACGCAGGCAGCGTTTCCGCGCTGGATTGCTATGGCCATGCAATCTTTGCGCGAGAAAGCTGCCCGCGCGAGGGTCACCTGTGGCCTGCCTTAGGCGTTTGCTGAGCTCCTTGTGGAGCCCCCGAGCCCCCTTACCCCACGGACCTAGTGTCTCGACGCCGAAGGCTACAAATTCGTAGTGTGCGCCGAGACAACTATATTATTTATTCGCCTTGAAAGGATAAAGATAAAATATTGTTTCTCACGTAAGTCACGACCCTTAAAAAAAGTTGTTCTTTTTCATCCCGCGAAGTTTTTTGTCATTACAACAGCGACGGGAGTGATGGGTCGCGATACAGCGAGATTACACAAAAGTTTACACCCACCCCGAGCTGATTAATTTTAACCGTTTACTGCAATTGCGGGCCCTCGTTTAATATTGTCGAGCATACAAAACGGTAATAAAGATATTAGAGCTAAATGTTTTACAGAGATATTCAGGATAAAGCTATATACAGCAATTGGAAAAAACATTTTTCACCTCAGCAGCTCGAACAAGGGTACTTTGCTTCTTAAAAACAGTGAGCAAAATGCGATTTTGCTCACTAAGTCATTTTGTCTCACTCAGTGAGCAAAATCGCATTTTGCTCACTGAGTGAGACAAAATGTCATTCAAGTGATCTTTATAGTCAAATGTCATTTCAACATGCGGGGTCTAATACAAGTTCGATATACTTGGGTTCTATTATCTCTGTCCCTCTAGGTATGTTCTCACTGCTTAGGGTGAAAATTTTTGTGTACTACACGAGATCAAAGTTATTTACATCTCGTGCGCTTTTGAATCCCTTACTACGCTCAAGATTCTAAATTAGATTCACTCGCTACGCTCGTGAATCTATTATAGAATCTTTCGCTTGCACGGGACTCAAAATAAGCACTCGAAGAAATATCAAACTTTGATCTCTTGTTGTACAAATAACTATTGCGATTTGTCTGACTTATATATGTATGTAAAAAAATATATGGAGTAGAACTATGAAAATAGGTATAGAGAATATACTTGATCGATTGAATGTTTACCTATTCATTTCACCCTACAATACAATATCCTGACCTATTTTAATGTAAACTAATCTTAATACGACCAAAATACAAAGTAATTGGGTTAAGCCTAAATAATATGTTTATTTTCCGAGACCTAATTTATTCATGGGCCTAGTCTGTGTTCAAGTCTAGCGTAATCCATTCCCTTTGATGCTTTGTAAATAATGTGGTTTACCGTCAGGTTACTTCGCATACGAAGTAGGTAATAAAGACACGTAGTGACCTGCCTTATACTGCCTACCTAGATTAACCCTTTTATTGGCAGCGTATCATTACAATTTTGAACGGTATTTCTTTTTTCATAGAGCATATTTTTGCTATTACAGGCGGCAAGGCTAGCACTCTCGATTTTTGTTAAATTTATTTAAAGAAAATTGCGCTGTTATTTACGAGTAGTTTTCATCAAACTAGGTATTGTAGGTAACTAAAATAGTGGCGTTATACTGCGAGAAAGTAAATTACGGTGTAGACTGTAGACGTTAGCGTATGTATATGTGAGTTTTGACACTGTCAGTGACTCATGGACCATGGTACAGTCGCCATCAGATATATCGGAGCGGCCAAGGTGCTCACAAATATCGGAACACGCCTCTATTGTCAGGGCGTTAGAGCGCGTGTTCAGATATTGTGAACACCTTGGCCGCTCCTATATATCTGATGGCGACTGTACGAGCTCTGAATTCCTAAAGCGATGGGAACAGCCTAGAGCAGATTGATGACCCCGCAGATGATGTCCATTATGGACCCTTTCCGTATAGAGACGCCATTAGCGACTAATGCCAGGACATCTTGGGACACGTATTGTGACGAGCATGGGTGATATAAATCAATGTCATAGATATTTCACTCGTTCGTGAAAGGTGGATGAATTTGCTGAAATTATAGTTAAAGGATGACTCATGCTAGACCGGGCCGGGGCCGGGGCGGAGCTTCCGGCGCTTCGTTTTCTATGGAAAGCACCACGTGATCACCGATCAGCCGTCATTGAAAATGATGTGTCGGACGCCATGGCCCGGGCACGGCCCGGTCACCTTATAGACGTTATATCATCATCATCATCATCGTCATCATATCAGCCCTTTATCGCCCACTGCTGAGCATAGGCCTCTCTTCTAGTACGCCACTTGTCCCGGTCCTGAGCCAATCTCATCCAGAAGTGACCCGCAATTTTCCGGATGTCGTCCACCCAACGAGCCAACGGACGCCAGGCGCTTCTTTCATTTGAAAGCGGCCACCATTCTGTTAACATTTTTAGTCCACCTGCCATCACTCTGCCTAGCAACATATCCCGCCCAATTCCATTTTAGTTTGGTAATGACGAAACCCACGTCGTTATATAGTGTGAGTGATCCTTATGGCAGTTTCACACACATTGGATACGGATCCGCAGGTCGCTCTAGTGTGCGATCGGGACATCGCTATATACGTGCATGGCGCTGTCTCGCTCTCTCATCGAAGCGGCGTGTGGATTCGCATCAGTGTGATAACCACGTAAATTAATTAATCTATTCTAAGTAAGAATATCGAATTTTCAGTCGCAGGGCAGGTACTTACTAATACAGGCATCTAGGTCATACACCATCAATTCAGGCATCATGAGCGGTAATATACCTAATACAGTTTCTCAAAGTCCTGGTGAAATCTAAGTCAAAGTCTACAACACCACCACGTTAACGAAAATCATAGTTATACACGGTGTGGCCTGTAACATGAGCAAAGAATTAAAACATAGATTGTACTCCTCAAACGGTGACACTTTTGTTCAACAACTTTTAAAAATTATGAAGTATTTAGACTCCCTATTTTTCATACAAAATAAATATTATCTTCAATGGACGCCATCGCCACGCCATATTATTGTGATTGACGTTGCTTGTCACGCCTTAAACATAACAAAATTCGCAATACATTGCGTCTTATAATAAACTTTAAAGTGTAATAAAAATCAAACCACAAGTTATTTTTAAAAGTCGCTGAACAAATGTTGGTCAGTATGAGGAGTACAGCCTACAGTTTAATGTTTTGCTCATGTTACAGGCCACACCCGGTATATTGCTCCGTTGAACCATTTATTAAAATTCATAAAATGCTGTATTGAGCCGACGCTTGAATCTTGTCTCGAGCAGCGAAATGATTACGGAACGAAACAGGCTAAAACAAAATAAGTAATTTCGCTAACACCGCTCATAACTTGGCGGATTTCTCTCAAGAAAAGTAAAAAGTCAAATGTCCAATGTGAAATCTTATTTATCTCGAGGGGCTGTATAAGAAGATTTGCTGCGAGTTGATGACTTCATTTTAAATGTCTGTTTTGCAGATAAAATGTAAAGAAGCCTTAAATTACCTACTTTATACGTTTTACAAATCTCAGCGAGATTATAGCTAAGATTACGCGGCAGGAAGTCAAGGGGAGATTTAACTTCAAATATAAAAGTTTTATTAAAAACGTCTTCTTGATAAAACGACTTTAATTTACGTAACCACTTAGGTAGAGTTAGACCAAGGAAAGTCTGCAGCGATTTTGATAGCCCACGCAGTGCCAGTGTTATTTTAAACGTCAAACTTCTATGAAATTATGACGTATAAAATAACACTTGCACTGCGTCTCCTATCAAAATCCTTGCAGACTTTTCTTGGTCAAACTCTACCTAAATGTCCAGTACGGATATGATGGTCGTTCTTGTCTACGTGACAGCGTGATAAAACGGTACCCGTCACTTTCAATCGCGCTCTGTTAAAAAATGACGGATATTTTGTCACGTGGATAAGCCCTCCATAATAGGCCTGCAGATGTTGGACATCTTCAAACTTAATTCCAAACAATAAAGGTGACAATTGGGATGTTAACTACTGGAAATAGGGTGTTAAACACTAGAACCTTTAATGCACCTTAGGTTATACAGTTAGCACCAAAAGTAGTATAGGTTTATGATCAAAATACCTTGCCACAAGCACTACTGTGATAGGTACGCTCAAATTATCATAATAATTATAGTGTCACAAAAAATAAGCATTTTATTGTAGCATGGGCAGAGGGCCTACCGCGAACACCGAAGTTCGCAAATTGCGGGCATCTCTGTCACTCTAATCACGTCTTAATTGGAGTAAAAGAGAAAGATGCCCGCAATTTGCGAACTTTGGTGTTCGCGGTAGACCCTCTGGTTTCCGCAACTTGACGACTGGCGCCTTTGCGTGTCCCTATGTAGGTAAATCGTTAAATCTTTGTGTGTTAAGTTAGCCAACAGATCAAAGCAAGTACTTACAAAGTCAAAATGAGAAACAACATCTCACATCAGCCCCGAAACACTAAGAAACTTTTATTTTCCCTAACGACCTACGAACTTTTCAAGTAGACGAATTGCCCTATTTTTCTTGGCGTCGGATTAAGTACTTGAGTATAGTAATGCACTAGAACCTTTCGATTTCAAATGGCTAATACTTTGTCCATGTCAACATAATGGCGGTAATCGGGTAGTCTTATAAGAATGGACAGGTTGGCAAACGGCTACTTTGATAGAAGATTAATATTGCGGATTGCAGACATTGAAAAGAAAAATGTGGATATGTTTAAATCTAAGTGGTTTTTGGGGCTAGAAATAAGTAAATAAACTGAAATAAATGATTATTTAATTTAATTCCGTCTTAATTGTTTATTTCTGTTCAACTGCAAACCGGCAATTAACGCTTGTAAATGAGGATATGGTGGAATCATTAACGGCAGCAAACAAAAACAAAGCAAAAGCAAAGTCGGAAACGAAAGTCGACTTTGGAATTATTCGTCTGTAGAATGTGCAAGGAAAGTTTTGCTATTCTATTCGGCGAAACGTGAAAACGTCTACAGTGGGGTATCCAGGCAGATTAAGCCGTTTCCCACTTTTAAGAAAACGGGGGCTTTACTTGGTCATGTTTTTGCATAATATATTTATTATAATATTTCTAGATTCTGTCCGCAACTTCGTCTTTATAGAATGACTAGAGACCCGCCGGGGCTTCGCACGGGTTAACATATTTAACTCACACCAGACAATCCTGAATCTTCAGAGATTAATGTTTTAAGCAACTTCAAGGAATTTTAAAGTCCTTTGTTGAAGAATTTAGTTGGGTATGTTAGTAATTAATAAATTAAAGAACATAACATATATTATTATCTTTTTATTAATAAAGTAGGTACTTAGATTACAAGGTAAGTAATTAGTCTTCAAATTAAGGAACATTGAATATAAAGGCGGTTTGGCTATGCACGCAAAATGTTAAATTCGTTTTTTTTTCTAGTGCATTTCTCAGCATCAATTACTACTTAGGTTATAGGTACTACTTAAATTATTATAAATTCAGCCGGAGTAAAAACGAAAATAATTCATTTAGCTTGGAACAGGTCGAAAATTCAATGAAATGATTCACCTTGTTTTCTCTTACTCATACTGAACTTATTTTACAATTAATACACATTTTTTTTTGTTTATAGTTAGAGTTAATTTCATAAAATTACAATATAATATAGCTTCGACGCTATCTAAGGCCAAAATAGTTCGTAACGATCTCGATTAAATATCAATCAAAATTAAAATATGTAGGTACTTACCTATCAATAAGTTTGTAGGTAATTCAATTTCACTGCCCGAATCAGGGTTTGCTTATAATATAAATGCTACAGGCGCGGGCGCTAACCTAATGCGCATCCTGCAATACAAAATAATACGGCGCCTGCACTTTATTCACTCCCGTAGTCACCATATTCGCCGCCGGCCCGTGCCATTCCAGCCTATACCTCTCCATAACCCTGGTAGCTAGACTGGCCAGTACATGCCCAGCGATGCCAGAGGCCGGGCACCTGGTACCGAAGGGGAGGGAGGCCAGGGGATGGGCCCGGGAGGCCCTGAGAGGCTCCCAGCCCTCGCTGCACCAGCGCTCGGGGATGAAGGCCTTGGCTCTGCCCCACTGCTTCTCAGATTTGCTTGTCACTCCGTGCGCGAGGACTATGTCGACCTGAAAAAAAAAATATGTCAATGGTTTTATTGTAGGTAAGTGTTTCGCGAGAAATACGGAAAATTTGCTCTAATCTTGTAAAAATTGACATCTGAGGATCCTAAAGATAAAAAATGCCGCCACTTTGAATTTCTTTTTTTGGTATAATCGTGTTAAAACCCGAAATTTCACCAGTAGTGACATTGTAATTGATGGTGGGTTCCATCTACATCGAGTGGTTTTGTCAATCCAAGGTAAAATGTATCTCCCAAAAGGCTCCTAAAATTTATCCACACCTCCTGGGATGGAGCAAACCCGGATTATATTGAAATTATTAAATGAAAGTATTATAAAATGATTTCCAGCTTGCTGGGAATTAATTCCTGAAAGCGCTTTTTTTTGGATCTAATTTGACTGCAGTATACATTATTTCTATGCACCTCACTCCTTTACCCGGAAACTTAAGATAATAAAGTTTCAAGCGAAATCCGTGATACTGTTCTGTACATTTTTGAGCTTTATCTCAAAGGAGTAAGGTCGAACAAATAAATACTCGTATTTCGTGCCTTTGTCTCTAAGTAATGCATTAAGTAAGTAAACACCGAACACTTTATGGCTCTAAGGAGTCAGATTCTGTTGTAATAATTTGATATGGTTATCATTTCATTTTGATACGATCTTGAGTCATGTTGCTGTTAACAGGCATCTCACACGCACATCAGTGCGCTTATTGAAGTGCAAGTGAGATGAATGATGAGACAACTCCTCATTGCATTTCATGACCATCAATCAGGGGCCAAATTCGACATGTACAACTGTCAGATTTCGCATCCACGTCAAATCAACAGTTGATTTTATTGCATGTTGATTCTATCAAGTGTTGATTCGATCACTTGTGGATAATATCATTTGGTACAATCAAAACTCAACTCTGAACTCGGGGTGGTTCGGTTTGGTTTGGTTGCCACCTAACTGTGGATTTCTAATGTCAAATTTTAACATTGTACGTATTCGAGAACTTATGATTTTTCCCACATCAACGGGAGATCAACACGATACGTCAAACGTCGCTTGTCGAATAAGGGTTCAGCTTGAACCGGAACCTATAACGCTGATTGGTGTTTACGATCAAGGTCGTGTCAAAACAAGATGAAAATCATATCAAATAGTTAAATTGGAACCGGCCTCTAAGACTGCCTCAGGGGCGCTTAAACTGAATCTCACGTACTTGAAACTTAATTGCACCGCCGCAAATTGTACAGAAATACAGCGACTTGTTAAATTAAATGAGCCCTTAATTTCTTGTTAAATGCCATTTTATTTGGTAATTTAGAGTTATAATTTTTGGAAGCGCATTATTATCGGAATTAATAACAACTTAAAACCTAAAAAAACTAGTTACAGACGAATTTAGTTTTCAATCCTTTGAATACGTAATTAAAACGCTAATAGAAACATAATTTCAATTCTTTTATTCACATTAGATCTTTAATCACCATTTGCAGGCCGAGTTTGTAGGTAATGTTTAAATTTAAAAGTTATTAACATTATAAGATTAACGCTGAAAGATTCGACAGTTCGTAAAGAAATTGAAGCTTGGATAATACGTTTTCTTTTTAATTAAAATAATTAAAGAACTCCATCAGGAACTTCAAAGCTACCATACCTTAGATGCTTAGCCTTCTAAGATGTAGATGACTTTCCCTAGCAAACTACACTACAAAAGCCCCTAGTTCTAAAGAATTAGTTCTTACCCCAGCAGGCACTTCGTATCCACCAACACTGATAGCCTCCGTACTCCTCCGCACCACGCCTCCCGTAGCTGGATGTAGCCTCAAGGCCTCCCTGGCACACGCTGCTAGGTAAGGTAACTCCTGGACCCCAGCACCAGCTGCATGAGAAGCTGCGGACCAGCATATCTCATCATGGGCGCGTTGCTGTCGCGCGGGGTTGAGGGACAGGTGGTAGAGCATAGCTAGGGCCGATTGAGCCAGCTGTTGAAAAAAACTAAAATTCTAATTACTTTTATAAACTAAAATTTATGAAAGGTAGCTTTCATAAATTTTAGTTTATAAAAGAATCATTTAGGTGTGACGAGAATTGGCTGGTATATGAGTTTCGATACATGGCGGTTTTTGATCGATCGATTGAGTTGGTTGTATTTCAGTAGTCGAGTAGGCGATGTAACGAAATTTTAAAGCATGTTGTTGCACAATCTATCTGAGCATTATAGTACACTAGTTTCTGCCCGCGACTTCGTCTGCGCGGAATAATGATGATGGTTGATAAGAACTACCCTATGTCCTTCCTCGAGCTTCAAATATCTCCATACCTTACATCTTAATCAGTTAAACGCGAAGAGGTAACAGACAGACAGGCAGAGTTACTATGATGATTCTGCGACCGGAATCGTTATATGGGTACTTAGATATAGTAGCGTTTGGTGAACATGTTACAGCGAAGTTTCGTATACTATTTGGTGCTATGCCATGAACAACCCTATAAAAAATAGTTTCAAAATCAAAACTACGACAGAATTATTGGAAATCATCAGCATAATCTCTAGTCAGAAAAGGTATTTTTATATAAAAAAAACGTACAGGATTAACTCCAGCCAATAGCACATCAGCGACGAGTGGTAGTATCCTCTGCTTCAGGGGGGCCAGTTTGTTCAGAAGGACCTGTTCTGGCTTAGGGTCTGTGCTGTTCAGCTCCGACATGGCTTGCAGGAGGAAGTGCTCTGTAAGGCTGAACGTAAAATATTATTTTATTATCATTACCTAGCCTTAATAAGGTCTTCGTGAAACCGAACGGAAACATTCATTCTTTTTATGTCGGTAAATATTAAGTACGAGTATGGTCATATGTTTACCTGTAATGCTTATCCAGCGCCTTCAGCGCGTTGTTAAACGTCTTCGACTCGGTCTTGAGGGTATGTTCGCTCCGCACCAAGTAGCCTGCATCAGATATCTCCCTCGTACACCGGACCAGCGCTTCTGCGGGAGTGAGACCGTTGGGGCAACGCTTCGACAGCGAGCAGAGGTCTGGGATCTCGTCGTCCATTGAGGTTTTTTCTGGCTTTCTAGAACAGAATGTATATGTATAGTCTGGCCAATTTGTCAGTAGAAAAAAGCGTGAAATTCTAACTTTGGATCAAACTTTCGTGTCTACATTCTGCCTACCTACCTACCACCCCTACCCTAACCCCACTACCTTACCCCTATTTAGGTTCTAAAGACAGATATATTACGCCGCAACTGCTTCTAACTCAGGGTGCTCCAAACTCGAGGGCCACGACCAAGCCTCAGCTTTCTTTTAGCGGACCAGATTGTATGGAGATGAATTCATTTAGCGTGTCATTTTTTGCGGGCCGTAGTTTAGAGGCCCCTGGCGGCCTTGCCAAGGTGACGAGCGCTTGCGCTTCGCCGTCGAATCGCTTTGTGTCTCTATCACTTTTCCATATTAGTGTGACAATGACAGTTGCGTTTCGTTCGCTACGGAGCGTTAGCGATTGGTATGTTGTCTACGGTCTATCATAGGTAAGTACGGATTAGTGTAAAAGTGTGTGTTATAATAGTTACCTGTTTTCTGAAGTGGGTACATGGGCAGGACCGGCGAGGCAGCCAAGTCTAGTGCCCAACGCCGCCATGCCTAGAGTCTCCAGTGCCCAGCGACACACCTCAGTTTCTAATTCCTCGTTCAGCGCGTTCTCAGCTTTCCTTAGCTCTCCGAATCTGGAAAATTGCATAATGGAAAATGTTTCTGTCAATAAAGTCTACTAGAGCTGAGCAAGGTGCGGGAAAGTTTTATTTTAATAGAAAAGCTAATTCGAATAATAGCGGATTTTTAGGTTTTGATTTCATTAGTACCTAACTAACGAGAATATCTAGAGTTAAACCAAGAAATGTCTGCAACGATTTTGATAGCCCACGCAGTGCAAGTGTCATTTTAAACGTCAAACTTCTATGAAATTATGACGTATAAATAACACTTGCACTGCGTGGGCTATCAAAATCGCTGCAGACTATTCTTGGTCTAAATCTACAGCTTGTGTGACGCATGGCATGACAGGTGATAAAAATGCGACCATGATAACGCTTCTGAACAATCATCGTAAATGAAATGACGGATCAATATACGAAATTCTTAGTGCCTAATGAAGAATTAGGAATAATCCATTAAAGCTATAATCGTATGTGTACCTCCTCGTAGCGTCTACTGCGATGTCATCGAAAGCTTTTTCGAAGTTTTTCAAAAGAGCTGGGTCTTCTAGGAGTGCTCCTATGGACGCCCAGATCGCTTTAGTTTCGTCACTGTAAAAAAAAAAACATTTTCTTTTATTTCATAAATGATGTAAGTAGAGTTTACCTGCATGTGATATTAAAAAGCAGTAATCTCTTAATTCGGCCTTTGCTCTTTAATCAGACTTAGATAAAAAATGCTTATGTGTTAATGCTTGTGTTGTCATAAAACAGACAATGTGCAATTTAGGTTTTATAAGCTCTGTGATAATTATTGCGTATTGCTGATAGTTATCATTATTTTTCTTAAATTCACTTTTGTAATGTTACATGGAGTTTTTTACCTTCGAGTGCGGTTCCATGTGTGCATGCTAGAAGGGGGGAGGGGAAGAAGCTTTACTGGCCCTAATATACATCATCATTTTCCTCGTGTTGTCCCGGCATTTTGCCACGAATTTTTGGCATTTTGTTTACTTATATATTTATATAAAGCACGCATGTTGCATTTTTTTCCAGATATTATAAACTTTAATGACAATACTGCTGCAACTATATTTTTAATTTCTATGACAAAACTACTTTTCATACAACAAGACACTGTAGGTACCTACTATTGGTCGTTGTGCAAAGGATGTTTCTTTCTTCTTTTTTTATTCTTTAGTTTACTAAGTTGGATCTGTGTAGGATTAAATTTATTTTCGAAAACTGACCCGTGGAACGGACAGCCCTTAGAAGTTCGGTGTGCTAGGAGTGGAGATCGCGCCCACTGAGGCGGCTCCGTTGTACAGCTCTCGTACACCTGGGAATAAAAATACTATTAGTATCGTCATCATGAGGCCTTTAACATCTTGTTGATTTGTTGAACGTAGTAATGTTTAGTTTTTAAAGTTGCCCAATTTCACAATAGATGTCGCTGTTCTATCGGGTACTTCGCGCTTTTAAGATTTTTACACAGTCCCTTATCGAACGAGCGAGCGAAGCGAAGCGAAGTTCTTACATTCGACTTTGAACACGCGGCTGGCTAGCGGCACGTCCCGGCATTTCGATGTTTTTAAGCTGAACTGTCAGAAGAAGATTGATACTCAATAACTTAAGTAAATTTGTTCTAATTTAAATGAAATTGGGTAAACGTGTAGTCGAGGGCATTATATTTTAGTCATTAAATTATGAGCAGGCCCGATCAAGGGGTTATTGAGCTAGAAGAGCTTAGAAGGCCAAAAAGCTGTTTGTGACAGGTCTTGCTATTCGGGTCATTTTTTTGCAAGAAACATGGTTGAGTTTAGTATCAAATGAAAGTGCTCGACTTACACTTTTATAATATCGTTTTTAAATTTACCATTTTGAAATAATTAGCAAGATAAAAATAAAATAGAATAAACATAATATATGTATTTGACATTTCACAGGAAATATTTCGGCTTAGCACAGATACAGTTTATTTTAATCTCTATGGTGATGACTTAAATCCAGGGGAGGGACAGCCGTATACGAAGCCCTTTATTCAAAAAAATAGCGCCATCTATATTACTTAACGCTAAACTTGTAAATGGCGCTTCAAAATTGATGCAAAAAAGCAAATCTTGTCAGTAGAAAAAGGCGCGAAACTCAAATTTTCTATGAGACCATATCCCTTCGCGCCTACATTTTTTCTACTGACAAGATCTGCTTGGCCAACTATATTATACGTACTACTCTTTACTTAAATCTATCAGTTAAAGGCTCCACAGACCTTGCAATAAATCCACGCGATCTTTGATCCATTGCCGCTTATAGAGCGACATAAAATAGTAGAAATTAAATAAAATGGAACTCAAAAATGTCCATACTAAATTGTTGCCATGTGTAAGCATTTTACGTCAAAAATGTGACAGTTACGTACAAAGTGGCGCCCTCATTTATTTTCTATTATTTTATGTCGCACTATACGAGTACCTAAGTAGGTGCAACAAAGTCAATCGCTATCATAGTCTAATAAAACATGGTCTTCCATTCCCAGAGTGACACGGGGCTACGTCACAACAACATGGCCGCTATATATAGCGCTATCGCATATTATCATATAGCGCTGTCGCATGATGACGTAAGCCCGTGTCAGGTGACCTAGAAAAGACGGGAATGGAGTACCAGGCGGAGTATATTATTATACCATGATCGCTATATAATTTTTGGTTAACCGCGAGTTCTCAGTTCGGGGCGAACTACTAGTATAGTAAATACAAAAGGTAGAAAGTGCAGTGCAGTGTAGTCAGTGACCACATCTTGACAGATGATTTAAGGATGACACTTTAGACCGGGCCGTGGCCGGGCCGGAGCTTCCAGAGCTGAGCTTCGTTTTCTATGTGATCACCGATCAGCCGTCATAGAAAATGCCATTTCGGACGCCTCGGTCCGGGCACGGCCCGATCTAGCGTCAGTCAACCTAAGCAGCATCTGTATGCGAAGGACAACGTCTCTCGTGGCTGTATAAGGGTAACATTCCATTTCTGACCGCAGCTGCACTACTAGTACAAACGCGTCGGTGTTATTGTCAATTTCCATAGTAAAATGAATGGTAGTGCTGTTGTCGTTGGAAATGGACTGTCACCTCCAATGCGGGAGCGACATTTGCGACCGCATTTGTGGCATCTGATGTAAAATGTCATGTCGGCAGCAACTTCTGGAGGATTGTGTCTATTTGCGCGTTTTCGGGCTACGTCTTGGTATTTGTATTCATATCACATACGGTAAACGTACTAGTGCTCAACATGCTAATGCCCAATAGATGACACCTTGCTGTCACCTCTATTGACAATGACTTAAGTTTCAAGATGACGTGTACTGGGACCGCCTCAAGCACCAGTACGTTTACCTTAACGGCTACTTATTGGTTTTATATTTTTTTTCTCATTAGTCATTATCATGCTGTAGCGATGTCCTTGCATTATACCACAGCTCAAAAAAGTGGTAGTAGACCCATCCAAAATTAAAAATCAGAGTCAGTCATAAAATCGCATCGTAATATTTTGTTTTAAAGTGTATATATACATGTGTGTGATCTAGGCATTTTACAATTGTAAATGTATGAATTGTTACAAAGCATGTTTATAAAAAATATTGTAATGGCTCATATTTTCACTAGAGCCTGGTTCAATGTGGCTCATAGTTAAATTAGTCACAGGTAGGTACTTAATGACTTTAATCACTCACAAGTCATTAGGTAATACCGCAGAGAATCAAAACAATCGCGAACAATAACACATAAATTAAGATAGCACGTGCGGTGCGCGTGCAGGCGCATTCATACCGAAGCGTAAACATTTGTGACGTTATCTATGACATGGGACCTTATTGTCGAAGGCGCTTATAGCTAATAGATAATGCCCCATTTAATTGATTAAATTATCATTAACGAATAATTAATAGAATTGGGCGTTACTTTGCTGAAATCCATATTAATTAGAACAAATGGTTTTAATATGCTTTGCTAATAATCCGTGAAATAATGTGCTAGGTGCTAGTCAATCCGTGCTAACCGACTAATACTTACTTGGAATCGGGCGTTACTTTGCGTTTGCGATATTAATTAAAACAAATGCTTTTAATATGCTTTGCTAATAATCCGTAAAATAACGTAGGTACCTACTAGTCAATCGTGCTAACCCACTACTTACTTGCGTATGTTTTGCATGCAATTAATGTTACCGTTCCCACAGCGCAAATACCCTGCCCGATACAAAATTTTCCGCTATTAAAAAAAAAGTTGTGACTTTCTAAAAACAGTTTGATAGGCTGAATTATGACTTTAATTTGTTGGCTGTGCATACTAATAGTATGAAAAACGATCGGCTACAAAAATGTTCACCGCATAAATGTAAACTACCTTTCTCAGGGGCGGTCGCATTTTTATCGCTTGTCACCATGCCTCTCACGTTCTAACAAGTATGTAAGTGCGAAAGTGACAGGCATAGTGACAGGTGATAAAAATGGAACCAGGCTGCGCCTGTAGGTCACTCATACTCATTTCTACTTACCACCAATAAGTTATCGGTGTGACATGGCGCTCAGTTAAGAAGTCACCCAAACTGACCTCATCTCATCATTTTGCACATAAATTTTATCTAGCTGGGTTCTAAAAATACTTTTTATGTCAGTGGATGATGTTATCTACGATCATGCAACGAGTGGGCGCAACAAATTATCATTCGATTTGTGTATGTAAAATTGTAAACAAACATAACCTTTGACTTTCTACGTCAATTGATAAGATTTAAAATACGAGGGGAGCTCTAATAGTTAGCGGAATGGAAGACTTATCAATTAATATAAATACTTTTCCTTTTCTCTATAATCCCCCTTAAGGTTAATACGCTTATGAGATCGGGATACATTTTTTTCTACGAGTAGACCTACAAAAAATATTTTTTATCTTTGCCGTCGAAATGAGCCAAAATTGCTTGCAAAGTTCTTTCGGATTGACTCGTCATCGACGATATTTCGTAAAGGAATAAGCTCATTAGGCTGCTAATTGGTATATAAACTCTTAATGAGTTTCCAAATAGTACCTACTGTACTAAAAATTATGCTCATCCCCACCCCTATCCTCATTATTCACACCATAGCTTATTAACAGTCCTGTCGCGAAACACTTAATATTATTTTGACACTTGGAGAGCCTTTACACCTCCAAACCTTATGAGTATCACATAAATCATTTATGTACATAAAAGATATATTAAACTAAATTATTAACCAGCTGAAATCTAAAATATGCCCTTGAGGCATTGTACCAAGGATGCTGGCGGCATTTCCTCGTTGTATTGTATCGCAATGCTGATCACTAGTTACTACAACCAGACGCTTCGCGATTAGTATTTTTTCTGACATTCGACCTCTTACCTTCCGGGAACTTTTGGACCTCCCCTCGTAGTTTCTTGCGAATTGATAGAATATATTTAAATATTCATGGCTCCATTGAACTACAGGAGGTCAATAACTTAAGAACTAAGGTTTCTTTTTATAATATCTACTTGTTAGCATGAATAAGAATTGAATGTAGAATATTTTTGGAATCAATGACTCAAATCCTTCGAATCGAATGTCTTTGATTTTTAATGGACTGTTTTTTTTAGTTGCCTCAAGCTTCTGTCTACGACATTGTCTGTGTAGATGTGGAGTTGTAGAATGATGATTAATGCATGGTATAATAATATACTCCGCCTGGTACTCTCTTCCCGTCTTTTCTAGGTCACCTAACTGACACAAGCCTACGTCATCATGCGACAGCGCCATATGATAATATGCGATAGCGCTATATATAGCGACCATGTTTTATTAGACTTTGGATTAATGTACAAAACTTCCAAAAAATGACTACACTGAAAGAAATAATCAGTAAATCTTAATGAAATATCAGTAAACTTAACTGAAAAAAGCAGTTAAAATGGAGCCAACTGTAAAAACCAGTTACTTTAACTGTAACAAAACAGTAAGGGTAAAACAGTAAATTTTACTGAATAAGTCAGTTAATTGACTATTGACTAAAACAGTAAAAAAATAAAACAGTTAAGGAAAACAGTTAAAGAAAACAGTTAATGGAAACAGTAACTTTATACACCTAATTTAACTGAATAAATCAGTTAAGGAAAACAGTTAAAGAAAACAGTTAATGGAAACAGTAACTTTATACACCTAATTTAACTGAATAAATCAGTTAAGGAAAACAGTTATAGAAAACAGTTAAGGAAAACAGTTAATGGAAACATTAATTGCTACTGTTCCACAACAGTAGATCTTACTGATTGGTTACGGTTGCTACTACTGTTTGGGAACAGTACCAGCTACTGTTAGGTATGTAGTTGCTACTGTTCCACAACAGTAGATGTTACTGATTGGCTACGGTTGGTGCTACTGTTCGGGAACAGTACCAGCTACTGTTAGGTATGTGGTTCCTACTGTTCTACAACAGTAGATCTTACTGATTGGCTACGGTTGCTGCTACTGTTCGGGAACAGTACCAGCTACTGTTAGGTATGTAGTTGCTACTGTTCTACAACAGTAGATCTTACCGATTGGCTACGGTTGCTGCTACTGTTTGGGAACAGTACCAGCTACTGTTAGGTATATTGTTTCTACTGTTCCACAACAGTAGATCTTACTGATTGGCTACGGTTGCTGCTACTGTTCGGGAACAGTACCAGCTACTGTCAGGTATGTAGTTGCTACTGTTCTACAACAGTAGATCTTACTGATTGGCTACGGTTGCTGCTACTGTTTGGGAACAGTACCAGCTACTGTTAGATATGTTGTTGCTACTGTTCTACAACAGTAGATCTTACTGATTGGCTATAGTTGCAGCTACTGTTCGGGAACAGTACCAGCTACTGTTAGGTATGTTGTTGCTACTGTTCTACAACAGTAGATCTTACTGATTGGCTACGGTTGCTGCTACTGTTCGGGAACAGTACCAGCTACTGTTAGGTATGTAATTGCTACTGTTCTATAACAGTAGATCTTACTGATTGGCTACGGTTGCTGCTACTGTTTGGAAACAGTACCAGCTACTGTTAGGTATGTAGTTGCTACTGTTCCATAACAGTAAATCTTACTGATTGGCAACGGTTGCTACTACTGTTCGGGCACAGTACCAGCTACTGTTAGGTATGTAGTTGCTACTGTTCCACAACAGTAGATATTACTGTAGTGGGTCAGTAGCAACTACATACCTAGCAGTAGCTGGTACTGTTCCCGAACAGTAGTAGCAACCGTAGCCAATCAGTAAGATCTACTGTTGGAACAGTAGCTCCTACTGATTGGCTACGGTAGCTACTACTGTTTGGGAACAGTACCAGCTACTGTTAGGTATGTAGTTGCTACTGTTCCATAACAGTAAGATCTACTGTTGTGGAACAGTAGCAACTACATACCTAACAGTAGCTAGTACTGTTGCCCAACAGTAGAAGACACTGCAGCTGAGCTGCAGGGGCCCGTTTCTCAAAAGCTTGTAACTTGTAATACAAGCGGATGTCACTTTTTAACAACTTTTGTTAGAAAGGGACTTTCACTTGTATTACACGTTAAAAGCTTTTGAGAAACGGGCCCCTGGTCTTGCTATTGTTGAGGAACAGTGAAGAAATAAATACAAGTGTATATTACAAAGTAAAAAATATATTTATTGACGGAACTCACATCAAATCACACACAATAAACAAGGATGTTACAAAGTAAACATTATTCATTGATAGAACTAAATCCATGTAATTACATAAATCCAAGCCAAATAAACACGAGTGTTACAAAATAAACATTTTTTAATAATGATACCTACAATTAAATCCATTGCAATCACCATTACGCCTGCTAGCAAGGGTACTTTGCGATGCAGTAATAATTCCTGGCCTTCGACTACGAAAATTTATTATATTTTTCATCACACTCGCTCAGAAAATGAGGCATTGTACGCAGTTTTAGCGCTTCCCTAGGGAGTTACTTTCTAGTGCCATAATTAACAGTTTTTTGTCTTTATACTTAAGTTTTGTATCGCAAGTGTGATGGAAAACATTGTGTGTAACTCGGGGCGTAATAATATTGCAAACTCGAGTCTATAAGTCGCTCCGGCAAGCCGTCGCGATTTAACTTACTCTCGTTTACAATATTTAACTTACGCCCCATGTTGCACAATGTACTATTTTAATACCTTGCTAGCACGCAAGGTGATGATTGCAATAGATTTAATGATTGCTGCCAGTGTCTGGGAGCTAACCTAAATTGTACAACACATCTTATACTATCTTATCTTATTATTTTAGTATTATAAATTACGTATTTGTAATAAGTACCAATAATTTAGTCAGTAGGTAACAATCATAAATTTTCCATCATGTGTAACATTTTTTTTGTTGAAACGTTTATCAACTCAGGGGGCCAATTCTCGGTCCGAGCGAGAGGTGTAGCTCAGCGTACTTCGTAGGCGAACAACACGCGAACGCGAATCGAACCGATGCGGCGCGGGTTGAATCAATCCTTTGATACCTATAGAAGTGGCCTACGGGGGCGATCTCGTTGCGGACACGAACGCCTTGGGCCCGCCGCCGCCGCGCCGCGCCGCTTCACTTCGCGTTCGCCAGCTGTTCGCTTACGTAAGACCGCGTGACACAAAATGGTAAGTTTAGCAAAATAATTTATTTATTTATCATATCATACTATCATATACACATATACTTATGTTTACATATTATGATTCATATGACAGTTTACAAAATAATAATAAATATAAACTTTTTCGGTCGTTGGTAAATACGGAGTGTCCGGAAAAGCTATGTAACCTGCCGGCAGGGGGTCCGATACATCAATATTACAAGAGGTGTATACAGGGCTTCCCAAGACTAAGGGACATCAAGGAAAAGTACCTTAAATATCGTAGATAGGATATTTTGCTGAAAGAAGACATTATTTTAATTTAAAAAACAATTTAAATTAATTTTAACATTTTTAATTCAAAATTAATCAATTTAATTTATCAAATGCTCAAAATGAGTCATATTTTGTTGAATACAAAGTCGCACTCTTTTGATTATTTCGCTAAATTTCACATCAAATGTTAAAATTCATGGTCTTCCTTTTATTTCTGACACTATGTTATTTAACAAAAAAATATCCTTATGATGAAGCCTTTCGATCGTTATGATAAAACTACAGGTTGATTTTTTTTCTCGTGTAGCGGGTTCGATTCCCGGTTCAACCATGTAATAACTAAAAAATCTATGAATGCAGTTTAAATTGTTTTTTAAATTAAAATAATGTTTTCTTTCAGCAAAATATCCTATCAACGATATTTAAAGGTACTTTCCCTTGATGTCCCATAGTCTTGGGACATCCTGTATAGTATTTTTCTTAAACATGCATCGTAAAAATAAATGTGTTTGTTCTAACTAAATAACTTTTACATACATGTAGGCTAATAATTAACAATTTAATTGGAACTGCATATTAATAACATATGGCACACTTAAATAATATTAAAAACGAATTTGATTTAATTGCACTGTCTTTATTGGAGGATGACCAAATCAAACTATTGATCCCTCCTTTTTAAAAAACGGTTTTTTAATTGGAAATTACTACTAGTTCCCAGGCCCCTGTTTCACCAACGTGACAGGTGCGACGAATTGTAAAATCACTGTTGCTGACGTCACAGGCATCCATGGGCTACGGTTACCGCTTACCATCGGGCGGGCCGTATTTCTGTTTGCCACCATCATTGTATTATTAAAAAAAACTTTATTATATCGGATAAAAACAGATATTTCTCCTGCGAGGTTTCTGACAATTGTCACAAGAAACACTACAATTGTCACGAAATTCCGACATATAACTCATTACCTGTCAAGAATTACCTACAATTCTTCTAAATCTTTGACAATTGTCAGAAACCTCGCAAGAGAAATATCTGTTTTTATCTGATATAATAAAGTTTTTTTAAATAATACAATGATGGTGGCAAACAGGAGTACAGCCCGCCCGATGGTAAGTGGTAATCGTAGCCCATGGATGCCTGTGACGTCAGCAACAGTGATTTTACAATTCGTCGCACCTGTCACCGATGTGAAATTGGGGCCAGGTATCTAAAATAAATTATTACCTGTATTCGTCGACTCAAAATTAGTTTTATTTTATACTTAACTTTTTGCATTAGAAAGATCTTCGCAAAAATAAATATAAGGTTTTTAACCGTATTAAAAAAAGTAGGTTATCAATTCGACCCTTATGTATGTAATATTATTGGAATTGCACAATATTCATATAATATGTGTTAGTCTATGTGGGCTTAGTAAACAGATGTGCCAAATTACTTAAGTGCATATATGTCTGTATATATGTACATATACATATACCTTTGTCGGTTAGTCTCTCTGTGCAATACAAACCATATGTTTTGATATGTATGAATTCTGCTTTATGTGATTTATTTAGGTTTTCGAAGTCGGTATCATATCAAAAAGATTTTGCCCGCGGGCCCAAATTTAAAAAAAGTATCTATGATTGGAAACTTTCTTAATACAAAAATATCTAATGTTTAAAGATGTGACGACACTGAGAACTTATTTTAAATTTTATTACACTAAGTGCCACTTGCACCATCCCACTAACCCGGTGTTAATCGGTTAAACCGTTAATCCAGTGTAAAATTGTACTGGTAACCATGGTAACTACAGGTTTAACCGGTTAAATCCGGGTTAGTGAATGGTGCAAGTGGCCCTAAAGGACCTAAACCTTACGTTTACTCCAACAACAGCATCAGTGCAGTACGCTACAACTAACAAAAAGACAGCACCGGTTAGAGAGCCCTGAGACCACCTGAGGCGGGGAAATGCTGCCAGCATCCTCGGCACCATGCCTAAGGGACCTCATTTTCTAGATATATTTTAGTTTTAATAGAGAAATAACATGTAAAACTTGCTTAATACAAAAAAAATACTGTTTGAAGATGTGATAACACTGAGAAGTTATTTAGAGTCAGACCGTGAAAAGTCTGCAGCGATTTTGATAGCCCACGCAGTGCAAGTGTTATTATAAACGTCAAACTTCTATGAAATTATGACGTATAAATAACACTTACACTGCGTGGGCTATCAAATCCACTGCAGACTTTTCTTGGTGCGACTCTATGAACTGATTAGGAAAAATTTGAAGAATTTTTTTAGACTCATTTTTGACCATCCCCCCCCCTAAAATCATGCTTCGAATGACCCCGTTTCCTCCTACGTCATGCTACCATCATCCGATGTCCAGACCCCCCCCCCCCCCATTTGAAATGACGTAATTTATGAATAGCCCGTATGGGGCAGGTCGTCCAAGACGGCCAACTCTCCATACAAAGGCCAAAAATTTTTTACGTAAAAATGTTTTCTTCGACTTTTTCCTAATTAAAACACGATACAGAATATGCCGTTAAACGGATCCCCACTATTTTTGTTACACCTTGTATAAGCTATATAATGAAATATATAATAATTTTAAGTAGGGGTCTTTCAAGATAATCTTTTTGCATCACAAAGCTGGCAAAATCGACAAGTAGACGAAAACTAGCACAATTACCCTACTTGATATGACACAGACTTCGAAAACTGAAATAAATCACATAGAGCAGAATTCATACCTATAAAAACATTTGGTTTGTATTACACAGAGAGACAAACCGACATAGGTATATAGTTCATACATACACATAAGAAAGGTCCTGGCCGGAATGCCATAGTAAAATCGCCCCCGGCTGAAATTCAAATATTCTTATGCACGTTTATAAGTTAAGGTTATAAAACATCAGTCGTAATTTCGTGAGCATCACAATACGTTTTAAAGAAAAACAAAATATGGATAAGTATATCATCGTGGATACGGTATAAACGAAGTGAAACCTTCAGAAGAAGGGTTCAAAAGACTTACGAATATTTTAAAAACACACCAGATTCTGTAGCAAGTGTAAATCAAAACAACATTGGTCAAGAATTTGCCCCAGAAAACTTGAATACTTCCGTACAAATTTTAGGTACCTATGTCTTGTCTTGTTTTGTCTAACATAGCGAACAGCGACGTAGGAGTGTAAACAGGAGGCTTAAAAATTAAATCTATTTGATATTTTCTTCAATAGATGGAATAGTTTGTTTAGTTATACTATTTCAAATAAATAAACTAGACAATGCCTACCTTGTTCTACTTTTGTTATAGAACAAACATGAATTGAAAACTACACGTGCTACAGATAATTAGTTACAACAAAAATCACATTCATCTCTAGGATAGTGATCATACACGCTAAATATAAAACAATTTTGACACCAAAAAAAGTTATGGTGCAATAAGTATTTCACATTTTCTATCTTCGTTATAAAAAAGTGAGTAGGTTTTCCGTTGCTTAGATAAGTGGAATACCCGCATCCAATGCATCTTTCTGACAATTTAAAATGTGTGACCTTCCAAGGCCACCGAGCTAGAGATATGTGTAGCATTCTAAAGTGGTTTTTAGTTAGAAACTGGTCTACATCTAAAATCGCCACCATCTTCGTGTTCTAAAAAAAAACAAATCATTTAGAGCACATTTAAGAGATGTTACAATAAAAAAATGGGAGATACAATACTACGATTGTTATGTCCAGTGGTTTTTCCTAGTTTTAGGGAACCCCAGAACATTAGCAATGGCGCACAATTGTAGTTCGTAAAACAAACATTTACTTAAGTTAAAGTAAAAAACGAAATATGTATCATCATAAACTTTACCGATAAAGTGACCTTCCCATACAAATTCAGCCTGCGCCAAGTATGCAAACGTTCAATACAATACTTAATAATAATATCGAATACAAAATTTCTAAACTTGTGTGTTTGGTACATTTATTTCTCTCACACACCAAGTCTTAAGTGAATCAAAAGAAATGTAAGAAGTTTTATAAATAAAACTCCAAAATATTGATGTCACTTGAAAGTCCGGTAAATAATATGTAAAGGTTATGTACTAAACGTCCTATAAAACAAAATGGTCAGCTCTAAAACATTTATACGATGTTTTGGTCGCGTAAAGGTTCGCTATAAGCTAATCATAATTTGAGATAAAAAATACTCACTTTTTGCAAGCTTCTTTTGTTTGAAACTGCTTCAAATAATCTTGTTATCTTATTTTTCAATAACGGAAATTTGCTATCAAAACTGTATTCATTTCCAATATACCATTCGTGAAAGTCTGCAAGAAGCTGGAAAATAAAATTAAAAATAAGTTCTCATTGTTGTCACATCTTCAAACAGTAGATATTTTTGTATTAAACAAGTTTTACATGTTATTATGTCTGTTTTGTTAATGTATTCATATTTGAAAAAATAAGGACTACCAGGCGACAGGGGGATACTGCCTAAACTTTCAGTAAACAGAGGGTTCAGGTTTTTACCCTACTACCTAAAGTGAGGCTATTTTGGTAAACTTACCAAAGAATATCCCCAAGATCGTTTTAAGTAGGGAAATTCCTGAAGGTATGGAAATGCGTCTTCTGATAAGACAGATTTCAGACACTTTTCATTACAAAGTTTATAATTGTCTGCAGTCGCACAGAGCCACTCGAAGCATTCTTCTATTCCAGTGCTCTCTGAATCTAGGTCCGCTTGACTCTCAGAGGTGGTCTCGGGGCCCTCTCTAACCGGTGCTGTCCTTTTGTTAGTTGCAGCGTGCTGCACTGATGCTGTTGTTGGAGTAAAACTTTTTTCTAAGGAACGACGCGCCCTTGGCTGGTATATTTTATTTCGGCGATACTTAGCCTTCAGATTAGTCACTGCGTCAAAGAGCCGACCATGGGCTCTCCCAAACACTTGAGGTCCTTTAGTGTAATAAATAGATGTATTTTCTGCCGGGAATACTCGTTCTGTAACAGATCAATAGTTATACCTATAGTAATATATAAAGACAAATAATTAAACTATGATATATTATAAGAAAAACAACGCGGCCTATTGAAACGTTTCTCGTTTTGTTAGGGAAACATTGAACAATTAGAGAATGTTTTCCATATAACACATGAGGAAAGTTTCCCTGGTCGGCACATCTTTATTTCCTATTAAATATATTCCGTGCCATACATTATTGCCCATTATCCTTTCATCTAAAATTCTAAATCGGTTCAGCAATTTAGGAGTGAAAACGTAATAGACAGACAGACAAAAAGAGAGTCAGTCACTCAGACAGAGTCACATTTACATTTACAATATTTAGCATGGATAGTTAAATGTAACTTTATCAATAGGTCCCTATTAAAAAAAAAATATAACTTACTAATTTCGTGAATCCACGTATATGTTACTTGTTATTGGTGCCTTCGGATAATGTTTTACTATTTCCGTTGCAATCTCTCTGGTTAAAGTTCTTCGTAGTTGATCTCCCAAAGAGTTTAGACGCTGTTTAAGAAGCAATTTGCCCTCTTGTGTAATATTGAGCAGAGAAATTAAGTCCTGGCATTTGTTCTGGAAAGAAAATAATCTTTAATAGAAAAAAACCGACTTCTCTAACTACTAACCTAACCCACTTAACGGCGCGTGCGTTGCGGTGTACGGGGGGCTGAGCGGGAGGGGCTAGTAAGTTTGACATCATTATACTTTATTTGGTAATAAATATGTATCCATTTTATGGATGTTTTATGGTAATAATAGTGGTTTATTTAGTTTAGGTATCACATTTGTTTTCCGGGTCAAGGTCCGAGTTGGGGTTCGAGTCCGAGTCTGGGTCCAAGTCCGGGTCCGGGTCTAGGAGCAGGTCGAGGTCCAGGTCTAGGTCCTGGTCCAAGTCCAGGTCCGGGTTCTGGTCCAGATTCAGCCCGGATCCATGTCTGGGTCCAGGTCCGGGTCTGAGTCTGCGTCCGGAGTCCGAGCCCCAGTCCAAAATTTACTCCATATCTCCGTCATTACTGGACCGATTTGAAAATTTTATTATTTTTCTAAACCACTATCTATCTGAAAGATCATCAATAAGTAAACAATTTATAATAAAGCTGGCACAATCGATAAGTGGACGAAACCTAGCACAATTACCCTACTTGATATGATACCTACTTCGAAAACTTAATTAAATCACATAGAGCAGAATTCATGCCTATAATAATATTTGGTTTGTATAACACAGAGAGACAAACTGACATAGGTACATACATATAGACATACATACACTTAAGAAATTTGGCACATCTGTTTACTAAAAGCCCACATTGACTAACATAATTATATAATATTGTGTGATTCCAATAATATTACATATTCAATTGATAACCTCCTTTTTAGGATTCCGTAACCAAAGAGTAAAAACGGGACCCTATTAACTAAGACTCCACTGTCCGTCTGTCTGTCTGTCTGTCACCAGGCTGTATGTCATGAACCGTGATAGCTAGACAGTTGAAATTTTCACAGATGATGTATTTCTGTTGCCGCTATAACAACAAATACTAAACACAGAATAAAATAAATATTTAAGTTGGGCTCCCATACAACAAACGTGATATTTTTGCCGGTTTTTGCGTAATGTTACGGAACGCTTCGTGCGCGAGTCCGACTCGTACTTGGCCGGTTATTATTGTCTGTATTCATCGACTCAACATTAGTTTTATTTTACTACATTTTTTTTTGCATTAGAAAGATCTTCACAGAAATAAATATAATTAAAAAACCCGGTGACAGACGGACAGCGAAGTCTTAGTAATAGGGTCCCGTTTTTACTCTTTGGTTACGGAATCCTAAAACGGAGATTATCAATTCAATATGTAATATTATTGGAATCACACAATATTTCATACAATATATGTTAGTCTATGTGGGCTTAGTAAACAGATGTGCCAAATTTCTTAAGTGTATGTATGTCTACGGGGTACGTACGTACATCATTATCAAATCTACAAAAAATCAGAACTACCGGATTTGACGCAAACGCTAAATGTATAAAGTTACTGTAATAACTGGAGTTTAGTAACATTTGTGACCCTTTCAATATTAGATATAAATAAATATTATTATAATAAATTAAATGACTTGGCTATAGCACGGTTAAATACATATATCAGCTCATACCGAAACATTAGGTTTTACTGACTGCCTCAGTATTTCCAACGGTTTATTGTAATCAATAGCAAAACAGTAACATTTAATGTTTAGAACAGTTATTTTCACTCAACGAAACATTAGGCTTTACTGACTGACTGTATTCGGGAAATTTTATGAAAAGAAACGGAACCGTCTCATGCCAGAGGGCTTACCGTAAACACCGAAATTCGCAAATAGTAAGTATTAAATAATGTCACTTCTAAAGTTAGAGTTAGACCAAGAAAAGTCTGCAGCGATTTTGATGTCAACCTTCTATGAAATTGTATAACGTAAAATAACACTTGCACTGCGTGGGCTATCAAAATCGCTGCAGACTTTTCTTGGTCTAACTCTCTTCACATTCACAGCATAAACCACTATCAACATTATAATGTTAATAACCGGACAGCAAAGAACGCTTGCAGAAATCATCACAAACGACAATTCGTCGGTAACTACCTATTATAAGTAGCTACTTTTTAAATACCTGAATACCTACAAACTAGTTTTACAATTAAAATTAAGTATTTACCTCATCATCCCTGGTTCACAGTTCACACACTCTACACAATTAAATTAAGACAATCAGCAATTTCGTTCACAGAACACACCTTACGCACCTTACCCACCGGTGGCCTGACTGGAATGAGACACAAAATGGCGTCTTGCGGCTCGCCTCACGCGACGCGCTACATGGCCGACATGGCGTCGCAATGCAGAGATCACAAACATTTTTTTGACTGGCATAAAAAGTGTAATTAGAATCACTTTTTTAAAAAGGGTTAATCATATTAAGAGAAAATGTATACCGTTAAATAAAGTTCCGCAGTCAACTATGTGTTTTGCCATGTCCGTCTGTCTGTCCGCAGCATAGCTCAGGGATGGTTAGCACTAGAAAACTGAAATTTGGTATGTGTATTAATCACGCCGACAAAACAGTAAAACAAAAATGAGAAAAACAATTTTTTTTGAGGTACCTTACGTTACTTTCATAGGTACCCCGAAGTGGGGCTGAAATTTTTTTTTCACTTTAATCCTATCGTGTAGGGTTTCGTTGGATATGCCTTCTAAAAAGAAAAGGGGTCCTTAAAAAATAATTTCCTCAAGAAAAGGATGTATATATATATATATATATATATATATATATATATATATTAATGTATTTATGTTTCACATCCATCTTACATACCTATGGACCTAATTATAACACTGACAATGTATGATTAATACAAATAAAATGAATATGAATATATGTATATATATATTATTTATTTAGAAATTTAATTCAGGCAACAAGGCTCATATTACAAATACCTTACAGACTAACATACATATATGTATTTTTTATAAACTTAAAACTACACACTATTTAGTCGACAAAACGGCGTATAAATCAGCAAAATGCCTTCTAAAAAGAAAAGGGGTCCTTAAAAAATAATTTCCTCAAGAAAAGGATGTATATATATATATATATATATATATATATATATATATATATATATTAATGTATTTATGTTTCACATCCATCTTACATACCTATGGACCTAATTATAACACTGACAATGTATGATTAATACAAATAAAATGAATATGAATATATGTATATATATATATATATATATATATATATATATATATTATTTATTTAGAAATTTAATTCAGGCAACAAGGCTCATATTACAAATACCTTACAGACTAACATACATATATGTATTTTTTATAAACTTAAAACTACACACTATTTAGTCGACAAAACGGCGTATAAATCAGCAACGGTTTTAAACAATATAGTATCCCATATTGACTTCACAGCATTGTCGTACAAGAAGGAATTAAATTGAAAAGGTTTGCGACCTATGCCTTCGTCCCGCCAATTCGGCAACGTTAGATATTACCGAGTCAGACAGTACAAACTACTGTTCTGTAAGTAGGTAGTAGTAAACTCTTTATTGTGCAGAAAGATATTAAAAAAATTACATACAATTAGTAAGAAGTACAAAGACGAACTTATCCCTTTGAGGGATCTCTTCCAGTTAACCTTTTAGTATGATTTATATGATGTTTAAGTATATGATTATAATGCATACCTATTTTAAGTACCTACCTAAGTAATAAGTTATTAACACTACTATTTGGTGATGTCTCTTCGCTAGGCTATACAAAATTAAATATAATTAAAAAAATTGATTCCTTTCAATGACATCGTAGGTCGTTTGTCAGGAACCTACTTTTTTTATATAGGTAAGTACATTTCAAATGTTAATACTAGATGCACCGGATATTCGGTTACTATGCGGTATCTGGCCTATCCGGCCCTTATTTTAATATATGGCCGGATACCGAATAGTGTCCTACTGTCCGGCCGGATACCGGATAGGATAGTATCTGCTTGATTTCGGAAATTCGATGTCAACAAGTTGGATTTAAGAAACAGTCACGGTCATAATCGTACCTACTCGTTTATTACCTAGGGTTCCGTACCCAAAGGGTAAAAATGATGCTGAACCCTGGCTGTACCTATTAGTGGAACTCAGGTTTGGTGCAACATAGGCCCACGCTATTTTGGTCATCCGTGACATCTTGAGCACTTGGGAGAGCAGTACCCAAGATAGAGCTGATGCTGAACCCTGGCTGTACCTAGTGGAACTCAGGTTTGGTGCAACATAATAGGCACACTTTGTTTTGGTTAACCGACTTGTCGTCGTGTGCCTATGTTGCAGAGTTCCACTAGGTGGGTAATTAACTTTTTTCTAACCGCCTTTAAAAAAAGGAGGTTCTCAGTTTGATACGTATGTTTGTATGTTTATATGTATGTATGTTTGTTCGTGATTATCTTGCGTTTGGCTGAACCGATTTTGATGCGGTTTTCAGAAAAGTGTTGCATTCTGGAGAAGGTTTTAGTGGACAGTACATGGATGGTTTGAAAAACCAATTGGACCCGGTAGGTGGCGATGCTATCGGTATACCTAGCTGAAACCGATTTAGATAAAATAGTGGGACTCGGACTAGGACTGAAAGTGGGAGTGGGAGCAATATACATACAAATCGTTTAGCACCGAAACGTCGTATTATGTTATTAATTTTCTTATTATTAGGTATTAATTACTTTTTCCAGAAATTTGCTTTACGACGGGATAGGGACTGGACACGTATAGGGGTGCCATAGGGGCTGTCCATAAATTACGTCATCGATTTTTGACGAATTTGGACCCCCCCCCCTATAATCATCCAAAAATCATGCATCAAATGACCCCATTTCCTCCTACTTCATGCTACCGTCATCCGATGTCTAGACCCCCCCCCCCTAATTTGAAATGACGTAATTTATGAATAGCCCCATATCAAAATTAAGTATTTTGTGCTTTTCAGTGGGTTGGTTTTTTGAAGGCGGTTCCCTTTTTTAGGGTTCCGTAGGAAATGGCAGAAAACGGAACCCTTATGCATTCGTTATGTCTGTCTGTCTGTCTGTCTGTCTGTCTGTCCGTCCGTATGTCACAGCCACTTTTTTCCATAACTATAAGAACTATACTGTTGAAACTTGGTAAGTAGATGTATTCTGTGAACCGCATTAAGAATTTCACACAAAAATACAAAAAAGCAATAAATTTTGGGGGTTCCCCATACTTAGAACTGAAACTCAACATTTTTTTTTCATCAAACCCATACGTGTGGGTTATCTATGGATAGGTCTTCAAAAATGATATTGAGGTCTTTAATATCATTTTTTTCTAAACTGAATAGTTTGCGCAAGAGACACTTCCAAAGTGGTAAAATGTGTGCCCTGTAACTTCTAAAATAAGAGAATGATAAAACTAAAAAAAAAAATATGATGTACATTACCATGCAAACTTCCACCGAAAATTGGTTTGAACGAGATCTAGTACGTAGTTTTTTTTAATACGTCATAAATCGTAAACCGCAATTTTATTATGTTACTTGCTGCTACGGAACCCTTCATGGGCGAGTCCGACTCGTACTTGGCTGCTTGTTTTAAGTAGGTACTCCAATTATGGCGTAATTATTAGGGTGATAGAGAAAGATGCCCGCCATTTGCGAATTTCGGTGTTCACGGTAGCCCGAGACGGTTCCGTTTCTTTTCATAAAATTTCCCGAATACAGTCACTACAGTCAGTTAGTAAAGCCTAATGTTTCGATGAGTGAAAATAACTGTTCTAAACATTAAATATTACTGGTTTGCTATTGATTACTGATTAGATACAATAAACCGTTGGAAATACTGAGTCAGTCAGTAAAACCTAATGTTTCGATGTTTGCGCGAAACGTGACATGGTTGCCTTTAACATCTCATGCAACCAATGGCAGAAAATGGCCGGAGACCGACCCGTGTGGCGTCGTGCTATTCACAATGGTCAATCCAAGCACGACGATGCCTGGTTTTCCTCATTAAAAGAAAAACGCATGAGGCGCCACGAGCAGGTCTCCAACCCCCGCCCACCTGGGGGAGCATGCACCTGCCGCGTGTGTGGCCGAGGGATCCTCTCTCGTATAGGGCTTTACAGCCACGAACGCAAGTGTCGTAACCAGGATGCTGCTTAAAACATCTGACACAGGTGATAAAGGCCTGTTATTATGAGCTGATATATGTATTTAACTGATATATGGCCAGGTCATTCAATTTATTATAAAAATAATTATAGATATCTAATATTCAAAGGGTTACAAATGTCACAATGAAATGTTAGTAAACTCCAGTTAATAAGTACAGTAACTTTATACATTTCGCGTTTGCGTCAAATCCGGTAGTTCTGATTTTTTGTAGACTTGATTATGATGTTGGCTCAATGAATGGTAACCCAAGTTTGAGACCACGACCCGCCGAACGCAACTTTGTCAAAAATATTTATGTTTATTTCATACATACATACATATTAAATACAAGTAGTATATTTTTTTTAATAATGCAATGCCATTATGTACATTTAATTTCGATAATAATTGGTCTGAAAATACGGAAGCTAATATTGAATCTAATTTAACAGAACTGAATAATATGGCATAAGTATATGGCTGGTAGCCGTTGCTCGAAGTACAAATAAAAATAAATTACTTTCCACCCTAGGGTGGGAAATGCAATTTTCCACCCGGCTATCAGTCTATGAAAGGTGAACTTTCTAGGAGAGATGAAAATGTTTTTGATGAGATAAATTTGACTTAGCGCGCCATCTTGCGTTCATACAGCTAACCACTCGGTGTACGTCCAGACATCTATCCTTTAGGATCTTTAGATACAAACATTTTTTGATAGATGGCGCTGCCTTACATTAATAAAATTGTCTATACAGTGGCGCGAATTCAGTACTATTGGATTTTATTTGATGTTTGGCTAAGTGACTTCACTTGTACACAGTAAGAGGGCGCTGATCTTATAATGCCTTAACGGTGTAGTTTTCAACTATATTTTTAATAACATTAGATAAATTGAAACTCATATAGCTCTGTTAAATTATTCGATTAGAAGAGATAACGAATTATTTAAAGTAACCGTTTTGCTATTAATTAAGGTAAACGGTTATAATTAGAAATACTTAGTCAGTAATGTTTCAGTGAGTGAAAATAGCTACTCTAAACAATAAATTTTACTGTTTTGCTATTGATTAGGGTAAACCGTTAGAAATACTGAGTCAGTCAGTAAAAAACGTATGTCTTGGAGAGTAACAATACAGCTAGTAGCATAACTGAACCAATGTTTACTATTTTGTGATGTATCTGTAATTTACATGAAATTGGTAAGAAAAGTTTGCAATCAATTATTTTCGTCTTTCTCCATTGAGTCTATTTTGCACTACCCTCTCTAATTTGATGGCGGGTAGTCTAATTCATAGTGTTCATAACATAAAATTCTTCTGAGATCTTCATATCTCTTGATACACGTTAAGTTCGAATAAATACAAATAAACTAATAACAGACAATGTGTAAATTTTTTCATGTTTAAGTCGGAGTTAAAGATCATGACTTATATTACCTATGGGAATGTCATATCTGCTACAATTATAAGATAAACTAATTACGCGTCTTTATAAGCAGCAACTCTCTTAAACCAGAGATATATTCTAGTAATTATTGCAAAAATAAATATCAGGTGCAAAAGAGAATCAATTGTTGGCTCCATACATTATTGCAATGATTCAGCTTAGCACCACACAATTTGTTCACAAAATTTTCTGTGAAATTTTATTTGAGCCTATATGTTATTTACTTATAAGGTACAGGTACCTACTCATTCCCTGATTTAAGAATTTTAGGCATTGCCTTTCATACACAGATTTGGTAATTATCAGGGATACATAAAGTATGATATTTTTAGCCTTTTGAGTGAGTAAACCCATAAATGATAGACAGATCATTTGTGAACTGATTGATAGAGCATTTCATAATCTATACGTTGTATTCAAAGCAATTAAGTCAAGCTTGACTATTATTACTACATCTATATATTACTATTAAGGTACTACTATTAACTCACTTTTGCTCCTAACTGTAAAGACTCTAATAATTAAATTTTACTGTCTTGCTATTGATTACGGTAAACCGTTAGAGTTACTGTTTCAATACGTAGGAACTATATACTATATCGATGAGTGAATGTAACTATTCTAAACGGCAAATGATACTGTCTTGCTATTGATTACGGTGAACCGTTAGAGTTACTGTTTCAATACGTAAGAACTACAATTTCGATGAGTGAAAATAACTATTCTGAACAGTAAATGTTACTGTCTTGCTATCGAATACGGTGAACCATTAGAGTTACTGTTTCAATACGTAGGAACTATATACTGTTTCGGTGAGTGAAAATACCTATTCTAAACGGTAAATGTTACTGTCTTGCTATTGATTACGGTGAACCGTTAGAGTTACTGTTTCACTACGTAAGAACTACTGCTTCGATGAGTGAAAATAACTATTCTAAACAGTAAATGTTACTGTCTTGCTATTGAATACGGTGAACCGTTATAGTTACTGTTTCAATACGTGAGAACTACTGTTTCGATGAGTGAAAATAATTAATATAAACGGTTAATGTTACTGTCTTGCTATTGATTACGGTGAACCGTTACAGTTATTGTTTCAATGCGTAATAACTACTGTTTCGATGAGTGAAAATAACTATTCTAAACGGTAAATATTACTGTCATGCTATTGATTACGGTGAACCGTTAGAGTTATTGTTTTAATACGTAAGAACTACTGTTTCGATGAGTGAAAATAACTATTCTAAACATTAAATATTACTGTCTTGCTATTGAGTACGGTGAACCGTAAGAGGTACTGTTTTAATACGTAAGAACTACTGTTTCGATAAGTGAAAATAAATATTCTAAACAGTAAATGTTACTGTCTTCCTATTGATTACGGTGAACCGTTAGAGTTACTGTTTCACTACGTAAGAACTACTGTTTCGATGAGTGAAAATAACTATTCTAAACGGTAAATGTTACTATCTTGCTATTGATTACGGTGAACGGTTAGAGTTACTGTTTCACTACGTAAGAACGACTGCTTCGATGAGTGAAAATAACTATTCTAAACAGTAAATTTTACTGTCTTCCCATTGATTACGGTGAACCGTTAGAGTTACTGTTTCACTACGTAAGAACTACTGTTTCGATGAGTGAAAATAACTATTCTAAACGGCAAATGTTACTGTCTTGCTATTGATTACGGTGAACCGTTAGAGTTACTGTTTCACTACGTAAGAACTACTGCTTCGATGAGTGAAAATAACTATTCTAAACGGTAAATGTTACTGTCTTGCTATTGATTACGGTGAACCGTTAGAGTTACTGTTTCACTACGTAAGAACTACTGCTTCGATGAGTGAAAATAACTATTCTAAACAGTAAATGTTACTGTCTTCCTATTGATTACGGTAAACCGTTAGAGTTACTGTTTCAATACGTAAGAACTACTGTTTCGATGAGTGAAAATAACTATTCTAAACGGTAAATGTTACTGTCTTGCTACTGATTACGGTGAACCGTTAGAGTTACTGTTTCAATACGTAAGAACTACTGTTTAATGAATTAAAACTACTGTTTTACATGTTACTGTTTTGAAACAGTGATACGTACTGACTGAAATAGGTAAATTTAAATGTAATATACGTTATTTCAACTGTAAAATTTCTTACTGTTCTAAAACAGTATTCTTTTCTTTCAGTGTACAAACATGTCACGTGACAGCTACTCTATGTAAAATTGAACTGTCATAGGGATCATCATTCGACTCGAGAGGTATAATTTTCTTGTACCTATTCTCATTTCTGATAGGTACCTATATAAAAAAATCATATGGTGTCTATCATCTAGGTTTAATAGCGAGGTATAAATTCAACATTTAAAAAGTGATTGTGCGAAAGTGGCCGTTACGTCTGACTCGAAACTCTCGAAAGCCGAAATTCTAGAATTTGAAATGAGACTGGCTGGCTACAGTTTACTTTCTAATTGTGTTTGTGTACTTTTTAATTCCATTCTTAACTGTCAATGTGTCTGTTTTGTTTTTAATTTGTTTAAGTTTAGGAGTTACGTACTATTTGATTTGTATTTGTTTGCAAATGCGCAAAAATGATCAGTTTTTTATTGTTCGAGTTTTTATTATTAGATAGGTAGCTTATGTGACCTTCAATAGAAAATACGCACATTATAGTCATGATATGGTAATTAATAATTACAGTGGAAACTGGATAAGTGGAACCTGGGTTAGTGGAAAACCTCTTTAAGTGGACCCAAGTTCTCGGTTCCAGTCCCTTGGCAACGAATTACCTCTATAAGTGGAATTTTGGGACCTCTATAAGCGGAATCCATTTTTTCAGAAATTTCTTATTTTTACCTCTGTAACTGGAAGCAGCCGTCTCCGAAACCTCTATGGGTGGAATACCTCGGCGTTATAACATTTGTATTTTTAATAAACCGTCACAAGGAGGGTAGTTTGTTTCGTTAACATTATGGTTCGTGTTTTAACTACGGATTTTGTATGAGATCACACATCGTTCAGTTTTTTTTGCATTAAAGTACAATCGGTACATTGATTTATTTAACCATACTGGTTTCTCTTGCATAAATAAATATTAGGAGTGATTTTGTTTTTGTAAATTTGAAAATTGTATACGAGTAGGTACTGTGGATTAATTTAATTACAATATTGCTTTTTTTAAAGTCAGGATTACACACCTATTTTTGTTAATACATACATATCTACATACATATTTAATAAAAGATGATTATTTAAGTCTTGATCATACCATACGTGACCTCTATAAGCGACATTAGTAGCATTCACAACCTCTGTTAGCGAGAGCCTCTGTAAGTGAGAAAACGTTTTATTTGAACCTGGTTAAATGGAAAACTGGATAAATGGAAAACCTGGATAAGCGGAACTAAACAGCCGGTCCCTTGCGATTCCACTTATCCAGTTTCCACTGTATTAATAAATGCCGAAAGTACCATACAATTTAGAACAATACCTACACATTAAAGATAACTAGATTGCATGACGCGAGGCGTGCGGGTGCGGGAGGCTTTCGCTAGGCGCACAAGGTCTCTCTGTAGCGGGACTAGAGTCCTTCTAGCAGGCCTAGGCCGACTGTGTAAATTACCTCTTACCTCTCTCATCAGCTCGGGGTGGAACACGTACAGCACGGGGCGGGTGCGAGAGGCCTTCGCTAGACGCACAAGGTCTCTGTAGCGGGACTAGAGTCCTTCTAGCAGGCCTAGGCCGACTGTGTATCTTACCTCTTACCTCTCTCATCAGCTCGGGGTGGAACACGTACAGCACGGGGCGGGTGCGAGAGGCCTTCGCTAGACGCACAAGGTCTCTGTAGCGGGACTAGAGTCCTTCTAGCAGGCCTAGGCCGACTGTGTATCTTACCTCTCTCATCAGCTCGGGGTGGAACACGTACAGCACTGGGCGGGTGCGAGAGGCCTTCGCTAGGCGCACAAGGTCTCCGTAGCGGGACTGGAGGCCTTCAAGCAGGCCTAGGCCGACCGTGTGGTGGAAGTTACCTGCGAAATACGGGCTGTGGTTAAAACTAGGTTTTATTCACCTGGCCTAATGTAAATCAGTGATATTAATTATGTCATTTTACAAAATTAATGAGTATGTAAAATTTTTTTCACCGTTACGTACTAGATCAAAAAAAATTTTAAACAACAGAATACAGAATACAGAATACAGACTTTATTGGTAAATATAAACATAGTTACATTTTACACGTCATTAACTTAAAACTATCGAAACACAACACAACCAAACAACAATTATCAATTATCGAAATATACTAATCATAAAATAAACTTTGTTATCTCAGAAATCCATATTTCTGCGAAAATTGGTAAACAATAGAACATCCTAAAACGTCTACATTTCACTTTGATACTAGCTTTACTACCCGCAATTCGGCCCACTTCGATCTGTGTTATTCTGTTATTTCCTCCAAAATGCAACGGAGTGACGAACAAGCTCAGTCTGAATCCAAAACATCATTTCCATACATAATTTACGTATCGTAGAGTTTCCTTTCGTTTTCTGCAAACGATTGTCATCTTGGCTAGGCCCCCAGAATAGTCATTTTGGAATTCAAAATATTGTTATGTATATATAGGACCTTCTAAGCTCTATTGCGTTATAGAAAGCTGCCAGACCAGTTTTTGTCTCTGATTTACGCCATCTGTCCCGTGTGTCCAGTTAATTTCTAAATATAGACAGACTGGATTCTAAGTGAACAATCTGGGCTAAAGCTTCGTTTACACTTTACATAAAAAAAATCACTATACCTTTCGCGTAGAATGATGGTCCCTGTGACAGTTCCCTAAAGTCTCTTTTAGTTAGGCTTAATTTAAGAAATAATTAACGAAGTACGTTTTTATCATGTTTTTATTATTTAAATGTTACGTTTCTAAATAAATGAATGCGGTAAACTTCAAAAAAATGTCTACAAACGTTTTACGTGACAGCAGCTACCTACTCCATATCTTATACCTTTAAACGAGTAATTCTTATATATATATATATATATATATATATAGTCTCAGTAAAAGTCTCAGAAAGTTGGTCTCACAGTAAACATTTCTCAACTTGACCGGCTACCTCGCGAAACTAAACGCTGAAAAGACAAGTCTACTCGTAAGTATATGTATGTAGGTCAAAAACATGTTGTTGGGTTCATTGAATATTACTATTCTACGACTATGTAAATACAGACAGTGAACAGCTGTGTATAAGCAGCGTGAGCTTAATGTAAACTAACCCTAACCTCATTAACATTTGTGGTGTGGAGTTACGTCTGTTATATGAGAAACTCAGACAAGAAGACGCTCAGACTTGTTGTCTATATATATACGATATAGGTAGTTACATTTAAATTTAACTTGTTTGGACACATCTAAATTTGTTTTACACTTAACTGGGCCGATTTTTATGTTGTTGTCGAATTTTGTACAAAATTTGGCTGATTTGAATTTGGCCTCATTTTGGGTAGAATAAATACGAAATCAAAACTTATCTCGACAAAAATGTATACGTATCACATAACTATAAAAACTTGACCATTTATGAAATAAATGAACAATATCCCTAGTGACATAGGTACATGGTAGCAAATGGTAGTATTACCTTTAAAACATGCACAAAATACTTTTACATAAAAAGCGCCAGGGATCCAGGAGGAGAAATTAGAATACGCGTTGACATGTAGCGTAATTTGTATGGGCTTGAGCATTGTCGCTAGCGAAAACGTGTGTAGATACTTCAACATAGCATGTTCCAGCGGCCCGGGAACTTACTCAAGGGTTTAAACGATGGCGATACACAGCGTCATAGTAAAGTAGTAAACAAACTTGTTAATAGACCGACCGCTTAAATGAGTCCTCGCCTGCGCGGTACGGGGGCGACGGGGTATGACGACTAAGGGTGGCGGGGAAGGTGCGGGCGCCGTACGCCTGCCGCCCGCACCTTCCCCGCCAACCAATCCTCCTAATCGTAAACAACCTATCCTCGGTAAACCGTGTGCAGAATACCTCAACATCGGCAGCGCCATTGGCCCCGGATCTCTTTGAGGGGTCTGAGCGATGTCGCTAGCTAGACTGCGACGTAGTAAACGAGCGAGTTTCTATTAAAATTATTAATACTTGTTACTTACCTATCCTATAAAGGTCGCTGTGGCACTCTTTGGGGGAGGCCTATGTCCTCTGGCTGATATGATTATGATGATGATGATGACGATGACTTACCTATCCTAGGTAAAACATGTGCAGAATGCCTCAACATAGGCAGCGCTAGCGGCCCAGGGATCTCGCTGAAGGGTTTGAGCGATGTCGACGCTGGCGACGGCGCAGCGGCAGAGCGACGTTGAGGCGACGTTGAAGTGCGACGGGGTGAGGTCGTACTGACAGAACGGCACTGACGAGGGGTACTGTAAAATAAGTTTCATATTAACTCACATTTATAGACGGGTCTAACGCGAATTTTATTCAATTACCTTGATTTACCGACGTTTCGACACAGGTTTCACTGGTCGTGGTCGCGGCTGACTGATTTCCCAGCAAAATGTCAAAACAGAGATTTGTGCAGAGATTTGTGTAATTGAATAAAATTCGCGTTAGACCCGTCTATAAATGTGAGTTAATATGTGTTCAAAACGCGAAAGTTTAAAATAAGTTTCATGTCAAAAATTTCATTTCATTTCATTTTATTTTGTTGTAAAGTCATGTACATAAGTGAATCCAGATGTTATACAATAGAATACACGTTAACACGTCGGACCATGACACCCTGTAAGAGCACACAACATTAGCTTAAAAACTAAACTAAAGTTTGGATTCTTTTATAAATAACAATTATTAATATTACAAAAAATAGATGTTATAAATTATCGTCATTAAGAAAATCCTTAACCGAATAACAACATTTATCAATTAATCAAAATTAATTAAATTAAATTTTTGATACAAGCTTATATCGCTGACTGTCCTTTTCTTTCCACAGGCAACTAATACTCATCGAGACAATTCTAACAACCCCAAGCACAATTAGGTTGCTTTGTTTTATCACAGAGTTCCTATGGCCACCTCCTGTCCTCATCATTAAATCAGCTTGATGGTACCATAATATTGCATTGCCACCCAACTTACATATGTATGCAAATTTTCAGCTTCATTGGAAACCGGGAAGTTGGTCAAATTTAACTTGCAAGATTTGATTACAGCCAACAGGACAGGTGAAACTAATTAAAAGCTTGTAAATAAGTTTTTGACAAAAATTTCATTTTTGGTACAAGCTTTTATCGCTGACTGTACTTTTCTTACGACAGACAACTAATACTCATCGAGACAATTCTAAAAACCCCTAACACAATTAGGTTGCGTTGTTTCATCACAGAGTTCCTATGGCCACCTCCTGTCTCCATGATCAGATCAGCTCGATGGTACCATAATATTGCATTGTCATCCGATTTATACATGCATGCAAAATTTCAGCTCAATCGGAAACCGGGAAGTGGATCAAATTTAACTTGCAAGATTAGATTACAGACAGACAGACAGACAGACAGACAGACAGACAGACAACGGTCAGGTGAAATTAAATAAAAGCTTGTAAAAATAGTAAGTTATCAGACTGCTCTAAAAATAAGGTGAATATTGATAATAAACATATTTTCGTGTTTTGTTATCATATAACATAAGTATCTCTATGTTTACAAACATAATGACTTTTCATTAGGAATTCATTCGGTACCGTTGTATTTATTTGAACTATCATAATTTATTACGTATAGTCTGTGCGGAAAGAGTCAGTCGTAAAATGTATTCGGTCCCGCATATTCCACGACTCTTCTCTTTCCGCACAGACTCTAAGTTTAACTTGTTAAATTCTATTTGTGTTAGTTGGGAGGCGTTCAAGTATTACGTAAGCACCAACAGGGGATCATAGCTTAGTTTTTTGATGATGGTGAGTCGTGATCGTGATGATCTCATCAATATTAATGTTATTTACTTACAAGAACAATGGCCACAAAGTAGCTAGAATATTTTATTGTATATTTTTATTCAGTTATTCATATTACCTATTGATATAAGATATAAATAATATAACTACGATAAGTTTTGGACCATAGTTTTCTAACTATTCCTTTTGGACTATAGATGGGTGCTTTTACGGTACTGCTTATAAATAATCGGTTGATAACGTTCTAAAAGTAAGCTCTTTACCGTTACATTTCTGTCATACATGTCTTAAATTGTGCTAACTTCTTCCAAGTATACGTGGGCAACCGTCTTTTGTTTTTATAAAACCAGTCTGCGTTGCATCTCTACGTATACCATTAATATTTAAATATAAACCTTATAAAATGCTGTTAAGGTCCAATTTAGAATAAGTTTAAGGTTCTTCAAGCGTAGTGTGGCAACTGCGTGGTAAGAATGCGGTCGTTAATAAATGCGAAACTTTATACGCAGTTCTTAGAGGTACCAAGTTCAAGGCCAAAGGAACCAATGTGACATAATAATCTTTTTGCGTACATTGCTGCTTTCGGTCGTTGCGGGTGAAGGAGGTCTTGTAGAGAGTTCAATGGACTGCGTGTAAACAGGAAGAATTGAAAAGTTAGGTGCTAAAGCTTAGTAATTTTGCGAATTTCCGGTTGATACGGCGCGTTGGCGTGATTTGTTTTTTCGCTTAAGATTTGATCTGATTTTAAAGTGCAAATAGTTGTTTATTAACTTGTTTATTATAAATAAAATACAGTATATTTTTTATTAGCATAAACTAACATATAAATATAAGGCTTTTTGGACTAACTAAGACAAGCTTGCTTGATTGGCCTACACATTATACTATGCGTTAAATATATAATTATGAGTAGTTTAAAATATAATAATTTATGTATTAGGTATGCGCTATACTTGTAATAATTTATTAGTAATAAATACTAATAAATGTCAAAAATAAACAATACACATACAAATACATAATTATAAACAGATTTTCCATAAAATGATAAATTTAATATCTACAACATTTTTCACGACTATTTATGATACATACACAATATTTTCCATGATACATATTCCAAAAATAAAACAACTTTTTGTAAATAAACTTATATAACTAATACTTACATGCATTGCCGAAACAAAACAGTCGCTTTTGCCATTTTGAAAAAAAAGTCTCAGTATTTAACTGCAATTAATATTACTACACTTCACCATTCATGTTCAAATATTCACTGTATTCTGTTTTTAAAACTTTTTTTTAATTCACCGCAAAGCACTAGGCGCGAGCACTGTCGATTCGATAATGCATGTACATACGACTGCCGGTAACCGGTACGTCGGTGTAGGGATGTCCCGCAAACAAATGTCGATAAAGTTGTATTATTTATTAGACATGATTCACATTATTGACATGTGTTGGTCGTAAATAAAGATCAAGAGAGATCTATTTTGCTATATAATAAATTACATTTAGCTCCTTACTCAATTGAAATTCAGCTAATAAAGATTAATCGATATTTTTTTTCTTATTAGCCTTCTGTTTTTAACAGGATATTTTAGTAGAAGAAAATTCATAATTAATTCTACAGTCATTCAATTATAATCACAATATGCAAATTCCTCACAAAATATTAAAATAACTAACCAAAGCATGCCTGGGGAACTTATTATTTATTAGATAATTGTACATCTACGTCAATTGTAGCGTACTACGTAGATATTTAACAATTTAATGAGCTAACTGCACATTGTTTTGCTGGCAAAATGAACATGGTATACTTTGTTATGGATATCTCACGTATAGAGCTGGTCAAACCAATTTGTCAGTAAATAGGAACAAACAAAACTATACCCATCCTTTTCTTTTTGGTGCTAGTACTAGTGTAAGACAAAGATAGTATGATTCTCTCTATCTATGTTTGAAATTAGACAGTCCTTTGACACACTATACTTACTAACAATAAGTTATAACAAAGTAGTATATTTAATGTGATAACGAGTAAATAAATCTTTTTACAGTTGATTCTAGATGTTTTTATAGGTATATATTTTTATAGGTATTTTACATACGTTTTCAGTCACTCACAATAGGACACCGGCATTTCCATATGGATCTCGAGTTTATTAAATGCAGATATTTGAAATTCAATACAGACACAAGAAATTATGTTATTTATAAATTATTTACGAATAAAACCACCATTAAATTGCACGGACATTATCAAACTGCCCTACCAGCAGAACAAACATCGACATGTAAGTATCGACACGAGTGTAAGTAAACAAACCTAGTCCCGTCCCTAGCGGCCGACCTTTGGCCGCATCTGTTGACAATTCGGCGGCGATGAATTGAGGCAAGGACGTCACTACCGTTCAAGTATGTTGTTGCAATCGCGATTAGAATTCTGGTGAACATAGATAATTCTAATGGGATCTTTCTCTTTTGCTCCAATGATGCCGTAATTAGAGTAACAGAGAAGACAATTTGCGAACTTCGATTTTCGCGGTTACAGCCTTGATTACTAGTTAGTGTTCGTAAAGCCTCGATGCAGTTTTTAACCGACTTCCAAATCTCAAAAGGAGGAGGTTATCAATTCGGTTGTATATTGTTTTTTTTTTTGAAGTGAAAACTTCTTTAGCGGCGCTGTGCACTTTTTGTGATGGGAAAAAAATGTTAAACTCGCGACAGGTAAGATTCGTAAGACGTAAGACGGACACGTGACTTGATCGAAAAACTGTTAAACACTGAGTGTTTCTTTATTGATTTAAATGCCACCTATTGAGTTTCCCTCTAACTGGTACTAATATAACTCGAGTACTAACAGTGATGTGCTTAGGAGTTTCAAGTAATGCGACGAAAAAATGCTAGATGGCGAATTATAAATAGTGCTGCAGACATTTTGCACTAGTCATTGAGTTTTTACTTCTGCCCACCCGTTGTTTTTTTTAATGTTTGTTACTCTATATCTCCGTCATTACTGTTTTAGAAGTCGGTTTTTTTTTCTATTAAAGATTATTTAGACTCCATTACCTAGTCGGTCGATGTTCGAGTTCACATTTGGACACAAACGTCATCGATAATCGCATGCGATTTTCAATACATTGCGACATTTGATCGATAGATTGAACTCGTTGCTCCTACTTAGCCAGCAATTATCTAAAATCGCATGCCATTCGTTGCAAGCTCTGTGAAGCCTCGCCCTTATTCATAAAACATTACGGGCCTGATTTAGTTAAATTATGTTTTATCCCTTTCTTACAAATACATAAGTAAAAATGACAGATAAGGAGAAACGATTATTAGCTAATTAAGGTTTGTAGCGCGTTTATGAATAAGGGGGTATGGCTCTAGTTTTTACCCTCTACTGGTTACCCATTTGATACAGATCTCAGGATCAAGTAACGCTGGTTAGATGTGGAGATATGGAGCGGTTCACCCACGCCGGCGTTGGTAATGGGACACTGCCAATTGTAGGAGATACCGTAGGTTATGCTGTGGACTTCAATCATTTAATCATAGTCATGCGATTAGCTATTGCGGTCTAAACATAGTAGCCGTAGATATTACGTCCATGAAGTAGAAGTGGGTCTCTATTGTTTCCCAAAAAGTTTTAAGTCATAATGTATTGTTTGTCCGCATTTTCGTTAGTCATAATTTGTTTTTCTCAGAAACGCGTAACTTTTCAGGATTGCCATAAAACAAACCTAACCTAACCTATCTATCTATAGGATAACCTTACGAAAATCCTGAAAAGTTAACGGTTTCATAATTATGACTCATGATAATATGACAAACAACACATTATGACTTAAAACTTTATGTCAAACAAAGGGACCCCGGTAGAAGTAATTAAAAAGAGGCAGATTGTAAAAAGATATTGATTATACAAGATTAAAATTGTTGAAGATGATCGTTTTGGTTAACGCTCCTAGTAGGAGTAGTAGGTACTTATAAACTGAAATAAATGTCATATACTAAGAAAAAGTGACCAAGGCCTCCAGTGCCCCAGGCTGGAATCGAACCAGCGTCCTCTGCTATCGCGGCAGGTGCCTGAACCACTCGGCCACCGGGCCACAGCGACATTAGTCAAATTTTCCAAGTATATGCACTTCCTACTGAAGGCTTGTGGCGCCCCCTGGCCATCTCTAAGGTAGAACAGTATGGTTCGAACCTTCTATCTGGATCATTCTCATGATGATACCGAGCTAGCGAGAGAGATGGCGCTGCCAATCAATACTATGAAGTATTTGAACAAATTAAATTATTTTTCAGAAAATATTTTAATTTGTTTTTATCAAGTAGAAACACTACTATATAAATTATAAACTGAAATAAATGTCATATACTAAGAAAAAGTGACCAAGGCCTCCAGTGCCCCAGGCTGGAATCGAACCAGCGTCCTCTGCTATCGCGGCAGGTGCCTGAACCACTCGGCCACCGGGCCACAGCGACATTAGTCAAATTTTCCAAGTATATGCACTTCCTACTGAAGGCTTGTGGCGCCCCCTGGCCATCTCTAAGGTAGAACAGTATGGTTCGAACCTTCTATCTGGATCATTCTCATGATGATACCGAGCTAGCGAGAGAGATGGCGCTGCCAATCAATACTATGAAGTATTTGAACAAATTAAATTATTTTTCAGAAAATATTTTAATTTGTTTTTATCAAGTAGAAACACTACTATATAAATTATAAACTGAAATAAATGTCATATACTAAGAAAAAGTGACCAAGGCCTCCAGTGCCCCAGGCTGGAATCGAACCAGCGTCCTCTGCTATCGCGGCAGGTGCCTGAACCACTCGGCCACCGGGCCACAGCGACATTAGTAAAATTTTCCAAGTATATGCACTTCCTACTGAAGGCTTGTGGCGCCCCCTGGCCATCTCTAAGGTAGAACAGTATGGTTCGAACCTTCTATCTGGATCATTCTCATGATGATACCGAGCTAGCGAGAGAGATGGCGCTGCCAATCAATACTATGAAGTATTTGAACAAATTAAATTATTTTTCAGAAAATATTTTAATTTGTTTTTATCAAATAGAAACACTACTATAATAATAATTTAATTTGTTCAAATACTTCATAGTATAGTAGGTACTTACTAGTTTTCTATACAAAATCAGTCCAGAACTGGAAATTCTTTCCTTACAGTATCGGGAGCATTCTGTTATGATCGATGCGATCAAATATATTGGTTCAGTAATTAATTGATTAACTGATTGATTGGTTAACAGAAACTTTTGTGCTCATGTCATATGGGCCTAAGATTTGAGATTTTTCGAACAGTCTAAATATCTGCAGCTAACTGTCCTGATAGTGTACAATCAGCTTCAAAAGTAGGGGATCAGACTATGCGTTAAAATAATCATTTTCCGGAAAAGTATTCCAGGGTGGCAGATTCTTTTGGTGCGTTAATTCACCCGCTACTACTGATGCTGACTGTACCTACATTACCCTACTACGTTTCCTACTGTCCTTGCTTTTATCAATATAAAGTTCAATACTCCTGTTTTCCCGATAACGTAGGTAATAAATACATAATAGCAAGATGTTTATGTAAATGTATCATTAAATATCTACTTATGTGTGATAAACATACATCAATTGTAGAATCAAAGTATGTATTAGGGTACCAATTCATATTAAATTGTAATCGTAAAGATTTGAATGTAATCAGTAAGACGCTACATTACATCAAGACCTACCACCACGGTGACATGTGAAAATCAGTTTGAACAGTCTATGGTTTGAACTTAGAATTGCGAGAAAACACGAGAAACAATTGTCAAGGAATGTCACTACAGTTTTTATTTATCCCACCAAGCCCCTACGTGTCGATTAAGATGAAACAGGAGCTGAGTTTTAAATATTTTAGGTAAATATACCCGTCTCGCCAACGGAAGCGGCACCTAAAAGTAGTGCGATAAGGACAGGGCGAAAAATCCTGCGTAAAAATCTCAAAAATCGAGGTTTCGTACTCCTCTGTTTCCTCCTCTAAAACTTAACCAATCGTAACCAAATTTGGAAATCTAAATGATTATGAAATTATCTGTGTCGGACCGTTTTGCTTATTTGGCTAATTGATATCAGTTTTGAATGCCACGCCTCTCATTGCGGCATAGTCAATTAGGCCATTTTGGCCATTTTTGAAGGGCTCTAGCGCCTTAAAAAACAAAAATATCAAAAAAAGCAAAACGGTCCGACACAGATATTGACAATATTAATCTGTGTTGAAAAAATCATTGCTCTAGCTTCAAAAACCACGGAGGAAAACGAGGAGTACGTTACGCTGTCACTAATGGAGAAATGACCACTCCCGTTGGCTCTTAATGGGCACGAAACACGCTCCAAGCGATTACGTTTGAAGTAGAGATGCAACGGATAGATGTTTGGCCGGATACCGGATACCGGATATTCGGCCTGATCATCGGCCGGATATCCGGTATCCGGCCGCCGAATATTCGGCCGGCGAAATTATACCTACATGTCGGTTTTTTAGGTGCGCATTGAGCAGGCTTTGATCTGTTTCGTAGTGAAAGTTCGCCTGGACTCATTTCTAGTTTCGAAAATGAGTGCGCGTGCAATAGTGGAATGCTTAAAATGTTTTAAAATAATTAACGAGTACGATTATGACCGTCACTGTTTCTTAAATCCAATTTGTTGACTCCAAAATCAAGCAAAATTACTATCCGGTATCCGGCCGGATAGTAGGTCACTATCCGGTATCCGGCCGGATAGTAAAAAGAGGGCCGGATAGGCCGGATACCGGATAGTAACCGGATATCTCTAGTTTGAAGCGTCATGCTGGCGGTACCGATTACTATAAGTACCTACATTGTTTTGTTTCTCACAGGTGTATGATAGACGACGCCACCTGCATCACGTCCCGAGTGATTACGCTTGGAGCGTGAAGCGTCACGCTGGCAGTACCGAGTTATAAATAAATAAATATTATAGGACATTCTTACACAGATTGACAAAGTCCCACAGTAAGCTCAAGAAGACTTGCGTTGTGAGTACTCAGACAACGATATATATAATACATATGTATATAAATACTTAAATACATAGAAAATAACCATGACTCAGGAACAAATATCTGTGTCATCACACAAATAAATGCCCTTACTGGGATTCGAACCCAGGACCATTGGCTTTACAGGCAGAGTCACTAACCACTAGGCCAGACCGGTCGTCATATGTTGGTACCTATACATTGTTTTGTTTTTCACAAATGTTTCGTGGTCAACCCAGCATCACGCTCTAAACGATATTGAGGAGCGTTTTTTCAAGACCTTCGGTTAAGTGGCTTTTGAAGAGAGGTGAAACATTAGTTTTAACAAAATGGATGAATTCTTACTCCGAAACGATTAATATTAGTGAATACCTACATGACGAAACATTCTTTAAATGTTAAGCGATTCATGTATTTTACTTCCGGTAAACCGGAAGTTTTTAATTGCAGTACAATCGTTGTTACCTTGTATTTTTGCACTGTAAATGCCAAATATAAATGTATTGAATTATACATTACTATGCGGAAATAATAATATTGCTTTATTCATCCGCGATATAATAACGTGCTAGTAAACTAGTGTAGATACTGCAAATATTGTGAGTAGGGGGAAGCGGGGCAGCTTGGTACACCTTTTTTTGAAATCGATTTTAGGCCCCAAAATGAACTCAAAATACATTTTTTTTGTACTTAATAGATGACAAATTTACTAAGGTATACAAAGTATATATTTTTTTGTTAAATTTATGGCCAGTAAAAGAGATATATGGATTTTAACAAAAAATGGGATTTGTTCAATTGTGCCTCACCTGCAGGGTACTGATACATTACATGGGACACTTTGATACATCATTTTGGGGTACTTTGGCACGTGAATCAAAGTGCCCCGTAAGTGTTTCAAACTGCCCCCCAGAGCACACTTTACAGATCAACTCAGTTAGCTGACCAGTAGTAAACTTATTAAAGATTATAAAACGTCTATTAAGTGCGGTGCTATTAGAACATACTACAGTTATTAAGTACAAAAAACAACTTTTAATGAAATCAGTGTCAGTTTTTGACAAAAAGCTACTTTGGTTGTTTTAACTTTTCTTTGTCAATTTTCTTTCTCTTTGTACGTTCGCACTATTCATTAAACAAATATAAAAAAAAAATTCACAACAAAAAACTGGCAGGGGCACTTAGATACACTAGAGGGGCACTTTGATATGTTCAAAACTGCCCCAATCTTTATTGTACCAAAGTACCCCAATGGTCAAATAAATTAAAAATAATTTATTAAAAATATACTATTAAGTATTACTTTGAAATAATAAGCTAACCCTATTACTGAATAAACGTACTAAGCGCTCATTATGATGTTCATCCGGTAAAGTCTAAAATTTCGCACCACTACTCGATAAAAAAATCATAATTTATTTACTATGCGACCGCGGAAACACGTTTTCACGCACCAAGCGGCAACGGCTGTCAGGAGAGATGTACCGAAGCTCGTACCTCACTCACACATACAAAGCTACATTTTAGTGTTGCAGAGGGTGAACATAAGTTTTTAGTTAAGGAATTAGTGTGGGTGTTCAAAACTGCCCCTTGTGCCTATCTACCCCGCTTCCCCCTATCGATTGAAACAGAATCAAATTATTTCGTGTTAACCAAAGGTGAAATGGGTTCAGAAGAGTCTTCAAAAAGAAAGTAAAATCGGACATGAAAGTTACTAGAGTCAGACCAAGCTAACTCGGTAGCCATTTAGATAGCACAGACTGAGCAAGTGTTATTTTAAATGTCAAAATTTCATAGAAGTTTTCCGTTTAAAATAACACTTGCACAATCTGTACTATCAAAATCACTGCCAAGCTTGGTCTGGCAATTACGCTAAAGTAAAAAAAATCCCATGTGTTTTGTAGAACGCTTTAAGGATATTAAATACTTAAGATAAAGAATGATTCTACCCAACGTCACAAAGCTCAAGTTGTGCATTATAATGAATCGGTTAGTGTACGTGGTTATGATTAATGGTACAAAGTACAGATATCAAGGACGACGTGTATTAATTATATCATCGTCCACACAGTTGCTGATTGCTGACCATTGTTAGATCTTATCGCAAAGATAATAAGGTTCACTATCGACCGGTAAGAGTGTTGCTATTAAATAAATAATAAAAAAATATAAATAAATGTTTTGGGGACAATCTTACACAGTTCGACCTAGCCTCAAACTAAGCAAAGCTTGTACCATGTATGAGTCCTATAATTAGGCGACGATATAAACATAGATACTTATAAAGCTTGTACTAGGTATCCACTAGGCGACATACTTATATATATAAATACATTTAAATACTTAATACAACATCCATAACTAAGGCACAAAAATAAAATGAAATATAATAATATTAAATTGTCCTTAGAGATCTAGTTATATTGAGAGACTTGAACTCCAAGACTTGAATTCCTAATTAATAGATAAGAAAAACAAACCAGACAAACAGTTTAATCACTAATCATGAATCTGCATATTGTAATAATTAAGGTTTTTTTTTGTTATTTAGATAAAGTAAGCTATATTTTTAAATTTCGCAGTCCAGTGCTACAACGGCCAAAAATGAAGACTAAACATTATTTAAAAACCAATAATTCCCTCACAGAATTACATTTCATTTTTCAAATCTATGTTGGCTTTAAGGACTCGCATCCAGACCCTAATTGTATATTTAAAAAAAATAAACCGTACACCGCAAGATTGCGGGTGTTCTGCGTCCACGATCCAATCAACACGGTAAACATAAACAATATAAACGTTCGCCCAAAAGTCATGTTTACCTTTATTAAAAAAATGCTGAGCTTTACACTCAGGGGCAATCAGTTCAATCGCAGCTTTTGATAAATAGTTCGTTAGCGGTGCGTTTGTTTTGAATAAAAGTTCTGTACAATAATTGTTCATAAACTTTGAAAAGCTGATTGGAAAATTTTACCGTTCAAATGAAATGGATGTGCATTTGTGCAGGGTCATAGGTCATAGGTCAATATTATTATAAGTAAATGACATAGGTATTGAATGAGGTGAAATTAGTTTTAACTTTCGATTTAATTTGAATTTAATGTATGTTGAATTGTTTTTTTTAATAGCCTATGTTGTGTCCCAATGCTGGGCAAAGGCCTCCCCTTTCTTCCGCCACTCATCACGATTTGGTGCCATCTCTTTTATGGTCTGCCTCTGCCCCAGCTAATCTAAAAAAATATTGAATTATTAAATTGATTTAATTTCATGAAATAATCTGAATGTCAGTTCAAACGTACTATAATAAAATGATAACATTTAGATATCACAATAGGTTAGAATAGGCATTCTGAACACAACTTAACTATGTAGGAATAAGAGCGTATGTCGATTATTGGAAAAACATAATCAGCTCATAATTATGTCATGTGCCTAGGCCGTATTTAGACGGTTTGACTGCGAGAACTCGCATGCGAGTTTTATTACATTGCGTTATTTGATCGATCGGCTGATTTGATACAACCTGTATAATTCTTATATGAATATGTTGACTTGTTAAGCAAAATTAGTGTAAAATGTAGATAAAATTTGTAAACTTTAAGTTAATTACTTTAGACATTAACACTAATCACGTTTAACGAAGTCTTGCTAAGCTGTGTCAAGTAATAAACTTGTTAGACCAGATTAAATGTTCGTTGCAAAACTTGTATTTTACTTTAAATTGGTGTTTAAATAGATCGGTTTAATATGTTTGCTGTTTTTTTACTGTCATGAAGTTGATTCGCATTAGACCCGATTGTAGGTAAATGTGATTGAATATGAGTTCAAAACGCGAAAGTTTAATGTTACGTGAAGTATAAGGTTTAGCAGGTAAAAAAATATTGTTTCTTTAAAATGGAATTACTTAAGAGTAAGTAAATAGGTACAACGTAGTCAATTAAAGGTTCTTCCATTGAATTGTATATAGTTAAGAATCGAATGTTATGTAGGTAGGGTAATTCGCCGGTAACTGCCGTAACTGGACAGTTTTAGTAACTGGCCACCCCAAACCAAAAATGAATTCTATTCACCTATAAATATAATTCATTTTAGTATAAGGAGGCCAGTTATTGAAAGCTGGCCAATTATTGAAACCTTATACTAAAATGAATTCTGTTTATAGGTGAATAGAATCCATTTTTAGTTTAGGGCGGCCAGTTACAAAAAGTGGCCAGTTACTGGCGAGTTACCCTTTTCGAATAAAAACAAAATCCTTCAAGATTCGATTCGATAATATTATAACTGTCTAAAGTTTGACGCATCTCAAATAATCCTGGCCAAGTTTTATTTTAACTTTTTAGATGCGTTTTTCAGTCCTCGTATTTATTTACGGTCAAACTTGTTAATCTTGGCACGCAAATGTTCACGTTAATCGTAAAACTTCTCCCGTGATACCAGTAAACCTCTGACACTTAAAAGTTTTATGTAAGCTGAGATATAAAATATATTGCCATTTTAAAATGCAAGACTATTTAAGTACTGAGTATGAACATTTTAGGTGTCTAGATGTCGCGTGTTTTTATGGTAACTACGTTTTTTTCGTTTTTATGATATATAGGAGGTAGGTAATCGAGCAGACGAATCGCCTGCCGGTTAAGCAATTACCGCGCGAGTGCGTTGCCGTAAGTATAACGTATTAAAATATTGCATTTAAATTTTTAAATCTCTTTTTCCCACCAATAGCCTATGACCCGCCAACTTCGGAACTAGTCAGCCAATGCTCAATTGGTCGAATCGTTGTTACATTATTTTATTTTATTAACTCATTTTTGAAATTTATTAATAACAACCAAAATGAACACAAGAAACTAAACGTTAAAATTAAAACTAAAATAAAACAAATCTTAAACTAAACTTATAAGTAAAAAATGCTTCCCAGGTCACCTTCATGCGTTATGGTGCCCAGAAGGCTGGCAGCGTTACCTTTATGGATGGCCAGGCTTATCCTCTGGCCGAGGTAGCTGCCAGCCCTGCGGTCACCTGAGGTGTCAATGAGGCGCTGTGATATTTCCTTAAAAAGGCTTTTTGCACTAGGCCCCCACGGTCCCAGACTCCCAGAGTCTCTACGCCAAACGGCGCAAATATGTTTTTGAAACAAGTGGATGCCATGAAAACATTGAATTTCTCTAATGTTATTTTAGTTTAATCGTAAGTCGTAAAGGTACGAAATGTTATTTTAGTTTAATATCCTACTATGTTTTGTAACACAAGTAATCCTACCCATCAGTGTCTGTATCAAGTAAGTGTTTTTTGCTTATTTCTATTTCTGTTTACTGTCGATTTCTTACACAATAAATAGTCATTTCCTGAAAGCTTCGGAGAGGAAATGACAAACTCTAGATAGTCCCCGTTGCCAAGTGCTTATCGACGCTGAAATTCAAAACGAGTAACACTAGCTTCCATTCCTGAGGGCCTACCGCGAACCACGAGCGAAGTTTTACCTCTCTATCGCACTCGTAATTTCATACGTAAGTGCGACAGGGAGGCAAAACATCGTTCATGATTCGCGGTAGGCCCTCTGTTATTGTTGTAATAAACGTGTCAAGATTTATAAGTTTAACCGACTTCAAAAAATGAGGTTATCAATTTGTGGCTAATGGGCTGTTACTCCTGTTATGTTATGGGCAACCAAACAATGATTTATAACTCAAGATAGGTTATAGGGGTTCCAAAAGTGAAGCGCTTACATTGGGTTACATATCAGAATACCGAAAATCTATTTACCTAATGTTGAATCACCTATGCTCGTTTCACCTATTTTTTTAAATACCTATTGATCAGTTAACCTAAGCTCATAACACCTAATGAATGACTTACCTATTGCACGTTTCACCTACAATTGGTTTACCTAAGCTCAGAATACCTATGCTCGATTTACCTAAAGTTGAAACACCTAATACTCGAAATACCTAAAGCTAATATACCTAATACACGAAACACCTAATGTTGGTATACCTAATGCACGAAATACCTAAACTCGGTATACCTAATGATCGAATTGCCTAAAGTTAACATACCTACTGCACGAATTACCTAAAGTCGGTATACCTAATGATCGCATTACCTAAAGTTAACATACCTAATGAACGAAATACCTAAATTTGATACACCTAATGCACGAAATACCTGAAGTCGATGCACTTAATGAACGAAATATGTACCTAAAATCAAAAATATAATTATTGTTTAGTAGAAAATTATTAGGACATACAAGAAGTCGAGATAGGTGCGATGACGAGCAAAGCGAGGAGGAGCGTGTTAGGTTAACTACGACCAAAGACATATGTAACTTCGTATAAGACGAATAAAGTCTAAGGAAAAAACGTGCCTCGGAATTCAAGTAAAAGTCATTTCTCGAATAGATGCCGCACACACCTTTAGCCTATCCTCGGCTAGATGGCGTGACGACACCGTTTCATATTTAACAATTTTAACACATAGATATCAGTGAATGAACATGGATAAAAATGATATAAAAATAATAAAATCATTTATCCATATATATACATTTTTTGATAATTTTAAACGTTTTCATTTTGAGTTTTAGTCATGTGTCGATAGATGGCAGTAAATTTACAGTGACTACAAAATTTACAATGATAGGACCTCTCTATGCTATCTATTCTTTTTGCTACGACCAAACAGTGCCAAAACCGACTTTTATTCATCGTCATGATGTTAACTTACAAAAATTTAGTTTTTGATAAGATAAGATAACATAACTAATTTTGTATTAGACTAACGAAATCATTCTACTACCTAAAAAGTAGCGTTTCAAAAAGTGTATTTTTAAATTGTTATCCAAACAAACAGTTTCTACTGTAAGGTTGGGAAATCATACGATTTATTGGGTGGAGTTGCCACTTGATCATTCGGCAAAATGATATGAATTTTGTACTAGGTATATAGACTTTAGGTATTCCGTGCAATAGGCATATCGAAATTAGGTAATTCGTTCAGGAAGTATATCAACTTTAGGTATTTCGTGCGATAGGTTTAACAGTTTTAGGTATTTCGTCCATTAGGTAAATCAAGTTTAGGTACATCGTTCATTAGGTATATCAGCTTTAGGTGTATCGTCCATTAGGTATATCAGCTATAGGTGATTCGTGCATTAGGTATAATAGCTTTAGGTGAAACGTGCAGTAGGTAAAAAGTGCATTAGGTATATCGTGCATTAGGTGTTTCGTCCATTAGGTTATTTGAGCTTAGGTATTATAAACTTAGGTCAGTCAATGTTTAGGTAAAATGATCGATAGGTAATTTAAAAATAGGTGAATCAAGCATAGGTGATTCAACATTAGGTAAATCAGTTTTCGGTATTCTGATATGTAACCCTTACATTGTGACAAATTGTACAAGTTGCCTGTAGTCGCGGCTGAGGTAGCGAGATATGTGCACGTGCTGATGAGCTCCCGCACACCGAAAGAGAAAAAGACAAGATTATGTTTAACAACGAGTATGACAAATATTCAAAAATTACAGATTTCTTCGTAGGTATAGAATTAAATATGGAAGTATTTTTTGTGCTCCTCAAGTATGAGTATAACCTATCTATAGTTATATCACAGAATAAATAATAGTACTAGGTACAGAAGATGCACTCTCTAACAAAACGCGTCTGTTACGATCAGGACAGATATGGCCGCTAGGTGGCGACAGCGCCACGCGCGGCTTATGGCTAGCCACCAAAATTGGTGTGGAACGGATGTACTTATGCTACCTACCTGTTGCAAAGCAACGAAATCGCGGAGTGAGCCACGCCTAGTTATATGTAGGTAGGTATAATATAATTGGAACCAAAGTGATTATCTTTCATGTTTACTGTATCTGTCAGTCCCGTGACCAGGCGGCGTAGCACGGTCGCGTTTTTATCCCTTGTCACCATGCCTGTCACGTTCTAACAAGTATGTAAGTGCGAAAGGGACGCGCATAGTGATAGTCGATAAAAATGGAACCGTGCTGAGCCCGCAGGGGTTGACTATTAACTTGAGGCTGTTTTGTGTTTGATTGTCTTGATACCGGCCTTCGTCGTCGAGGAATGAGATTATGTCTCAGGGGAATCCAATCCTATTATGTAGGTCAATAATAAGTAGAGATGCAACGGATAGTTGTTTGGCCGGATACCGGATACCGGATGTTCGGCCAGACCATCGGCCGAATATTCGGTATCCGGCCGCCGAATATTCGACCGGTGCAACTATGGGCCCGATTCGGATTTTGAAATAGACATCATTTCATTTTATTTATTCACAAGCAATATGTACATCGCATTGGAAATTATACATAAAAATTGGCTAACACAAAAGAAATACAATAACATACAAGGAAAGGAATACACGTTAATTTACCCAACTATCACAAAAGTAATAAACTAATTAAAAAAATACAATAAAATATGAACAAGGATTACCTACACGTTAATTAACAAAAGTAATTTACTAATTAAAAAAAAAAAACAATTACATAAAAATATAAAATGTCCGTCTTAACTTATAAATCTAAAAAACTACAAATATGTCAATTAATGGTCAATTACGGAATAATTATATATTATCTATATTGTCATATGAATAATTCTAAGTAGAGTGTATATATTTAATGTCAATTCAATAAATAATTTCAATTAGTAGGCTGACAAAATTCTTCCACTGAGTACAAACACTTGCTTAGCAAAAAAGCCTTGAGCTTGGTTTTAAACATGTTCACATTGACGATCATCTTCAATTCAACCGGTAATCTATTAAAGAGAATAATGGCCTGATAGCTTGCTGAGTGCTTCACTACTTTAAGCTTAGCCGTGATTGTTTGTGGCAAGTCTTTTCTCCTAGTAGCTAGACGGAGTTCTGTGTCTTCTGGAGTTTCTATAATAAAAATAGACTTAATTAAATCTGTTAGTACCACCAAGATATACAGACTAGGAACAGTCTGTGGTAATCTAGCTATCGTTCTTATTGCTCTTTTTTGAGCCACAAAAGCTGTTTGTATATTGTACTTGTAACTGTTGCCCCAAAACTTGACGCTATATCGTAACCTGGATTCAATCAATGCATAGTAGACAATCTTTAGTTAAGACAGTTTTGCTTCGTCTCTAAAACTCCTTAGGGCATAGCAAGCAGAACTAACAGAGTTTTCTATTGCGTGCAGTTCGTTTTTCCAATTTAGGTTTTCGTCTATAACAACACCGAGAAATTTAACCGATTCAACTTGGTGGATAGCAGTTCCGTTTGAAAAAATGTTTAACATTTCTTTATTTCTGGCAGTGGATCTGAAAAGCAACACATTGGTTTTCTTACAGTTTAATAATAAGTTGTTAATATTGAACCAGGCATTAAAATGTTTTAAAGCTTCATTTACCCTGTCATTTAATATTGAAGTGCTTTCTGCTGATATGATGGCATTAGTATCATCAGCAAAAGCTACAAGCTGAGTACTAGGAAGAGTATTGATTATAAACGTATCTAAATCATTTATAAAAAGTATAAAAAGAATAGGTCCTAGTATGGATCCTTGTGGAACTCCTCTTGTTAGTTTAGCCATGCTAGAACTGTAAACTCTCTCCTCACTGTCTGATGTTTTCTTAATTTGTATAAATTGTTTCCTATTATTTAAATAGGATTGAAAGAGTGACAACGTCCCATCTCTAATTCCATAATGTTCCAGCTTGGCGAGTAATATATTGTAATCAACTGTGTCAAAAGCTGAGCTTAAATCTAAAAACAAACCCGCCACTTTCTTACGCTGGTTTAGCTGCCCCACTATGTCTCCAATCAAGGTTGTAATTGCGTCACTTGTTCCCTTACTTTTCTGGTAGCCGAACTGTCTTTCACTTAAGATTTTATGTAGAAAAAGGTGCTTCATCAATCTGTCCTTCATAAGTCTTTCTAGCAGTTTTGAAAGTGTTGGTAAGAGAGATATTGGCCTATAATTTTTTGAATCAGATTTAGAACCCTTTTTATGTATCGGTACGACTTTTGCAATCTTAAGCTGATCCGGAAAAATGCTAGCACTAAAACATGCGTTAAAGAAATAAGTTAGTGGTTCTGCTAGAAAGTCAATATTTTCCTTTATTACAGAGATGGTAATCTCGTCATACCCACTGGAAGACTTTGATTTTAGTTTTTTAACAATAAAACTTACCTCAGCCGGGTTGACTTTGTCAAAAATAATATCGTCTTGTATTCTTGTAACGTGACACTGAAGCAATCTAATGGCTTCATCTGACTGGTTACACGTATTATAGCTGTTAGTGAACTGTTCTAATAGTGTATCACACATGTCTTTGGGATTGTTAACGATTTTAACAGTACCATCATCCTGCTCAGTTTTTAACATTTGCATTTCTTTACTATGTTGGTTAAATTTGTTTCGACGCTTTTGTACAACCTTCCATATCTCTTTCGAGGAGTTTCTTGCTTTTGCAATTGTTGTCTGGACTGACAATCTTTTGGCAGTTCTGATGACTCGTTTATAAATATTTATGTACTTTTTTCTGTAGCTAGCAATGGATTCCGAGATGGGATTTGCGCTTGTAGTAAGGAAACGTTTCATTCTACTAGAAACTCGAATACCCTTGGTTATCCAAACTAGTTGGGAATCATTTTTTTCATGTACCTTTATTTTCTTCTTCGGGAAACATTCTGTGAATAGTTTATTAAATTTCTGGATAAAGGTGTTCAGCCCTATGCCTATCCAGTGTTCTGCAATAATTCTTTCCCGAAAAGTTTTTTTTCCCTTGTTGCTTATCTTTCTTATTTCCTTATATACACGCTGAAATTTTTATCGTTTTGTTCCCGAAGCATAGAGGTTAGGTATCGATTATACAGTCAAATAAAATTGTCAAAAAAAATCTAGCTCTTCAAATGAAAAAAATAAGCAAGTGAAAAATCAGTTTCACGAAATGAGTAAAACACGTAGTAACACCGCTGACGTCACGTCGAAAAAGTCATAACCACCGCGTTGCCGCCTGCGCTAGGAACTGAACTGCGCAGGTGACGGCGGGACGTGCGGGGTGCGGGAGGGATAGCTCCTTAGAAAATCAGCACGAATGAAATCGCGGCGGCGGCGACGGTTTGAGGCGGCATTTTTCTGTGTTACTATTTATTCTCACGGCTTCGAGTTCTGTATTATTTTTTATTTATTTGGCAATTTTGAAACTAAGAGCTAGATTTTTTTTGACAATTTTATTTGGCTGTGTAATCGATACCTAACCACTACGCTTCGGGAACAAAACGATAAAAATTTCAGCGTGTATATATTTGTTATTGTTTTTCGGCTTATTAATTTCATCAACAATAAAACTACACAGTAAACCAGCGTGACCATCTGCCATACCGTTGTGGTCAACCAATGGTGGCATCACACAATTTTCCGGTATGTTCGTTAAGATGTTGTCTAAGCACGACTGAGTCTCATTACGTATGTAAGTGGTTTCCGAAACTAAGTATCTGAAATTGTATGACGTAAGTAACGCTATAAAATCCGTAGTTCTTATATTGCTCTCCAATAGATTAATGTTGAAGTCGCCACAAATTATACATTTTTTGCTAAAAAAGTGTTCCAGAAGGCTCTCAAGTTGGGTCATGAATAGATCGAAATCCGCAGCAGTTGGATTGCGATAGCAGCAAATTATATTCAGATTAGTGTTGCAATCTATTAGATATCTTTTAGACATCACCAAGATACGATAACGATATGTTTAAGATCTAACCTGTCAAATTTGAAATTTGCGCGATTCTGGAGATAATCTTGAACGATTTCCAGTCATAGGATATGACTTAGAGATCCAATTCATATTTATGTAATATATCTTACTCTATCTAAGGTAAAAGTTGCCCGACATTGGTTGCCCGAATTGCGCTGCAAAAGAGAACTAGTTGATATCTAAACTATAACGTATCTAGAATGGATCTAGTATACGTGTCGTCTCTCGTGAATATCTTGAAGTTCGAATACGGCAGTATACCTACATTTCGGTTTTTCAGGTGCGCATTGTGCAGGTTTTGACTGTTTCGTAGTGAACGTTCGCGCGGACTCTTTTCTAGGTTCGAAATGAGTGAGAGGAATGTTTAAATTGTTTTAAAATAATATTCGAGTACGATTATGACCATGACTGTTTCTTAAGTCCAATTTGTTTACACCGAAATCAAGCTAAGAGACTATCCGGTATCCGGCCGGATATTAAAATAATGGCCGGATAGGCCGGATACCGGATAGTAACCGAATATCCGGTGCATCTCTAATAATAAGGGGAATCCAATCCAGTTATGTAGGTCAATTATATGACAAGGCGGCTAATTCAAACTTACATTGGGACATCAGAATGATATCTAATGATGTCAGCACGTGCATTTCGCTTGTACCAGTAGGGAGACACTCCTGACTTCGGGCAAACTCGGCTCCGTTCGACTCAGCATTGCTCCGAGCAATTATTAGGGTTGACACAACTTGACGTCCCTTTGCGTGGACGACCACAGATAAGATAATAACTTGAATTTTGACAACAACTGAGCACGCGGCATCCCTTAAAAAAGATAAATACTCGGCGCTAAGCGGGTTTTTATTCGTCCCCCTTGCTGTCGAGACCTCAGTACGGCTACCACCAGTTTTGACATTGACAGATACGCTCGCGTCTACGTAAATTACTTTCTATACATCTCGCTTGCACTAATATTGCGAGTACGAGCGAGATGTACAGAAAGTAAATTACGTAGACGTGAGCGTTATGTCAATGTTAAAACTGATGGTAGACGTACAGGCTGCCGGTGCGCTGATGTAAGTCGTTTCTCCGGGAGCTGGGTCGTCGTCGCCTGCTTGAAAGGGGCCTTGACCCCCGCTCCGGGTTTTTCCTGATGCAAAGGTTGTCCATCGCAATCCAACGCGGCAACGCAGCGCGCGTGATGGGCACCTTTGCATCGGGGACAGCCCGGGACGGGCTTCAGTAGTTAATTTATTTTATACTTATTTAGTTTATTTTATTATTATTAAGCCCTTTATTCCTTAAATATATAATGCTAAATTAAATTTTATTTTATTTCTAATTTTAGGACCCCTTTTGGGTATAGGCCTCCTCCAATCTTTTCCAGTACATCCTATTTTTTGCTTCTTGGGTCCAATTCGGCCCAGATATTGAGACAATATCGTCTATCCACTTCGTCTGTGGTCTCCCACGGTGTCTGGTACCTTGAGGTCCTTGCCATTCTGTGACCGCCTTTGTCCATCTTTGGTCTTCTAATCTGGCTAAGTGACCTGCCCATTTCCACTTTAGGGATCTTGAGTAATCAAGTGCATCTATGACCCTAGTTATTTTTCTTATATCTGAACATCTTTTTCTGTCCTTAAGTTTTATGTTGAGTATGCTTCTCTCTATGTTTCTTTGACACACCAGGCCCCAATTTCACCACGGTGACAGGTGCGACAATTGTAAAATCACTGTTGTTGACGTCACAGGCATCCATGAGCTACGGTTACCACTTACCATCGGGCGAGCCGTATTCCTGTTTGCCACCATCATTGTATTATTTAAAAAAACTTTGTTATATCGGATAAAAATAGATATTTCTTTTGCGAAGTTTCTGACAATTGTCAAGATTTACAAGAATTGTAGGTAATTCTTGACAGGTAATGAGTTATATGTCGGAATTTCGTGTTTCTTGTGACAATTGTCATAAACTTAGCAAGAGAAATATCTGTTTTTTTCCGATATAGTAAAGTTTTTTTTAATAAAACAATGATGGTGGTAAACAGGAATACGGCCCGCCCGATGGTAAGCGGTAACCGTAGCCCATGGATGCTTGTGACGTCAGCAACAGTGATGTTTTACAATTGTCGCACCTGTCACCGTGGTGAAATTGGAGCCAGGATGTCGTTAAATGTCTTGGTATTGTAAATCCATGTTTGGCATGCATAGGTGAGGCTAGGAAGTATACATGTGTTAAGTAAGGACCTTGCCCTTTAGTTTCATAGGCAGGTTAGATTTTAGAATTTCTTTATGACTCCAGAACTTTTTCCATGTGATGTTAATCCGTCTGTTTATTTCTTCATAGTGTGCTCTTTCTAAATGTTATTTGCTTTCCCAAGTATATATATTCTTCTACATATTCTATATGTTTTTGGTTTGTATGTATAGGGATTTGAAGTCCGTTGCTCATTACTTTCGTTTTGGCGGTGTTTAGTTCTAGACCAATACTTTTGCTGACGTTGCGTAGTTCGTTTATCATTTCTTGTAGCTGTATTGGGTTTTCGGATAAGACTATGATATCGTCTGCAAACCTCAAGTGGCTTAGATACTTTCCATTTATAAATATTCCTTTTCTTGCCCAATCTAGTTTTTCGAATATGTGTTGAAGTACAGATATAAATAATTTGGGCGATAGGGGGTCACCCTGTTTTACTCCTCGCTTTATTTTTATAGCTGGTCCTGTTTTATCTAGTTTCACTCTACTTGTATACTTTTTTCGTATATATTTTTCAGTATGTCTATGTATGTTTGGTGGACTTTTTGGTGTTGTAGGGCTTCCCATATGCTTATGTGGTTGATTGAGTCAAACGCTTTCATGTAATCAATGAAACACAGGTATAATTTCCTTCTTTTTTCTACGTATTTTTCTACTATTTGTTCCACTACATGGATGTAGATTTAGTTTATAGTTATAACTATTTAAGTTTAGTTTATGTGTTATTTTATTTTAATTATGAAATAAATTTATATGTATTTTGACAACTCTAAATAGCCGAGAGGGATAGTGCCATAAGTTGGAAAGGGATATCATGACTTGACCCTGAATCGCTGTCAAACTTCGGTTTTGTAGGAAGTGTCCTTGCTGTCAGCAGCAGAAGTTGCTAAGGTGTTCAAAATAACCTTGACATGCTCTTATTCTCGTAACAATAAAGTCGCGTCAAGATTATTTTGAACATCTGGCCCGCTTAGCAACTTCTGCTGCTGACTGTACCATTACTTATTCTGTGCTTATACTTGTTTGTACCTACATGTACTTATTGGCGCGAGTGAGAAGCACAGGTGACTGACATCACGCACTGAAACCCAGTTCAAATCAATTCTGGTTTTGACCGTGGTTTTATTTCGAAATTAGTCCATTCAATTTGGATATTTATATTACTTATCGTTTTTTCTAGTAAATTCAGACCAGAGATTATAGTGGAAAACGGCACAAAACCTTTCCTACACTTTTGACAATGCGCAGACCCGCTATAATATATTTTTAACGCATTCTTGGCACACGCAGTCTCCATACATGGCCAAAACGTGCTTTTAACATCGTCGTCGCATTTAAATAGGTACATTTCTATTTCAGGTCTTATTCATATTGCATTATGATTGCATTTCAAATGGAGATTTCCCCAAGTTAAGACTAATGAAGATATAGTTTATCACGTACGGTCGCCTGCAATACATTAGCACTGTACTCTGCTGTAAAATATTCAGTAGGCGCCACAATGTCTTTTTGGTTTTAGGATGTACAGCCAGCTGCAGAGAGAAGTGACCTGCTTAGAAATTTGTTTGCAGGGGCTCGCTGCAGCTGACTGTAATTTTTTTCTTATATTGGTCAATCTTTTTCAAATTGCAGCTTTCTAGAACTAACGATCACGGAGCAAAGCCGCGGACGGATAGACAAACGGACATGGCGAAACTGTATGGGTTCCTAGTTGACTGCGGAACCCTAAACAATAGTGCACAAATCAGTCAAATCAGCATTAAAAAAAAACAAGTCAAAATTCGAACGGGGCAAAATTCATAAATTACGTCATTTCAAATTAGGGGGGGGGGGGTCTGGACATCGGATGACGGTAGCATGAAGTAGGAGGAAATGGGGTCATTTGAAGCATGATTTTGGGATGATTATAGGGGGGGGGGGGGGTCAAAAATTGTCAAAAATCGATGACGTAATTTATGGACAGCCCCAACTATTAATTGCGATCAAAACGATTTAGATAAAAGTTCAATCCATCATTGTCACGTGTTTAAAAATTGAGGTCGAAATGAAATCGTTAGCTACATTTTTAGATTCTACTGGAACCTTTCGATTTAACAGCTTTTTTCAAATCGTTTAAGAAATTTGTCATTTATCATTACCACACCGTACATAAATCAAGATTATATACAGAATTAATTGTAACGGGTCAGAAAAGAGAAATTTGAAATTATACCTGACACATAATTAAACTTGTTTTAGCGTGCACTTGTTAAGAAAAACCACATTGAAATATAGATACAGGCAAATAAAAATATAGGAGCGGATCCCTATAAAATAAGGAAAAGTTTTTTACGAAAATAAATAATTAAGTAGATAAGGAGGAATAATTACTCTTTTTCTTTCTAATAATAAATATAGGTAAGTACTGTAGCACTAAAGTTGTTGTAACTGCGGTGCTTTATAACAAATATAAGTACCTACATCTCTTACGATTTGAGCCAATTTTCAGATTTGCCCATTTGGATTACAGATTACTCAGCCTATATAATTCACGTACGATATATTTTTTATTGAAATTGATCCGAGGGCCGAAATCCGACAAAGCTGTAAAATTACAAATAAAGAATCCGTCTAACTTCAATAAAACCCTATTTCGTATTCGAAGGAAATTTCACCTTACGATATAATGCATAAAGTTTATTTTGCAAGTAAATAATAGGTGATAAATCCAACGCCATCACAATAGAGCATAGACACAGATGGCCGTCCTTAACTTTTTAATTCTGCTGCAGAACCAGATGGCCACAGTTAAATATTTAATGCCGTCTTGAGGATTGCTTGATTTGAGAATTTTCTTTAATTTTAGTGATATTTATAGTAGTATTTTTGTGTTATTACTAAAATAAAATGCGTTTATTTTCCGGTACCTACCTATTAACGAGTGTACGAAATAAATAATTAAAGTAGAGTAATTTAGAGCGAAAATAAAATAATATTAGTGAGCAGAAATAAATCGTACCTACTCTGTATACAATTATATTAATTAAGGGCATACAAAAATATCCACATGCTCATATTTATAGACCCCTTTAAAGTGTTTTAGGTACATAAATGACAAAGAAAATGAAAAATATTAATCTTTCTTCTGCAGCAGCTGGGTAAAACTCAAAACTCAAATATAACTGGGTCAAGCAGATCTTGTCAGTAGAAAAAGGCGGCAAATTTGAAAAATGTAGGCGCGAAAGGATATCGTCCCATAGAAAATTTGAATTTCGCGCCTTTTTCTACTGACATATTCAGCAAATAGCGCATCAAACATTCCCAGCGTCATATATCTGAACGCACAAAAAACTTTTCCTCAATCAGCAGCTTGTCTGTGGCTCGTCTTCATCTCCATAAACAGCAATTGCCCCATTATGCTCAATGGAGTGGCAATTATGGGCAATTTTGGTACCTAATCGGGATTATATCTCGCTGCATGTGTAGACCGTGATAAATGCCATTAGTTTTTCAGGAACTCTGCTAATATTTTGCACTAGCTGGGGCCCATTTCTCGAACGGGTAGTAGACTAATATTATTAGTCCACGAACTGTCAAATCTTAAGGGGCCCAAATCTTAATTACCAGTCCGCTGGACGATATCAACCTGTCAGTTAAACGCAAATTTTGACAGCTCTGAACAACTGAAAGGCTGAATATCGTCCGGCTAACTGGTAATCTGTGGGCCCCTTTATGATTTACCGTGACAACTCACGAATAATATTAGACTAAAACCATTCGAGAAATGGGCCCCTGTGCTCATTGCTGTACCCGCGTAGGGTCGGTAAGTTTAGAGTTAAATTGAACATACTTAAATACCTAATTTTAAGTAGGTAGTTTCTAAATCAACGACTGTTTAACAACACTTTGTAACAATTGTAAAATCTTGGTAAGTATGATCAGCGATAATCCCAAAAAAAATATTAGGTTTATTTTTGACCTCCGTCAAGCCACGATCGTTGAAAATAGCCTGACATTCTTTTATTAACGCCTGCGACAAAAACGCGGCATTTTCTTATAAAACACGGAGTTATTATCAGACTTGGCCCGGAGCATACGAAATGCGGTAGGAGCAAAGAATAAACTAAGGTAAAATACAGAGAGAAAATGTAACATATTCGTAGTTTAGGGAATTAAACTTTATGGTTTATATGGGTCATGCTAAATGTATGAAAAGTTTGACGGAGTTGAGCCTGACCGCAGTCCTATAATTTGAGAACGACCCAATCTTGATTAACCAACTATGTATTATAAAATATATTTTTATATTTAAAAGCGAAGTCGCAAAGTAAATAATTGTGCCATTTGTGGGTTCAGTTGTTGCCATTTGGCTACGGAATTATAATTTTTTTATGAAATAAAACAAGGCACTTTAAGAGTCACAAGAGCAGCCACTGCCATACAATCAAAGTTAAGCTGCTAGAAATTGTAATAATATAAAAAAATAGAGCGAGAATATTTTCAAGAAAAATGTTTAATGTTCAAGCTAAGTTTTATGTTATTTCATATCGTTTTAAAATGAGAGCGTAAGTTGATGAGCTCGTATATGGCTCGCAAAACTGAACTTCGTTTTAAATGTCCGATCGCACTGTGCACAAACATTTTGAGCGCACTAGAAAATCTGTGCAAAACAGCGAATTGCAATTTTTGAAATAAGAGCAATATAAATTGAGAATCTAGTGGTATTGACCATTCATTTTCAATTCTATTAGGAGAATTTAAATGCCTAGTAGTGGAGATATTATACCGGGTGTGGCCTGTAATATGAGCAAAAAATTAAACTGTAGGCTGTACTCCTCATATTACTGACCAACATTTGTTCAGCGACTTTTAAAAATAACTTGTGGTTTGATTTTTAATATACTTTAAAGTTTATTCTAAGACGCAACGTATTGCGAATTTTGTTATGTTTAAGGCGTGACAAGCAACGTCAACCACAATGATATGGCGTGGCGATGGCGTCCATTGAAGATAATATTTATTTTGTATGAAAAATAGGGAGTCTAAATATTTCATAATTTTTAAAAGTTGTTGATCAAAAGTGTCACCGTTTGAGGAGTACAATCTATGTTTTAATTATTTGCTCGTGTTACAGGCCACACCCGGTACCGGTATACATTCAAAAATCGCCCCCCTGGTCGTTATATGCGTTATGCGTAGGACAGCTTTGGTGGAGACTTCCGTTGAAGGCACTTTTGGACCAGGTGTTCAAGTCGAGCTTCTTTAAAAGTAGCTACAACTTTTCTTAACTTATTGCGCCATTCTGACCAAAGCGCCATTAAAACTTAACATTCCCTATTGTCCATTCTGAATCGTTACTCTATGGCTACAAGGAGATAATTGCTCCGTCGTCCTGAGTTAACGTTCCGACTACTAATGGGGTGACACTTGTCTCCCGACATTTATTAGATAGGTAGTAACACGGATTTACAAGCACTTCGGGCTATTATACCTCAGCTACGAAATATATCGTATATGTCCGTACCGTATCAGGATTTTTTTAAACTCTACCTATGTTATCTAATATCAGATTCTTTTTTTTATCTCTATGTAACTTAGTAATACATAATATGTATGTTCAATTATAAAGATAAGTGTGTAATACAATAAGTGTACCTACTAATTTTATGATACTGACTGATACTGACAACATATGTACCTAATTAACAGTATAAGTGCCTTGGCTGGAGCTGTAAACTTATACATAGTGTTTGAATAAAGAATAAAGAATGTAGGTAAGATATAATATCTTTTATATACTTTCGTTTTGTCCAACTGCCATCTTCAGGAACTATGTATATTAGATCGTGATAAGAAAAAGTATTTATTTATTTTAAAAATGTTTTAACACGAGATTATGTTTAGTAACCAGAGCTATGCCCCTTCGTTGGATTATAAAGAATGTCGTTGCGCTTGTAAATTCCGCTATGTGATCTGTCAATTTTTCAGTAAAAACCTACCCCGAGTTGACACGACATTTACGCTAGCGACTGCGTAAACTCGATCGTAGTCCATCTCGCTCGCGCTAATCTATTGGTGCGATCCAGAGGGAATGCAATCGAGTTAAATGTCAAGTGTCAACTCAAGGTTATTTCGTGATATGCGTATTTATATATGGTTTTCAGGACGTCATATCCACTCGGCCACCTATAAAAAGCGGTTCTTCCCAACCAACATATACATTGTGGAACAAATTATTGGGCCCTGGAGGGAAAGTGCCTCAGAACCTTAAGTTAGCTCGTTTTACTTAAAGGACACATTCTTTTATTTTTTAATTAAACAAAACTGCATTCACCTGCAGTCGCCTGGGAATCAAACCAAAACTAAAAAAAAAAACTTTTTCTCTTTCATTACACTAGTCGATACAGCTCATGTTAATGATAAAATTTCTCCAAGAAACATTAGGTCTTACCTACACTCTTCTGTCGTACAAAATATCCATAAAATCGAATATTTAGTATTTTTTGAATATTTAGTCGGTTCGATTCCCGGACGAGGGAAGCGAATTTAAAAAATCTTTGAATGCAGTTTTGTTTCTTACTAATAATAAAAGAATGTTCCCTTGAAGTAAAATGAGCTAAACTGTTTAGACGACAACGGTTTCATTCACTTGAATTTTTAGTCGCTATTGGTGACATGTTTCGGGTCCTTCGGCGACTGCAACTCGTGCACTGATCGCGCCGCCCGCCTCGTCGCTCAATAGTGAAATTCAAGTGAGTGAAATCGTTGTCGCCTAAGCAGTTTAAAATATTTCTCACAAAAGTTTAATATCGAAAATGAGCTAACTTAAGGTTTTAAGGTACTTTCCCTCCAGGGCCCTTTAATTTTTCCACACTGTATATTTACAAAAGACACACATGTAGGTGCTATTATAATTATAACGCATAGAGATGGTTTAGAGTTTCTTTCTAATTGGACACAAAGGTTTCAGCCTCTTGAATTATTAGGGAACTGTAGATTATTATGGAAGGTTTTGAATAAAACGGTTATTCCCTAAAGCAACTTGCATGTAAAATGTCTAAGAGGCCCCCAACGACATACTTATTCTGGGTAGGTATTCTGTTAATTATGGAAGAAATCAAATTATTTATTACTTACTTTAATTTGCATCAGTTTACAGGCAAAACACTACTGTGGTAAAAGTCTTATCACACGCAGTGCTAGTGTTATTTTAAACGTCAAACTTCTTTGAAATTATGACGAATAAATAACACTTGCACTGCACACGCTATCAAACTCGTTGCAGACTTTTCTTGGTCTAACTCTATGTAGTAGTGAAGTGTTCGGATCGGAATTTTCTGATCAGTGGTCTGATAGAAGAAGTTTGATTCCTATTTCTGGATTTAATATTGTATCATGATTTAGGTTGTATGTAAGATTTCGACTGAAGGACTTGGTTATAGGAAAAAAAAAATAAAAAAAATTTTTAATTGCTGTCAATGTCAAGTCATGGAGTTGAAACTCTAGGTCCATGGGGTCTCATGGGGTTCGCAGAAATCGCGAAGCGTCTGGTTGACGTGGTGACCGAAGAGCTGGCGGCTACCTCGCACAACGTATTCAGCATTGCGATACAGCGAGGATATATGCCGCCAGCATCCTTGGTACAAGGGTTTATTTTAGATTAAAGCTAGTTTTTAATTTTGTTTAGTAATATATCTTGTTTGTAAATAAACGATTTTTTCTTCAAGTCATTTATTAAATAACATTAAACAATAGTTTCATTCAAAAGAAACAATTAAAAAGTGAAATTATAAACAAACGTCGCAAATTTACGATATTTTTAGGTGCCATTATAATATGTGTTTACCTTTGAGTAGTGAAATCGCTTATTTATATCGCTTGTTTATTAAGATAAACGTCTGAAAGGTTTCCTCGTAGTTTCCATAATACGGACAGGGCCGGTCCACTTCCCAACTTTCATAAATAAATCATAATTCTTTTTGAGCCCTGTTTTAACTTGTAGGTATGTCTGTTTTATGCAAATCTCGTCTTTTTAGGGTTCCGTACCCAAAAGGTAAAACGGGACCCTATTACTAAGACTTCGCTGTCCGTCCGTCCGTCCGTCCGTCCGTCCGTCCGTCCGTCCGTCCGTCTGTCACCAGGCTGTATCTCACGAACCGTGATAGCTAGACAGTTGAAATTTTCACAGATGATGTATTTCTGTTGCCGCTATAACAACAAATACTAAAAACAGAATAAAATAAAGATTTAAATGGGGCTCCCATACAACAAACGTGATTTTTGACCAAAGTTAAGCAACGTCGGGCGTGGTCAGTACTTGGATGGGTGACCGTTTTTTTTTTGCATTTTTTTCCGTTTTTTTTTCATTATGATACGGAACCCTTCGTGCGCGAGTCCGACTCGCACTTGCCCGGTTTTTTTTTTAAAGGTAACCTTTCAATAAATTTTTAGATTATTCAAGGTAAATGAATAGAAATAATTTGATGATACAAAACGAGATTAGGCTATTAAGCTACGAGAAAATGTAAAAAATAATTACAAATAGAGGTAGGGGACTGTAATTTCATCTTATAAATATTTTAATTACAAATTTCATGGCTAATTTAAATAATAGATTACAATTAGTATATTACGATAAAAGTGCGAAAAATAGGAAATTCGCAACGAGTGGCGATAAATGGAAGCACGACCGAAGGGAGTATTTTAAATTGACACGAGTTGCGAATTACCTTTTCGTACGTGTATTGTACAACGTTTTACAGTACATATGGCCGTTCTCATTTTTGTCATAGGCACGTATTGTCCTTAATCCTGCTCTAGGACGGTAAAGTAACGCCATACAAGGCATGGCCTGACAGGGGTTCATCATTCCTTATACGCCATACTAAGTAGAGTGCTGTTATGTTAGTATTTCTTACATTTTCGTAAATTCGTCATCCTACGATGCTGTTTTGTTAATAAGCTAATCTTATAAGATTTTTTAACTTAGATTTCATGAACGCCCGATATTGGTTTGGTCTGTCATTGCCTTTTTAGTTAGTGTAGCCACCGTTGGCGCTAGTTGCATATGCAGCTGTAATGCTCAGCCAAGGTATGGTTGGACCGGATCGATACAGCGAATGCGAGCACGATGCTTGTTTTATGTATTAAATAATCTTAATTGTAATATAGTCGTTATGTTGTATCTTCTTGCTGTGTAACTTTTTTCTTATTTAACTATTTGATGGTCTCATCGGAAGATCAGCGCTGGAAGCCACCAGCAACATGGTGAGATGGGGCCATTTCGTGGCACTTTAATCTTATTTTGTGTTTTCTTTTATATTACATATGTATTGTATCGATTGTTTGTGCTCACGAATAAATCTATTCTATTCTATTCTATTCCATAAATATGTACTGTAAAAAATAATATCATTAAATACCTACGTTGTTCAGAATCAAAATCGTAACAAACTGTTAATTCTGAATCGTGGTTGTGGGTCTTTTAGAAGACATTAGGCGGTGCGTGCGTCGCAGTTGCAGGCACATTTCTCAAAGCCGGAGGGCGTGAAACTGAGAAGGTGGCCACGAAACCAGCGTGGTAAGGATGGAGATTTATGATGATGATGCATTCCTGTTATCCTTCATTAGGGACATAGGGCTCGCAGAAGAATCCTCCATTTGTCACGATCTTGAGCGGCTTCTTCCAGCTCTTTCCAGCCGAGTCCAGTTGAGCCAGCCTCTTTCTCAACTGATCGTCTCCATGTAGTACAAGCCTTTCCCGACCGCCTACTGCCGGCCGCATGCCAGCGGAGACCCTGCTTGGCGAGATGGCTGTCCGGCCTATGGAGTACGTGTCCGATCCAGCGCCATTTTCTTTCGAGGATTTCCCTTCCTATGGGTTTCTGTTTCGTCCCGATTGTTCCGATGGAGATTTATAGTCCGTTTTTATTAGGGTTCCGTACCCAAAGGGTAAAAACGGGACCCTATTACTAAGACTCCGCTGTCCGTCTGTCTGTCACCAGGCTGTATCTCATGAACTGTGATAGCTAGGCAGTTGAAATTTTCACAGATGATGTGTTTGTGTTGCGGCTAAAACAACAAAGACTAATAACAGAATATGATAAATATTTAAGTGGGGCTCCCATACAACAAACGTGATTTTTTTTGCGAAGGTGGTACGGAACCCTTCGTGCGCGAGTCCGACTCGCACTAGGCCGGTTTTTGGCTTTACCTAAATTATCGCGCACTGTGGGCGCACTGGGGTGTGGATGACGGGACGCATTAAGTCACGCACGTAACGTCTTCTGCATACAAATGTAGCAATAATAATTTGATGAAGGTACCTACATTAATATGTATACATATTAGCCGGAGTTATGTCCCTCGTACCGTTTGATTTGTTTTCGGTTATTTTAGCTTTCGGGGAACTTAAAAAATTGTATGTAGTTTTCCCTAACTCTTATAATAAAGTGTACTATAGGTACAGGTCTCTAAAACTAGTTTGGAAAATCCTGTTGGTAAGTCATAGGCGTTTTTAAAGTTCAGAATTTCTTGGCCCCAGGGCATATCTCCAAAAGTGCCGTCGCTGCATCTGACACGTGAAATATCTAAGCAGAGCTCAAACTCGAGATAAAGATGATATATATCCCCACCGGTCACGTACTGGGAATTAGCCGATAATTTTGTGAAATAGCGTATGAATTTATAAGCTACAGACAGAATTTATAAGACACAGAACTTTTCGTGGCAAAAATGAGTGTTTTATAAAATGAGACATCGATGAGTATTATTATGTCATACATATATATATAGATTATTGATAAATGCTGTACCTACATTACCGAGAAGTTTCAAGACTACCTACATACCAAGTGTAGTTTCAAGTGTACCTAAATATAACTAATAATAATGTAATTATTATTTAATAATGTAATAAGGATTATAATATGATGCAAAACTAAAGAAAGAAATAAGTCTGAGTCCTAATAGAATCGAAAATCATCATGTAACTAGCTGTTTTTTTTATTTATTAACTAAAAGTATATTTATTTATATAACTAATTATACAGAATTTACAAACTTAACAACTAAATATTAACTAAAGATATATATTTTATTGTAACCGATATTTTTTTTATTTTAATAAAATGGGTGAATACCTATTTATTACAGACAACACAGCTGTTGATTTAATATTATATTCTAGGCCCAGACTGCCAATTATTTCGTAAGTATTATTTATATCTCTTCTAATAATAAGATCTTCAGAAAAGGATACAAATTACAACTAACACTTACAACTATACATTTAAAAGAACAAACCGCTCCCAGCCGTTCCCGGTGCAAAGGTGCCCATGATGCTCGCAGCATTTCCACGCTGGATCACCACGGACAGCCTTTGCACAAGAAACGACTCGGAGCGGGGGTCCTCCCCTTTCTGTCTGAGTGAGTCGACGTCCTAAATCGCGTGTGAAGCGTTTCGCGTCGGCTGACCAGCAACCCGCCGTTTCTACAGAGAAAGGGATGACTATGTAGCCAGGCGGCTTAGCACGGTCGCGTTTTTATCCCTTGTCACCATGCCTGTCACGTTCTAACAAGTACGTAAGTGCGAAAGGGACGCGCATAGTGATAGACGATAAAAATGGAACCGTGCGGCGCCCACAGGGGAGAGAGGAACATATCGATCGAGAAGATCTTCAGATAATACATTTAAAATAAAATATGTAATACATATTTATGTACCCACAGGCCATTAAGCTCCAAAAATAATCTCATGAAGACTAATAAACCGCCCACACATATACGTTACATAAAACTTCGTTACTGTGAAATTACACCGTACGCATACGAGTATTTTTACCGTATTACGCCGTACAATGTTCTCATTGGTGCGACAGCGGACGACTCCAAATTAGGCTGTTCTACTAAACGAAATTAATAACTATAAGTCTGTATCTTTAGGTATTTAAAATAAATGTAAACAAATAATTTGTAGATTTTCGGGTAGTTATAACGCTTATTGGTTAACCAACCAAATAAAAAACCGCCTGGATCTGTCACTGAACGACCTGACTTTAACCTACATTGTTTGATCATGTAATGTTTTCATCTACCCTCAACTGGCTTAAGGAGCCATTTGAGGGTACCGCGTGCCGTTAATTTTTTCACTTATCTGTGGTCGTGTACGCATAAGGACGACAAGTGGTGCCAAGTTGCCAACCCTAATAATAATTGCTCGGAGCAATGCTGAGCCGAACGGAGCCGAGAATGCCCGAAAGGAGGAGTGTCTCTCCACTGACGTTAGTACGACCGTTCGACTCAGCTTTCCAATTGTAACACCACTCCAGGTACGTACATGAATTCCATTTGAGCTGGTAGCCTGTAACAATAAACAAGACCTAAGCTAATGTTGGTTTAGCCTCAGAAAATAACCCGTGAAATCATTCTAACATTATTTAGGCTTCTGGTCTACGTTTAGTTGAGTCATACCTACACATTTTATAAGCTTAAAGAATGACTCACGTTAGACCGGGCCGGCTACGGGCCGGAGCTTCTGGCGCTTACTTTTCTATGACAGATGACCGGTAATCACGTAATACTTTCCGTAGAAAATGAAGCACCGCCACCGGAAACTCCGGCCTGGACCCGGCCCGATCTGACGTGAGTCATCCTTAACTCTTTCGCATCTTTCCTGTAGACATCGCAAAGTTAAAAAATGACAATTTTTACCCTCCCATAGAAAATGAACAAGCCAAAAATGTATGAAACAGCCAACATTTTTTTCGCGATTTTGGGGTTGGTCCCATAGTAAAAGTTGCTGCTCCTCCTGATACTTCCAAAACCTCACTGGCAACGGGGATGCAGTTATTTATTACAGGGTGGCTGTTCCTGGTATGTACCTGGTTCGTTACTTTTATTGTATTCTCCACAGATTTCCTTTTTCTAAAATATAATCCAGTTGTCTATGGTCCTTTTAGGCTCCTTATTGGCCTCAACTATGACCCCATCCGGCAGAAAGCACGAAACTTGGCATTCATATAGCTTTTAATAAATTACGTATAATAAATAGAAGTGGAAAGTGTACTAGTAGAAACACGCCGAGAAGTAGCAGTCCCCCCCCCCCCCACTTTTATGTCCCCATTTTTGGTTTTTACAATATTCATGAAAACTGTGAAAGCTACAATAAAAATGTCCATGAGAAGTATATTCTTAATAAAATTGTCTACAATCTTGGTCTTGTCTACAATCTTTGGAAGTATATTGTTAGAACACTATATTTGTGATTTAAATACCCTATTATCCAAAAGTTCCATGGATCATCGAACTCCGAAAGTTCGTAACCGCTAACTATTACCTAATAACTAACTAATATTCAGAAACTACACCGCAGTTACCAAAACTTAGCTAACTTTATTAATATCTGTCTTCAGTCTACTTGGTTATTATTAAGGCAAGTTTATTTGCATAATTGTACATTTGTTTTGAAAAGGTTTGTCATCATCATCATCATCATCATCATCATCATCATCATCATCATCAGGCTATAGTAGTCCACTGCTGGACATAGCCCTGCCCTAAAGGTTTGTGATGGTGGTTAATTAATTAAACGAATATAAATAACTTTCTTTTGTAAACATCCGCTTCTAAAACTTCAACGATCTAATTTGAGAAACGACAAGCCATAGTTTTGTACAGATGTAGTGCATAATTGTTTTCCATCGTATTTTCTGGGAAACGTTCGTATTTGTCATGCTACTTCAGTCAACCTCGGTACTTTTTGTACCGAGACTGACTGAAATAGCAAGACACATTCGTATTACGTTTCCGTGAAAATACGAAGGAAAATAATTATGCACTACATCTGTTGTAGTAGTATGATGTAAACGGCCCAGTGCTCGTCATGCTAATACCCAATAGATGACACCCTGCTTCCACCTCTATTGACAGTTTCGCCTGTCCAGATGGGGACAATTTTTCGCCAATCTGATTAAATTGTCCGATCAAATCGGGCCGTGCGGATGCAAACGCCAGTTTGGCTCGCCGAATAATTCAACCGCCGATGACCGATAAAATGGGATGCGGACGCAATAATACCAATTTGTGACGCCAGTATTCGCGTTTGGGGGCATTTTTTTAATTTAGAGCGCTCAAATATCACCATAAATTTAAAATTGGTGAAAGTGGCCAAATTGGCGTTTGCGTCCACATCACCTGGCCGCGTAGCCAAGATGCCAATCGCTTACGCTCCGTAGCGATCGAAACGCAGCTGTCACTGGCACACTAATATGGAAGAGTGATAGAGAGACATAATGCTTTTCGTTGTCGAAGCGATAGCGATTGTAACCTTGGCTAGGCCGGCTGATTTGATACGACAATTTAACCAAAATTGGCGAAAAATGGTCTGGACAGGCCTTAAAGCTGACTTGTACTGGGCCAGTGACGAACACTCGAACGTCTACCGTATGGACCCAGAGTGAGAGGGAAATCTTAAGAGCTGCGGCCACCAGCTTAAAAATGCAGGGTTTTAAATCACTGTGAAATGTCATTGCCCTCATAAAAGGTATGGTCATTATGTATTACGTATCGATTCTCTCAAACCGTCACTAAATTATTCAATAGTCCGGTAACTTACAAGTACTGTCATTACAACTTGAATCTTCCGGCTTAGATAGTAAAGTTGCTATTTGAATGGCTGATGTACGATCCGGCTAAGTTAAGTAATTTCAAGTAGACCTTCCCGTGTAAATATTTAGCGAAACCCTTTCAGTAGTGGTCAGACCACAGACTCTAATGTTTATATGTATACTATTAGCAAATATATAGTGATTGAGTATAAATTTTGTGCTTCGAATTGGACAGCTAAACGAGATTATGGACCGAGCGTTAGCGAAGGTCTCCATTTCAGCTTGGGCAAAAATGCTTTCGTATGTCCGGATGTTCTCCTCTACAGGTTGCAATTCTCAACCGATGCTTGTGATTTTTTTTGAGCAGGTTCAAAGATTAAATATAATTAATATTCGGCTTTCAAAGTAGGGGAACGAACGTTTCCTTATACTGTACCCCTCTCATCATCATCATCATCATCTCAGCCATAAGACGTCCACTGCTGAACATAGGCCCCACCCCCCTCAACCCCTCTATTACTGATTAATAATTGTTTGCTCTCGACGACACTCTTAATTTACTAAACGTACCATTAAACATTTGTAACTATTTTTGCACAAAAGCTACTTGAAAATTGCTTCTAAAATGTATAATTTTATTTTTGATCCAACTCATCGATTACTTGTCTTTTTTTTTTGGCTCAGTGCTTAGCAAGCTGCTGGTGCAGAAGAACCTGAACTCACGGCGCGTTAAGTTAACTACCATAGCTACCATTAAACATAACACACTATATGTACTATTATAGTTCCTTGCGTGTAGCGTAACTAGCGTATTACAGTGGCGTGAGCCATCGTCACGCAGCGTAGAGTGTTATTCAATCGCTTTTCTCCCACTGAGTAACCATTATAAGTACGATCTCTATTTTAGCACAGTTCATAAACAGGGTGGCTAAAAATTTCCTACATTCCCGTTGTCTGGGAGCTGGGAGGTTTTGGGATTATACTGAGCAACTGTTGCTATGGGACCAACCCCGAAATCGCAAAAAAAAATTGGCTGTTTCATACATTTTGGCTGCTCCATTATCTATGGGAGGGTAAATTTTTTTTTTACAATATATTTACACGGCATTACAGACAAGCCAATACACCGAGAAATTAAACATTGCAACACACACAGTATACAAACACATGAAATATATAAGGTGACATTAAACATAAATGCTGGACAGCCTGTCATCCATCATCTCGCAGAACTTCAGACATTCACGGCACACAGTCGCCCATCTCCAAGCAAACAAGTCACATTCAGGTGCCGATGTCAGGAGCGCATTGAGCAGCGGTTGGTCCCATAGTAAAAGTTGCTCAGTATAATCCCAAAACCTCCCTGGCAACGGGAATGCAGTTATTTTTAGCCACCGTGTAGATCTCGTGGTCACAATGACACTGGTTTGTCAGTGAATATGTGTCTTTTGGGCTAAGCAATAGGAATGCACGGCCTGTTAGTACTGCAGATGCAGCTAACTCGGCTGGAATTAATATATCTCTTGCACGCTATCTGGCTGTCTGTCACACCGATATATTATTTATACCGTACCGTACCAGTAGGATCAACTACGATCCACAAGTTCAACAGCCTCAGATTTGCGACATTCAAATTAAGAATAAGAATAAGAAACCATTTATTGCAACACAAAAAGCATACAGGTTACAAAAATAATAAGATAAAAAAAATTGTGCGGCAAAAGGAACGGGCTCAGCATACGCTGCGTCAGCCATTTCATCACAAATTGCCTGCGCAGCGCTGATTTTCAGTCCGTCCCCTTCACTGAACCACATATAATGTATGCGGGCTAAAAGAAATTTTCCAGAGATAGCTTGTAAAGTACAACGAAAGCATAAAACAAAAAACAATTACAAAAATAACATATCTAGTTAAAGTAGGTAATATGAGTAAGTAGGTAATTAAGTAGAATGACCGAAAATATTCGAGATACTTTTGGATCATAGTAGGGAGATATTTATTCAGGGATAATTTTACAGCATTACAGATTCATTAAAATTAAATATGTTATAGTAAAGCTATATGATGAATATGACAATTATCAAGTTGATTTACAAAAACGTACCAGTACGGTTACCATCAGTTTGTCACTGACATAAACGCCGTCGAGAACGTAATTTACTTTCTATACGTCCCGTTTGCACTAATATGCGAGTGCGAGCGAGATGTATAGAAAGTAAATTACGTTCTCGACGGCGTTTATGTCAGTGACAAACTGATGGTAACCGTACAGGCCGCGTAGCCAAAATGCCAATCGCTCATGTTCCGTAGCGATCGACACGCAACTGTCACTGTCGCACTAATATGGAAGAGTGATAGAGAGACACAAAGCGTTTCGTTGTCGAAGCGATAGCGATTGTAACCTTGGCTAGGCCGGCAGTTGCTTTTCGGTGAAGGAAAACATCGTGAGGATGCCGGACTAATCCCAATAAGGCCTAGTTTCCCCTCTGGGTTGGAAGGTCAGATGGCAGTGGCTTTCGTAAAAACTAGTGCCTACGTCAAATCATGGGATTAGTTGTCAAGCGGACCCCAGGCTCCCATGAGCCGTGGTAAAATGCCGGGACAACGCGAGGAAGAAGAAGAAGAGAAGATGACGGTGTGATAGTCTGTTGAAGCACTTACGGGAGCAGACGACGCTTCGCGGTTTATGACGCGTGAGGACGAATAGAAACATATCGGGGGCTTTACCACTCGATGCTTTGTAAACTAAACTATTTTACAATACTACATAAGGTAAACGTACTAGTATAGTGCTAATGCCCAATAGATGACACCTTGCTTTCACCTCTAATGACAATGACAAGTTTCAAGATAACACGTACTGGGACCGCGTTGAGCACCAGTACGTGTACCTTATCTACATATTCGGTGTATAATTATGTAGTTAGCAAAGCATACCACTTACCAAAGTAATCGAACTTACAAATTACTTGTTAGGGGTTGTGCACAAATCACGCGAGGTGATTTCGGCTACTTTTTGACCCCTCCCTCCCCCTTGGTGATATTTGGTGAGGTTTTTGGCTACCCCCCCTCCCCCACACAACCTCACGTATATTTTTTTGAATTTTTTTCATTCGACCAAATTTTAAGATAAGTAGTATTGTATATAGAAAATCTTGTTTATTTTTCTATTTTCGTTTACAAGACGCGCTATTTTGAAGTGCAGAGTGAAGATTTATGTTTAACGAAACCGAGAAAAAGTATCTACTCATGGGGTAGGTTTTTTTTCTTAGTTTCGTTCACTGTAGAAAAATACACGTGAGGTCTCCTTATACCCCCCTCCCCCAACGTGATCTATCGTGATTTTTTCGTGAACCCCCCTCCCCCTATCGAACCTCGCGTGATTTGTGCACACGCCCTTAGGAAAGCAATTTGAACTAGATCTAAATAAGAACGGAGGTAGTGTTATGCTATAAATATGTAGTTTATTTACGGTGTATGTTTGTTTATTTACTTAACCATTTAATACCCAACTATTTATTAACAATTGTAAATAATGTCAATGTGGCTAATTCCGTCATAGGGACTATTCCGTCTACTGCTTTTTTCTCGAACAACGAACAAAATTGATAATTTCATCGACAAAGCAGCGATTGCTTTTAGTTTCAGCAATGAAAAGCAGATGGTTTTTTCAATCAAAGAAATATACGCTCGAGGACGGAATAGTCCCTATGGCGGAATTAGCTACATTGACCTTAAAAACGTAACATGGATAATACTTATGGGGTACAATTAAATGCAGAATTCATAAAAAAAACAACGGGATGCACTCCGGGAGTGCCGGCAGAAGTGAAAACTCAATGACATTGTAACAGTTTTTCGATCAGGTCACGTGTCCGTCTTACGAAGTGTCTTACGTCTTACGCTGTCTGGAGTTTATCACTTTTTCCCCATCACAAAAAGTGCACAGCGCCGCTAAAGAAGTTTTCACTTCAAAAATTATGTAGGTAGGTATAGGTACATGCGTAATATTGTTAGTCTTCTAGTACGTCTACTCCTTAATAATCAACGATAGTATGCAAAGTGAAACAGCCACAATTCCAATTACTAACCCCATTTAACTAAAACGCACTTAGAGCGTACGTCTAGAGTTGAGATGTATCTCAAAGTAATCTGCAAAGAGCTATGTGTGTTAAGGATGACTCACGTTTGATTTTTTTTTTTTTTTTTTTTTTTTTTTATTGGAAAAAGGTAAACATTTGACCACAATCTCACCTGATGGTAAGTGCCGATGCAGTCTAGGATGGAACATGCTTACCTAAAAGATGTCTATTCACTCTCGATTTAAAGAGATCCAAGTTATAGTGGACTGGGAATAGATTTGCAGGAAGTGAATTCCACTCCTTAGCCGTTCGCATGATAAAGCTGGATGCATAGCGCTTAGTTCTAATCAGCGGCAGAGTAACGACGTAAGGGTGAAACGCAAGTCCGCGTCTAGTCCCACGGTGGCAGAACGGAGATGGGGGGATTAGATTATGTAATCCCATCGCACACTCCCCGAAATGTATCCTGTAGAATACCGATAAACAAGCTACCTTTCTACGGTGTTCAAGGCTCTGCAGTCTAGCCTCTACCAATCCCGCATCTCCAATAAGCTTCCTAGCGCGTTTGTCTATGGAATCTAAGGCGGCTAGCTGATACTTGGCGGATCCATCCCAAAGGTGGCTGCAGTACTCCATACACGACCGGACTTGAGCTACGTAAAGCTGAAGGAGCTGCCCTGGTGTGAAGAACCGCTTGACCTTAGCGAGGACGCCTAATCGTCTAGCTGCAGATTTGGCCAGAGATTCAATATACGCCCCAAAGTTCAGGTTAGACGAGATACTCGTGCCGAGTAGCTGAAGATGGTTGGATATCGGTACGGATACATCCCGGAAAGTCGGAGTCAGGCCGAATGGACTCCGTTTGGCAGAGAACAGACACGCCTGCGTTTTGGTAGCGTTGAATTTGACCAGGTTTGCGTCACCCCAATCGGACACTGCCTTAAGTGCCAAATTCAGACGGTCTACCATAGCTCGTCGACAAGACTGTACCTCCTCTTTTTTGGCCCGAGCATTGGAGAGATATCTGTCCACGACAGTGCTATCGTCGGCATAGCCAAAAGTATCTGGGACTAGCATATCGTTGATATGTAGCAGAAATAAAGTCGCGGATCGAGCCGTGTCCGGGCCGGAGCTTCCGGCGCTTACTTTTCTATGACTTGACAGGCGATCACGTGATGCTTTCCATTGAAAACGATGCCCCGGAAGCTCCGGCCCGGACACGGCCCGATCTAACGTGAGCCATCCTTTAGGTTGTGCATAATATTTAGTAGCAAATTAGTTGGATAATTCCATAGACAAAGGACATGTAAATTTTTTGCTTTTGAAGCGATTATTTCCGATATTCACTTCATCAAAAAATGGTTGTTGTAGACCCCTAACTATTAGTTTTGAAGACACCTAGGAGTGATTAAAAGCTCTTAACCCTTATAATAATCAAACCAAATTGCTCCCGAAAAACCGAGGTACAAGAATTCTTCTTCTTCTTCTTAGTCGGTACACTCTTGCCAGAGTGGTCGTGGTCATCATTGTGAATCTCGATGAGTGATGATCTTGCTAATACGGCGCCATTCGTCGCGGACTGCAGCTTTCCGGGTACATTCGTAAACCGAGCACTTAGTTGCGGCCTTGATCTGGTCTGTCCATCTCATTGGTGATCTACCACGTGGCCTGGTGCCTTCGACCTTTCCCTGCACTACGAGACGCTCTATGGAGTCATTACCACGACGAGAAACATGGCCGAAGAAAGTCAGAATGCGTGACTCCACTGTGGTTGATAGGCGCTGTCTGATGCCGAGTTCTTTTAATATGGAGTCATTTGTACGAAACTCTGTCCACGATACTCCTAGCCAAGTATGGTCATATTAAAAAAGGGGAAGGTCACGGCTCAAAAGAAGATAGCTGTACTGAATCTAATCAAATAGAGTACGTACTTAGGATTGTTTAGTTTTCAAGCAAATGTAAGGATACCCGGCGGAATTTAGTTCAATCTCGTAGAATATTTCTAGCTTAAGTGGATTTTAAGGTTACTGTCAACTTGCTTTTGTCTGCGAGACGGCTAGTGTAGGACTAGATAATGACATTCACATAATACATTTCCCCATTTAACCTTGCAACTTTCCCTTCATATTACGGATTATTTCTGGAATAAAAAAATATTTGGATTCATTATTTGGGCCTTTTTTTTAAAGGGTCGAAGGTTTTCTTAGTTAGGACGAACATTGCCAAATGGGTTAACCCATGGTTATAAAGTCCTGGTTAACCGCTGTCGTATAAAAGTCTATAAAAGTTTTATTCCTTGTTATAAATCGGAGCTTAATCCACTTTCCAGTCCATAATGCTAATTACTCGAACCATTTGATATTACGAGAATGCTTCATAAAGTTTTTATCGTTTTTTTTAGTCTAATTTTAAGCGACGGTTGAAAATGCCAATAAAAACACTGTTATACGCCTAAGACCTGTTTACACTATGATAACTGCTTAGTGCAAATTCATATACATTAAATACATTTGCCAGGTACGAGTAGATACCTACTTGAGTTTATTGGCAAATGTATGAAAGCATACTAAACACTTAGACACTGGCCTACCTATAAAAAATACCTACCTATTTATTATGTAGGTAAATATTTTTTAATCTAAGTGCCTTTTCAAATTTAATGTTAAAGTCATTTTTAGACTCGAATTAGGTATATTTTATTACTTCCGGCCCCATTGCACATGCAACAAAAACTTTACCTTGCTAATTTTCAGTGCTACATAATTTTAAAACCTTATTTTAAACTTTACTGCATTTCATCCTCAGTTTGACAAGGGTGCATCTATATACGAACACAGTAGTAGCTTACGCCTCTGTCAAAGAGCGTTTGATTTTAATTCCACACACGCAACCAGATTCCCATTAAGATATTTTTCAGACTTGCGCCGACAATAAAATACCCTCGTAAATGCGACCCTTAAATTTTGCGATTTTTACTCTCACATTTTGCGCATTTTACAATGTTTGCGTTGTAAAATAAATAGAATTTAGGGGTTGTATTAAAAGGAGTGCGTGGACAAATATTAGTTGGCAATTTTGAGCTTCATTTGGTACGTTTGTGCTCATGGGAGTTAACGTACAACTTGCTATATTATTGACAAACCCTTTTTATTTACGGTAATGTCAATCACCTAAGAGTTAATACGTGATTTCCCGAAAGTACCGAAAGTAGGTACGTATGAATCAAATAAAGGATGACTCACGCTAGACCGGCCCGTTCCCGGGCCGAGGCGTTCGACATGTCATTCTCTATGACGGCTGATCGGTGATCACGTGGTACTTTCCATAGAAAACGAAGCGCCGGATGCTCTTCTCTCTCGCTTCATCTCTCGGTGATTCTTTACTCTAACCTAATTTGTACGGTTTGTGAATTACAATCAGTGTAATATGAACTTATTATGTTTCCGTAATTAGGTTACAAAGGAACCCTGTAACCTGAATGATGAACACATGTTACTGATCATTAACATTTAATACAGCAATGCTGCACGTCAACGCTGCAGCAGTAACAGTGGTAAACCGGTGAACACTTAAGAGCCACACGACTCACACGAGCCCCCCAAAAAGACCCTAATATTTACATTAAAAACTTCGACTCGATCTATTTTCTTTGTTTTAGCAACAAAAAGTAGTACCATTTATAGACGTTACGTTACTTTAACATGCCAACTTCATGCTTAACCTTTTAACCGCCGTAGACTGATATACATTTCGCCGCGGTCTGATAAATAAGACAAAACTTCGTGTAACTTCGTACCGCCGGCGACACGAGGACGTTTGATGAAAAATTATATCGCGGTCCGAATCCGAATGTAAACTATGAATGCTATGTCCGAATGCTAATAAGAATTTAAGTTCTGTAAAAATCATTTCCCAAGAAATGTTTCTGAAACGCCCCGATTGGCACAATTTGCTGTGACACAGTTAAAGAAAGTGGCAGTAAAGTTTACGGAGCTTTCACACATAACGAGGGCATCGCGAACTGATACAATCCCTGCCTTGTATCGTTAAGTTGACGTAAAAGCGGGTGTGCGGGGTCCTTTAGCTGTCGCCTGCAGCCATCAGAACAGAGCTATGAAGGAATAAAGCGAGCAAAACGATTTGAAATTCGTCCTAATTAGTGAAAAAAACAACGTATAGATAAATAAGAGGTAGCGCGTGATTTATACTGAACTGTCAGAATTCTCATAATAAATGCCAGATTTCGTGCATATGTTTCCATTAACCAAAGACATATGTAACTTCGTATAAGACGGATAAAGTCTAAGGAAAAAACGTGCCTCAAAATTCAAGTAAAAGTCATTCTCGAATAAATGCCGCACACACCTTTAGCCTATCCTCGGCTAGATGGCGTGACGACACCGTTTCATACTTAACAATTTTAACACATAGATATCAGTGAATGAACATCAAAGTGATAGGATCAAAATGATATAAAAATAATAAAATCATTTATCCATATATATACATTTTTTGATAACTATATACGTTTTCATTTTGAGTTTTAGTCGTGTGTCGATAGATGGCAGTAAATTTACAGTGACTACAAAATTTACAATGACAGGACCCCTCTATACTATCTATTCTTTTTGCATTAACTATGTAAGTTGCAGGTCAAGCTTAAATTATCGGGTTCAATTTGTTATGAGTTATGACATAAGTAGGCAGGTAGTCTGACAAGAAATTGTAGAAAATTATTGAGGGCGCCACTTCCTACGTAACTGTCACATTTTTGACGTATGAAAAATGGTTAAACATGGCAACAATTTAGTATGGAATTTTTTTAGTTCTATTTTATTTAACTTCTAGTATTTTAAGTTCGCTCTATACCTACCTAATATTTTATTTAATCTTCATTTGTTTACTTCAGCCAGTAATCAAAAACACAGATAAAAACGAAATTACTTGTAGGTGACAATTTGTATACGTATTATTACGTAATATGTATCCGGATAGGTGGGCTAGTATAGCCACCAAGTGGATGCCGCAAAAGAAGCGCGGACGTGGCAGGCCCAGACGGAGATGGCGGGACGACTTAGACGCCTTCATCAGTAACTGGCCGGAATAAGCACTACAACGGGAGTTGTGGAAATCAGAGGGATATACCGGGTTAAAAAAATTAAATAAATAAATAAAAATATGTAATAATAGAGTTGCAATTGCTCAACAATAAGATACAAGTATCTGCTTTACACAATACCAGCTCCATAGTTTCGTTTTCCACCCTTGACAGCCACTAATGACGAGGGTCCTCTTTTTATCGCGGCCCGAAAGAAATTATTATCTGTCATGACCGCCCGCGGGCCGCACTTCTGCTTGCCCGGGTCACAGTGTAAGAAGTAACAGTGGTCCGACGCCTTTGATGTTTGCGTAAATGCCGACACCGCACAAGAACACAGTAAGGTGTCAGACTTTTACACAACTGCCCAAAAACTACAAACATCACTGCACCTTATAAAACAAAGTCCCCCCCGCGTCTGTTTGTGTGTATATATGTTCACGATAAACTCGAAAACTACTGAACGGATTTTCATGCGGTTTTCACCTATCAATAGAGTGACCCTTGAGGATGGTTTAGGTGTATAATTTGTAAAGTTGTGTGTAACCCGTGCGAAGCCGGGCAGGTCGCTAGTTTCAAATAAGACACGCTAGCCCTGTAAGTAGTACCTAACTACCTACCCTGCTACTAACCATCCAACCGCACAGTCTATAAAACAATACACAGGCCTATTCGGATTTCGAGATAATCACAAGATCTTGAGACGATTTAGAGATCAACTAGATCAACATTAGATGTCGACTAGATGTGACTTGGATATCTAAGTCATAACTTGTCGAAATCGTTCAAGAGGACCTCCAGAATCGCGGAAACGTCAAATTTGACATATCTATCTTACAAATATCTTTAAATTATCCGTATCGTAACTTGTTGAAGTCTAGTAGAAATCTAATTCATTTTCCGAATCGAGCCGACAGTCATTCGACGAAGCCGTCTAGACAAGGTAATCGTGCGGGGTGCGGGGGGCGAGGGGTGGGTCGCGTCGCGCGCACACGAGCTGCATATGCATACATCGCCAATCGGCGCGATTAGGGAAATGAATTAGAGATTCACTAGATATGAAATAGTAAAGATATGTGACGTTCGGCAAAAGGTACCATTGCCCCGGCTGAATATTGGAGCGGCGTTAATAATAGCGTGAGCGCCAGCCGCCATAAGGTACATTTTGCCGTGAAACGCCCGCACGATTACCTTGTCTATAGTTCGTTTTTTTTATCATTAGAAAGAACTCCACAGAAGCAAGCGTGCAGTTTTTATCATGCTTTTTAATTGTTAATAATTATTGAATTATCTAATGTAGCATGGTCAATACATATAATTTACTCCAAATTATTACCGCTAAAAGTGCCGGATTTGGAACCACAAGCTTACTTCTGCGAAGTTCTTTCTAATGCTAAAAAAAAACGGACTATAGACGGCTTCGTGAATGGCTGTATTGTTTTGTTTTATAGACTGTGCCCGGGTGTAGGGTGAAAGCAGTATCTTTGTCATGAGAGCCGATAGCGAAAAATGAGCTTATATTAGAAATAGTTTTTTTGTTGATATTGTATTGGACGGTGACGTGTAACAATTATTTAAAAGGTATTTTTTTAAAGAGTGAACCTTCTAGTACTATTATTAATTCTGTGACTATAGTCCAAAATCTCCAACTACGGTCCAAAATTAACTCTTCATCTTCGTTCAGGCGTAACTTATGTTGTAGATCTATGCCTTTTTATTGAAGTGAAAACTTCTTTAGCGCCGCTGTGCACTTTTTGAGGTGGGGAAAAAATGTTAAACTCGAGACAGCGTAAGACGTAAGGCGTAAGGCGTAACCCTCTCTTTCTACCGCGCGGCGAAAATGTATGCCTGAGCCTGCTGTTTCGTTTAGGCGGCGCAGGGCGCTTGCGTGACGTCACGTGTGACGGACAATGTCATTGTGTTTTTCTTTTTTGATTTAAATGCCATCTAGTGAGTTTCCCTCAAAGTGGTATTAATATAACTGTAGTACTCCCAGTGATGTGCTTAGGGGTTTCAAGTAATGCGACGAAATAACGCTAGATGGCGTTAACCTCAATTATACATAGTGCTGCAGACATTTTGCACTAGATGGCGCTGTTATTAATTTTTGAGTTACAATGTCGTTGAGTTTTCACTTCTGTCGGCACTCCCGAAGTGACACCCGTTGTTTTTTTTTACTGTTTATTTTCCCTACAAGTTTTTCTCTTGCCCTATAGTTTCTCTTACCCCACCTAAACTTACTTATTTAATACGTTTATGACTCGCGGAAGTTAGATTAAATTCCGTAAACTCAGGTAACAGGTAACATAGTCCACAACTTACAACTATGGTCCAAATTCAAGTTCCAGTACAGTATGTAGGTATAACATATACAGGGTGTCCCTAGCTATTGGACAAAGCCGAAATGTACATATGAATTAGGGTATTTAGAACCCGCATACAAAGTATCATAACAATCGGTGTAGCGGTTACAAAGAAATGAACAAATTCCGATTTTTTTACTTTGGAGCAACCTGTATGTGTTAGTAGCTCCTGAGGTAATAAATAGTATGAAACCTTCTTCGACCGTTTTGATTATCTTTTTTATTTATGACATTAATAAGATTCTGACTTTTGACAAATGTCATCATTGCCGCACATTTTCAAACAAATTGTCAAAAGCACTGCCAATGATTAATACAGTATATTTCTTTTTGTTGTCGATTATTGGAAATAAATTTTGTTTGATAATTTTTTTTTATCTTTTGTTCTAATTAAAAAAATATTACTGTTAGAGCATTTCTGAAAACACGTAGGGTTACACGTGGGATTTCAGGGTTTGTCCAATGGCTAAGGTCACCCTGTATATTTTTCGAATTATGTTGAGTGTC